>NC_141368.1:1804236-2365168 GCF_963921425.1 Dryas octopetala
GAAGAGACGTCTAAGGGTCTTGATGAAGTGAGAAGGGACCTTGGGACTACATATTTATATTGAAGGAATTGAAGAGATGAGATGGCACAAGCTGCACAACCACTGTGACCTGAGATGCGACGAAGGTACTGAGTCAACGCAAGTCTAGTCAAGAGTGTAGTCTACGGTCAATAAACTCATGTGGAATTGTGGATTGATTTGAGGCAAAATATTTCCACTTTTCCAGCGGCAATAATGAAAAGAAAGCAGTCCCACTTTTTGTACAATTCAGTGTTTTCTTCCCCACTGCGGGACGACAGCGTATTAGCCTGTGCACTTTTTGAATATTCAAAAGGTTTTCAGAGGTGTTCGGTGTTCCTCTATCATAATTTTCCTCCTTCCAGGAAATAACCAAGAATTGTCAAGTATTTTGGGTCGTCTACGGTTTATATGAAGAAAGTCTTGCTTGGGCCAAAACCACCCACCAAGCCCTCCATGCATGGATCCTGATGCATCCCACCTATTATTAACATTTTGTCTGGATCTCCACGAGTAGATCAGAAGATACCCAAGTCAATTCAGAAAATGTAGAAAAATCGAACTTGGACTCTGCTGGATCTAGTACAAAGACTACACAATACGTGCTAATATGGTCCTACAGATACATGCAAGTTGCTCACAGTGTGAACGGTCACACATATGGTTATATATTAATCAAGCTAGGGTACTCTCATCACATGATTGCTATATCTTTTGCTTTGATTCCACTTTTGCAATTAAGCATTTTCCTCTATTTTTCATATTCTCAATCAGTGCATTTATCAAAGCCAGCAACATGCATGGACCATGTCATCTAATTAGCACAACTCTTACTATGACTATGACAGACGCTTCAATTTATTGAGCACTAATCTCAAATTGGTTGGACTAAGACCCAGTTTAAAATTGCTGATTTTTAAAATTTTTAATACAAATGAGTGGTAACAAAATTAGAAACTACTTATTTTAAAATTTGAGTCAAAATAAATTGTTTTTGGGGGGTCAAAATAAGCAAGTAGAGAACTTATTTTTCTTACAATTATTTTACCTCACAACAATACCAAACTGGTCTTAATGTACATCTAATAAAATTATATATATTCATTGAGTTTATTCACTTAATAGCTCGAAATTCTTATTTCAAAATAAGATTTCATCCTAATCTTGAACATGTTAATCATGATGATTTTGATACTTTGCAAAGACAAGCAATGAAGAGGAAGAACTGGCTACCCTCATATGCTTCATAAATGAGATGGATCTCTGTACAGCAAAACTTTTTGATGATTGACAAGATTCGATTCTATTTCTACAAGGAGCTAATTATATTATCTGTATGGTTATTTTATAATAATGTGAATCTTAATTAAGGTTGGAACTATGAAACATCTAACTAACTAACTATTTGGTTGCACATGTACAGTGAATTTTCTAACATTATTTGTGTTTTTTAAATACTTCTCAGTATGACATTGGTCAAATTACGTTTGACAACCCCTTGGCAAAATATAGATGTTTATACGTACATGTCCAGGTACTTAGACTGCATATAATTATACACTTTTTCTTATAATTATTGCCACTTGAACCTAAAACTTCCAAAATACTCAATTTCTTAACTAATAATCTACTGTCGCTATAACTTATAAGACATTTGTCTCTAATATTAGCCTAACGTGATGTTGAAACACTTCATTTTGTCTAAATGGAGCTGGGCTTTGTCTATAGTATTGGGCTTTGTCTTGTTATCCACCCCTCCCCTTTGTGTTGGGCCCCCTTTCGGTTGACGATTTGATTGGTGCTAGTAGAATTACAACTGTAGTGTAGTTTTCTGTTTAAGCCTTGGGCCCGATTTTCACCAACAAAAAAAAAAGGAAAGTCGTATAGTTTAATGGTTGTTTTAATTTCGTCTCTATTATTTTAAAATTTTCAATCAAATTCTTATAGTTTATATTTTATTACAATTAAGTTTAAAAGTAAAAATTTATAATCGTTTTGCTTTTAATATTGCAAAGACTACATTGCACGTAGTGTCACATAAAAAATTTATCAAATATTTTGACCAAATTTAATAAAATTAAAACCACAAATAATTAATTGATAAATAAAAATAACATGAAAACAAGGACCAAAGTACATGGACAAAAGTGGCCATTTACCCAAAAAAGAAACACTTGATTTTGATGAAAACAAAAGGCAAAAACACTCCATTTTGAAATCAAGACGGAAAAAAACAAAAATCATCTGAAATTGGAAAAATAAAGAAGAGACTCGCTTGGAATTTTGGAAAGCAAAGTGAGGTGGGGTGGGGTCCCGTTTAAAAAATATCTTCTCAAACTCGGTCACTTGTGCTTTAAATATCATGTGGCCCAGTATTTGGCCACTTAGTATTAGAGAGTATTGGACCATATATTTCTCTGTCCCAATAACATGTTTCTGCTACATTTGATTTGGGTCCTGACAATTAGAAAATCAAATTAAATCTCTATCTCTAGTTCTCTACGGCCCACTCCCTCTAACCTCTTCTTGCTTGGTTAATTTGAAAGATCATCTGCTGCTTCCTGGTTCACACAACTCCACCAATACTCAAATTAGAGAAACTATTATTTATTAATCATCTTGTGTATAATTTCGTAAAGAGAAATAAAATTTATTGATGTAAGTTCCACACATATATGATAACTTTATTTTGTGCTCTACAGCCTCTACCTAGAACTAAGAAGCTTGGGCTTAATAACGATAATCAAAACCCCAAATCCGGATTAAGCAGAAGTTCAAAAAGCTAATCCAATACCAATCCGTCAATCCCACGCTTAATTTCAAAGAACGGATACACTTATTCATTTCCCACCCTACACGTGGCGAACTTATTGGCGGTTATTCCATATCCACCAAAACCTCCACCGCACCCGATATTTCCCAAGTCCTATATAGAACTTCTGCCGTCTTCACAAGGAGTGTGCCGCATTTCCTCGCTCTTTTCAAAGCCCAAACCCGACTATTTCAGATTGTATGGTATCCAAAAACCCGAATCCGGCAGAGGGCTTGTACTTGGATCCGAACGGAATGGCGTTGCCCGGACTCGGGCCATTCGCCCCAGTCACTACGGCAGTGACAACGGCGTCGACGACGTCGTCTTCGGAGGATCTGAGTAAGAAGATTCGAAAGCCCTACACTATCACCAAGTCCAGAGAGAGCTGGACTGAGCCCGAGCACGACAAGTTCCTCGAAGCCCTCCAGCTGTAAGTTCCATTTCTCATAATTCTTCGCACATGTATGTGTGTGTGTGTGTGTGTGTGTGTTTGTAGAGGGCCCTAGAGTCTTAGTTTTGAATTGGGGTTTGCGGGTTTGGATTCTGTTTGGTTTCGGAGAAAATGTGGGAAAAGAAACGAAATAGAAATCGTTCGGAGAGTATATGGAAAAGGAACAGAATTTTAGTGGCAATTCATGAAAATAAAAATGTGTGATTTTAGACCCAATTTATTTATTTTTTTCTTTCTAAATTTACATTTTGTCAGCAATCCAATGAAGCGTTACTGGTGGATTGAGTTGAATTTGAGTAGGAAATCATTTGTGTTATTATTTGTTGTGATGTTGGTGTTGTTTGAGTTTAAGCTCTATTTCGTACATTTTTGTGTTATCTCCTAATTTTGTTTATGTTCCCTTCGTTGTATTCAGATTTGACCGTGATTGGAAAAAGATTGAAGCATTTATTGGGTCAAAGACAGTTATACAGGTTAGCTATCATTGGATAGTCCTTGTTTGCTGTAGTTAATATCTCGACCTGTATTGTTGTGTCCTTCATGCTGTCTAATGTTGCTTGTAGTTCCTTTCCATTCTATAGTTTTCCAAATTCCAATGCATAGAGAAATAAACGCTTTAGTGAATATCACCAACTTACTTATGCACTTGTTTTAATCTTTTATTTACAAATTCATATATCAGAAAATAATGAATACCAATACCCACAAAAACGATTCTTTTGCAGATACGTAGTCATGCACAGAAGTACTTTCTGAAGGTTCAAAAGAACGGAACGAACGAGCATCTACCTCCCCCTAGGCCGAAAAGGAAAGCTGCTCATCCGTATCCTCAGAAAGCTTCAAAAAATGGTGAGGTAGTTCATTTATGTGTCCTAGTTGTCGTAGTACAATGTATATACAACCCTCACTCATATGTGCCTTTCTTTGTCAGCTCTGGCACTCTCACAAGTGTCTGGGTCATGTCAGTCTTCCTCTGCTTTACTTGAGTCTGGGTTTATTCAAAGGCCAGATTCCTCATCAGTGCTTATGAGTCCCATTACTGGTGCTATAGTCCCTTCCTGGAATAACGGTTCTGCACAAATAGTCAACATACCACATGAGACCAAAGGTGTGGCTGTTAAACAAATTAAATCCCCATAACAACCTGATCTCAGCGGACAAAAATATTGCCTTTTACAAACTTGATGTTTACTAGTATTTATTTTTCTCTGTGTTATGTTTTTGTAGAGCCAACTGTGCCGAATAACTGTTGCAGTAGCACAGAAAGCACTCCAAAACCTCAACCAGTTGGTGAAAAAACTGATCAAGGGAATCATAGCCTTCCATTGAGAGGTGAGGCTCCAATCTTCATATTTGCCGTTTTCCCTCCCAGACAAGTATAGTCACCTAAATTCATGTTTCTGTTAATGTTAATGTAACACCTATTTGTTTTATGCAGTTCTGCCTGACTTTTCTCAAGTATACAGCTTCATTGGCAGTGTCTTCGACCCTAATGCTACAGGTCAACTGCAGAACCTGAAGAAGATGGACCCTATTGATGTTGAAACGGTATTTTTTTTCTCCTTTAATTTAGCATATTATTATTTTTTAACTGTAATGTATGTATTTGTTGGTTATATAACCTTTCAATTTGGTGAAGAAGTTGCTGCTTAATTTTGAGCATCATAATTGGGTCATTAAGTGTTTACGAGCAAACACTGATTGAAATAGGTCATGTGAATCAACTTCCACTTGAAAACGGCATAGTTGTGATGTTATTATATTTTTTTGGCTCCTATTCAGGTGTTACTGTTGATGAGAAATCTGTCCATCAATTTGACCAGTCCTGATTTCGAGGATCATGTAAGTTTCCATTTCACAAAGCTCTGATTTTATTCTTAGCTTTTGTTGTACTTTGAAAGGAAGAAAAATTTATAACCAGTTAGTTTATATTTTTTATCATCTCTTAAGAGTATATTGCTGAAAGTTTGAAATGAATCCAGAGAAGGTTGCTTTCATCCTACAAGATTGATTCGGATACAGAAAATCTCGGTGATGCAAGTAAAAGCCTTCATGATGACCAACACAGGAACGTTGCTTAAGTGGGGGTAGTTCATGAACTTAGAGGCTTTGTTTGGACTGCAGGACAGGTCTGGACAGCACTAAGTAGTAAAAATATTAGTATGAGACAGTTTTTCTGGTTGAGGAAGAAGATGTAGAGATGGCCAAATGTTAGGGAAAGTGTCCATAAGAGCTCAGTACAATTGTCCCCTCCAAACACATGGGTTACCTCAGGACAGAATTTCTTCACTCATGACTTACTTTGGCCATCTCTACCTTCTTCTTCCTCCACCATAAAAGCTGCCTCCCAATGGGATTTTTACTCTTTTGTACTATCCGAACCTGTCCTGCCTTCCAAACAGAACCAGAAGCTTTCTTCTTATCCTGTTGGCGATGCTTGCATTTCAAATGTAATCTTCCACAACTGGGGTGGACACCAGAAGATCAGGAAAAGGACAATCATCAGAAAGCTTCAGGTTTCATCTAGGTGTTGACTTTATGTGCTACGCTACCACTTTGTAAGTGTAGTGAGCTCATTGACTACACAGTATGTTAGTAAATTTTGGCAATTGGTGTTGTATATACCAAGAAATGATACATTTTGCGGGAGTGTATAGTTGTCCAAGTTGTTATGTGAATGTTCTTTTGTACAGTGCTGGATTCTTGTGTATTCACTTCGTTTTTATTCACAGTAAATGTGGGGTTATGTGATTTGGGTAATTTCCTCTTGAAACTAGATATGTTTTGATTTGTCGAATATGATAATTTTGGTTATATCTGTACTTTACTGTTGCAAATTGCAATCCATGCATGTTTCATAGATTCAGGAGATGCTTCATTAATTTCCATCTTGATAAAAATCTTTTGTCATGCATGCTTAATGTTGCTAAATAACAAACTTCTAGTGACACTGGCTTAATAAAACAGTCATCTTATGCTTTCCCTATTGGCTCCTTTATACCATTTATCATTTTTACCAATGGGGGTGGGGTACTCCATAGGAAGTCTGGTTCATATTCACTGATGCCTTGTTCGGGTTGCAGAGTCACCAAAGCTGCCAAATTATCATCCATGGCTATAGTGGTTCTGACAGTTCTGTTCTACTTGATTTCGCCTTCATTATTGTAGAGATCTTAAATTTTTAAGCTTGGGTTGGAAAAAGTATCAGGATTATAATTTATGCTCACTCATGAAACCATTGATGAATCTAAAGATTATCACGTATCATAGGCTGAGAAGTGCTTCCACCCAGTGGAGTATAAAGAGGTTCAATACTGAAAAGCAAGCACCTGATATAATAATCAACAGACAAATCCAACCGACCTGGTAAAGACGGGAAAATTAAAAAGAAAAATATTCATTTTTTTAAGCTTCTCAAGCCTTTCTTTTTTTCTTCTTGTCTTACTTGCATTTCTTGGTAAAGAGTAAAGACTTAAAGGTTCACATTTTTTTAATAGAAACTAAATGTCAAACTTGAGCCCTAAACATTCCTCCTGAAACGTGTAAAACAAATATCTACGATCGCATGGTCTATTGATTGTGTATCGTTGATAGTAACTGTTGATATTGACTGGGGTCCACGGAAGATGACATTCAAAAACGGTCCATGCCATGCATACTGTTTCCCAACTATGGCCAACCAAGGTAAAAGGGTGTCCCTGCGTTGAACTCAGTTCCATCTGAAAGACTCTTGAAAGCCATTTCATTAGTGCCGCCATAGACCTGAAGCCCTGAAAACACCCCAAACTCCAGAATTATTATCTCAGATAAAAAACTCGGAAGATTTTTATTACTTTGTTTCTTTTTTACCAAGAAGAAATTTGTTAGTTCTTATCAATTTAACAGACTTCCAACATAGTACCTGAATTTGGCATTCCAAGGAATCCATGATTTGGCGGCTGGTAGTTAAATGGAAAATCTTGAGTATCGCACAGCTCCTGCATGTAGCAAGATTGATCATTTGGAAGATGAGTCATTGCACCTCTTGGCAGTCCGTTTAGTTGGTGTTGAGGAATCCTTCCTGGAATGAGTATCTGCTGCTGTTGATGATGTGGGTGCACATGAGAGTGATGGAAAACACCGGGAAGTATACTTGTAGAGAAAGGATGCTGGGATGGCCCGTGAGGATTGAAGTTTGGGTTTGTGGATTTCATTTGAGAACTCATATGAGCTGGTTGAGAATTGAATGGATGGAAATATGTCTTTCTCTGATTTGATTGTGCCTGATGAAATTGTTCATGACTTTTGCATGCATGTAGTCCAAGACTGTTATGAGAAGTCCTCAATCCAGCCATAACATCATAGGAGTTACAGAAGCAAGTGGAACCTTCTGAACTCAGTTGAGTAGATTTTTCATCTTTGGTGGCAACACTCAAATCTGTAAGCTTCCTAGAAATATCAACTGGTGGACTTGAGCTTACCCTATCAGCTTTGACTGGATTTCCTTCAAGCATAAGTATGGGGTTATTTTCCTCGTTGGGTATACACCTGAAGTCATCCACTGTAATTAAGCTGTCCTCATCAGGCAAACAAAATTCAATGGGCAAACTGTCTTTTTCATCAAAGCAGCTGACTAAATTGAGTTTCAACCCAGGCTCAATTTCAACATCTGATCTGATTTTGGGTACAAAATCATCAGAGACTGACTGATTTTCCCTGCTCTTACTCTGCTCAGAATAGCTTGAGAACATATTGTCTTCACAACTGATCTCAATGAGTCCATATTCGTTAATTGTTGAAGGAAAGAAATTGTTATCTTCAGCAGGAAAAGGGAACTTGCACAGTACTGGAACATCATTCCTCGCTGACCTGCCTACAGAACTTTGTTGAATGCCAAAAGATGCATCAGAGTTTCCAGCATTTCTTGGGCATAAAATTTTTAGCACATTGTTGTCAGTTCTATTGTCACCAAGATGGAGTTCGTGTGGTCCTATATTTAGCTTTGAATATGCTGCCATATGCTTTTGTTCTGTCCCCTTCTGTAATATGAAAAGTAGGTGCTGGGATGCATCATGATTATTAGCAGAATTTTGCTCGCCATCCTCTGTATTACAACCATCCCGGAGCATAGAAGAACTAATTTCATTAGTCTCTGAGTGAACATATTGTTCAAGGTCCATGCATGTAAGATCTCCCTGAATGGCAGCTGGATGTTTGCATCCATATGATTGCTCAGAGGTTCCATCTGCGGCAGAATTCAAAAGTTTGTCTGGAACTTCGTTTCTGTTAGAAGAAAAACTAGTGGAGGTTTGCTTGGTGGCATTTTCATTTGACACTCCATGAGTTACGGATTCAGCTCCTTCACTGCTAGAGATGCCACAGGTAGGCTTCTCCTCTGGAGAAAAATGTACATAATTTTAGCTTCTCTCCATGATTCAGCCAGTAAATTTAGCAAGTTACAATAATGGAAAGAGAGCAAAAGGTTCCAGTTGAAAGCACATGAAACTACTAAAGAACAACCTGCATTTGCTACTCTACCTATAACAGGAAACTGATGAGCAAATTTACAACTACAAATTCCAGGGCTCTTGGTCAGATTTGCAGTGAGATCAGAATTCTGTGGGCATAACAAAAAAACAAATGGTGTGAGACAGAATAAAACATTAATAGGCAGTAGAGTTTCAATCCCTGAAAAACAAATGCACAGTAAACTGATGAGCTAATTTAGAACAATAACTTGCAGAGCTCTTGGCGTGATGCAGTATGATAAAAATGCTGTGCACATAACAAAGAAACAAAGGGTGTGAGACAAAATAGAAAAAGACTATGCAGTAGAGTTTTCATCCTAAACATTTTACATAAGGAAAACTTACATGCATATGACAAAGATGATTTAGAAATTTTATAATCATCCCTGTCAGACATGAAATTGTCATATGCTGACAAAATAATCATCCCTGTCAGACATGTCACTTGAAACTAATCATCCCTGTCAGCAAGTTGAAACTAATCATGTGACACAAAAATATAATAACTAGTAAAAGAAAAACATATTATACATAATAGTTATCTAGTGTATCAAAAGAACAATGCCTTAGTCTGAACTTGCTAATTCTCACATTTATGGATTGAGAAGTGTAGGCATGTTTATACATTTACTCTGTTTCAATATCCAACAAGCACAATGACCCATTAACTCTGCTATGAAGGGATTGGATAAGGATTTTGTTTCAATATTCTTCTTGAGGGATCTGCTCATAAGACCTGGGGGTAATTTGAGTCTTACAGGAGTTCGTTTGGAAGGACTGTTGGCAGAATTGTCAACTGAAGCAGGGGATGCTACACATTCCTCTGAGATTTCCCATTTGCTTCTCTTCTCATTTACAGAATCCTCCGGCAGAGTGATGAATTTGAAATTTTCGTAATGATCATCTGAATTCTTCTTTTGCTTCTCTTGGTTCGCTTTTTTCCATTCTTTCCCCATCACCTCAAATAAATCTGGTAGAGTCAGTAATTGACATTTGCATTAGGAGACTTCTTCAGTGATCAATCTTAAGAAGCAAACCAAAAAGACAAGCATGCACTACATAACTACAAAGCAAACGTCTTTATTTTTAAATGCAAAAGCATGAGGTAACTACAGGAAGGAGATCACACCTCTTCTCCTTCTTTCCTCCTCTTCTTCCTTCTGACTCAGACACTCAGAAGAACCAAATGTTTCATCATTATATAAATCCCAAGGGTTTCTCACTGAATGATTCACTGCCTGAAGGAATATAAATTGGGACTTTTAAGCAGACTTCTTTGGCTAAACCTCCATTCAATAATTTTATGACCAAAAACAGTATTGAGCATTAATACATAACTACAGACTTCATATGAGAATGTTGGCTGTTATAATGCAGTAATGTCAAACAGAATAAAAGGTATCAACCAGACCTTATAGAGGCTTGGAGGCCGATATGGCTCTTTGCTCCTATGGAGTGAATGAGGGCTATTGTCTTGAAACATGGGAGCAGAAACCCCAGCAATGTGTCTACATACACCCAGGAAACCATTTCCGAGAAATCCACATTCAGAATTTTGTAGCAAACATTTATGTTGGTCGTGATGAAATCTTCCAGAATCTGTATTGTTATATGAACAGATAGACAATTAACAAGTAATACTATTTTAGAGTTTGAATATCATCGTAAGAGAACCAAATGCACCGAATATTCTCCAAAGTCAGAGAAAATAGAGCACATAATCGGAAAGGTTAAAGACAGTATAAGAAAAACTTAAGCCACACACCTGAATCACGAGAAGATTGTGATAAACCATTACTCCAAAAATCAGGTTCACTGAGTACCATAAAAAAAAAAAAAAAAAGTTCACTGTTCCGGAACAATTATCAAATTAAAGCTTAAAACCACAAAGCTATAGTTATAATGTTTAAACTAGCAGGCATCAAGTATCTTACCATAAAATTGATGGTTCGATCCCAGTAGGTAGTTTTTCGCTTGCAACCAATTTTGATAAAGAGAATAGAAAATCCCTTGTATACGTAATTCTTGACTGTCTGAAGAAAAACAAAACAAAACAAAACAAAACAAAACAAAACAAACAAAAATCAATTATCAGCTAATTAGGCCGCAATAAAATAGTGCACCATGTCATAGTAAACGACATGTAGCAATATTAGCTTATCACGTTCCGATAATTTAAGCAATTTTAATGATTTGAGTAAAAAATCACAATCTCTATAAAAAATAAAAAAAAAAAGTAAAAAACATCACAAAGATCGGAATCATAAGATTCCTAGCTCATTTTCTATTCTTTTCCTCCATTTTCTTGGCAACCAAACGAGAAGTAAAAGCAAAATGTAGCATGGTATGTACGATTTGTCAAAAGGTGAGATAAAATTACTTGGAGAGTTCTTGTGTATTCGGTTCAGACTGTGCCAGTAGATTTTGATCCTGACTTTCCGAGCTCATTTTCTCGGGAAAGTTGGACTTTCTAATAAGTCACTTCAAATCACCTACAAATGTTTTCGGTCTCTCAGAACCCTTGAAGATTAAGACCTTTACACTACAAAATATTCACAAAATCTTTAATCAGCTCTCTGAGTTTCTTTGTACAAATAGGGAAACAAGAGGCAAAGGTTACGGTAGCAAAGAAAAGAAAAACCAAAGGTGACAATGAGAACAAATTAATCGACAAGTGACGTTTGAGATTCTTCGTATTCAAGATTTTCCGGGAAAATTTGTAGGGTTTTACAAAACATGCTTGTTTGGAGGGCTAGAAAGTGTGAGAAAATAAAATGAGTTGCGTACAGAAGGAGATGGCGACCACCACCTGCTTTAGGCACCAGAGGTTCAGATGCTCAGAGCCATTGCCTATACAGCCATAGAGGTCTGGTACTCTGGTATTTATAGGTCTATCATATTTATTATATTTTTTTGGAGAAAATCTGCTGTGGGATCAACGAACGTACATAATCTGAGCTTCAATGGGTGTCCGCCACGTGAGAAGATTACACCCAACTTGCTTACTTTACTGTTGTTTCGCTGCTTGGTATTTGACTTTTCATGATGTGGCAGGCTACTATTGGTTGGGTCTTTGTGGAGCTGTAAGCTCCCAAACACGTTGCAAATAACGACCGCGCCGAATCAGTACCCAGCTTGTTATAAAAAGAAAAAGAAAAAGAAAATATTAGCTTAATACATCCCTGTCTATCTTAATGCCAAAAAATAGAAGACTTGTACGCCAAGTGTATGATAAGCGAATACATAATTCATTGGGGTCTTCACTTAAAAGTTAAATTTTGGGATTAATATTTAATATGATATTAAAGTTACTAAATGTAAATTAGTAGTAACAGGAACTATTTATAACAACTCTCATATCGCTTAAAAAGAGATGTTATTTGTCCATGTATATGACCATTTAAAAAAAAAAGAAAGAAATGGGTGAGTGTTGAATATTTATGACTTTATTAAACACTTAGTCCACCTAATATGAGATTGAATATCAATTTCACATTAACTAAGTGTCTGATTGCGCTTTAGATACTCATTGAAATTATAATATTCAATAAAACTATATATTTTATGTATTTGAAATTAATGCTTCACACAAATTATGGAACATGAAAAATAAAAAATCATGTGAATTTTATTTTAAAGAAGTGTCATAAAGTTTTGGTGGGTTTCAATTAGTTTCTTTTTCAATATGGTTTTGAAATAAGCAGTGTTTCAATGAAAATTTTCGTTTATAAACGGTTTTTTTTTTTTTGGGTTGATCTTCTCACCTCCAATTCACAATCAAAGTGCTTTCTTTTTCTTAATTGGAATTTTTGGGGCATGAATTGCCATTGTTGGGCTCTTAGACTTGGGGTCTATCAAATAAGACAGAAACGGTTACATAAACCATCAATGCAAATCAACACCAAAACGGTTTCAAGAAAGTGACGGAATGTGAAATGGGTAAAGCACTGGACAGACAATCGAGCTTAAGTATTTCACTTATCCCGAACACAGGAAACTTTTTGACAAAAGAAAAAAAAAAAAGAATACAGGAAACTTGTGTTTTCTAGTATGAATAGAAGCATGCATACAAAATTGCAACATATAAGAAGACTAGCTGAAGCTATTAATTTGCTTCTTAATCACACTTGTAACATCCTCAAGGAAACACTGTTTAGGCTCGTTGAGATTGTCTTTCAATGCCTGTGCTTTTCGTTTTAAAACACATCCAGACACTACATTTGCTAAGTTTTTCGACCCCAAAAAAAAAAAAAAAAAACAAAAACAAAAAAGTAGTTCCAGGTATTATTTTGCAATTTTAACTTTTGGTGGGTGTCATATCCATTCCAGGGCTTTTGCCATTCAAGCCTCCCATATCTTATTAGGTGGGCCTAAGGTCAGCTCGTAGACCAACCAAAAGAAAACTAGCAAAGAAATGGATTGCTTGGTTGGAACCGGTTTCGACTTAAATTCGAGTCACCATACCCGAGCTCTCTGTCTCTCTGAGCATTTTTCCGATGATCACTTTATGAAAGTCAAATTTTTCCAAGCATTACATCATTCACTTTTAACAAGAAAAAATTTAAACATAAAGAGGCAAACGAATTTGGGGAATCATCCAAATTATATTGATTTCGTAACAGAGTTTTCAAAATTATGCCCCAACTTGACACAGAAAAGTAAGACTCAGAAAATTAACAGACACAAAATGACACCGACAGACAAACTTGACAGGATTAACACACACCGAAATATCTACAAACTAGTCAAAAAGTAATTACTGAGAAATTTAGAAGCTTAATCGACCTCCTCCATCTTGCTCTCCTCAGCACCATCGTCCTCCAAAGCAGGCATGTCAACATCTTCACCAGAAGCCTCGTCGTCCTCAATGCTCAGACCCAGCTTCAACATCCTGTGAATCCTGGAAGCAAAAGTGTTGGGATCATCCAAGCTGAAACCAGAGGTCAAGAGGGCAGTCTCGAAGAGCAGCAGCACAAGGTCCTTCACCGACTTGTCGTTCTTGTCAGCCTCGGCCCTCTTCCTCAGCTCCTCCATGATTCCATTGTCAGGGTTGATCTCCATAGTCTTCTTGCTGGACATGTAGGCGCCCATGCTGTTGTCCCTCAGAGCCTGAGCCTTCATGATCCTCTCCATGTTTGCAGTCCAGCCGTATTCACCAGTCACCAAGCAGCAAGGTGAGTCCACAATTCTGTCAGAGACAACCACCTTCTCGACCCTGTCTCCCAAAATGTCCTTGATGGTTTTGCAGAGGTTCTCGAAAGACTTCTTCTTCTCCTCCTTTTTCTTCTTCTCTTCTTCAGTCTCATCGTCAAGCTTGAGACCTTCCTTGGTAGCAGACACCAACTTCTTGCCATCGTATTCCTTCAACTGCCCAACAGCGTACTCGTCAATTGCATCCACCATGAAAAGCACTTCATAGCCCTTCTTCTTAAGTCGCTCCAGGAATGGGGAGTTCTCCACTGCCTTCTTGCTCTCACCAGTAATGTAGTAAATGTCCTTCTGACCCTCCTTCATTCTGGTCACATAGTCCTTCAAGCTTGTCAGCTCATCGCCGCTCTTGGTGGAGTGGTATCGGAGAAGGTCAGCCAATTTAGCTCTGTTCTGACTGTCTTCGTGGATTCCCAGCTTCAAATTCTTGGAGAATGCCTCGTAGAACTTGGTGTAGTCCTCCTTGTTCTCAGCAATCTCATTGAACATCTCAATGCATTTCTTCACCAGGTTCTTCCTGATCACCTTCAGAATCTTGTTCTGTTGCAGCATCTCACGAGAGATGTTGAGTGGCAAATCATCAGAGTCAACAACTCCCTTCACAAATCCAAGGTACTCAGGAATGAGCTCCTCACAATTGTCCATAATGAACACCCTCCTAACATAGAGCTTAATGTTGTTCATCTTCTTCCTGGTGTCAAAGAGGTCGAATGGAGCCCTCTTCGGGACAAAGAGAATGGCCTTGAACTCAAGCTGGCCTTCAACAGAGAAATGCTTCACAGCAAGGTGTTCCTCCCAGTCATTGGTCAAGCTCTTGTAGAAGGAAGCGTATTCATCCTTGCTGATTTCTTCAGGCTTGCGCAGCCAGATGGGTTTCTGCTTGTTGATGAGCTGCCACTCGTGAGAAACCTCCTGGATCTTCTTCTTCTTTGACTTCTTCTCCTTGTCCTCATCAACCTCTTCAACATCTCCTTCCTCTTCCTTCTTGGGTTCATCTTCTTCATCATCGCTTATCTCTTTCTCAGTTGTCTTCTCAGTCCAGAGGTAGATGGGATAGCTGATGAATTCAGAGTGCTTCTTCACAAGGTCCTTGATCCTCCTCTCCTCCAAGTATTCCAACTGGTCCTCCTTGAGGTAGAGGGTGATCTTGGTACCCCTGCCAAGCTGCTCTCCATTGACATCCCTAGTGATGGTGAAGGAACCACCAGCCTGAGATTCCCAGATGTATTGCTCATCGTCATTGTGCTTTGTGGTCACAATAACCTTCTCAGCAACAAGATAAGCCGAGTAGAAACCGACACCAAACTGTCCAATCATGCTCACATCGGCTCCAGCCTGCAATGCCTCCATAAATTCCTTGGTTCCCGACCTTGCAATTGTACCCAAGTTGTTCACCAAATCTTCAGACAAAACAATAATCGACTTCAATTAGATAGACTACACATTACCTTAATCATAAAAGGCTTTTCAATTAAATTAAATGATACACAGTTTTCTAAGCAATCAGCCAAAGAGATAGTTACTTTCTATTAATATTTTGAAAAAATTAGTTACAGATATAGAACACCTATTTTTCAACATAATCGAAGGCAACAACACTCAATTCAATAATCTTGAATTTCTAAGGAGAAATAGGTACATTCATGAATTTCTTTAAAAATTAACGACAGGTATAGAACACTTATCTCTATTCAATATTCTTGAATTTTCATAGGAACCAAACAGAACAATGAGAAAATCAAAAGATCGCAACCAAATATAATTACCTGCTTTGGTCATGCCAATACCACTGTCAATGATGGAAAGGGTCTTGTTGACCTTGTCAGGAACAAGCCTGATGAAAAGCTCTGGTTGAGCATCGAGTTTGCTCTTGTCAGTAAGGCTCTCAAATCGGATTTTGTCCAATGCCTGCGGAACAAAAACAAACACAATCAATATCAAAACCCTGAAAATCCAGATCCTAACTATAACGTTCAAACCAACAAATACAAAACAAAAACAATCCGACATTACCACTGAAACGAAGTTTTAACTCAGAGATTAGGTTCTTGAAAATCAAACATAGCAAATTATTGACAATTGTAGAGGTACATCGTTCCAAATAACTAGTAGTTGTTGATTTTCATAGCGTGAAATTATATGTAAATTTCTTTCTAAAGAAAGAGGCAATATAAACAAGAACATGTAACAGAGAGAGCGAGAGACTTACATCAGAGGAATTGCTGATGAGTTCACGAAGGAAGATCTCCTTGTTGCTGTAGAAGGTGTTGATGATCAAACTCAAGAGCTGGTTGATCTCTGCCTGGAAGGCAAAGGTCTCAGCATCGGCCATCTGAACGTCCGCCATTCCGAGAAAGTGCGAGAAAGCGAGAAAAAATTAAAAGCTGTTTGGGAGAGAATGAGAAAAAGCGAAGCGAGAGAGCTGAGCGTAGAGAGATTATGAGATCTTGATTCTGATTACAACTGAATTGAGGGGAGGCAATGAGGGGGCATTTATATAAGGAGGAAGAGGAATGGCCAGGGCTTAACTACTGTGCTTCTGGATTCTTCTACTCTTCTCGCGACTTCTTTCGTTTCCCGCTTATGTTGGGGACCTGGGGTTTCCAAAGAGGGGATGGTAGGCCCAAACGGTGTCGTTTAGAGCTGGTTTTAATAATTTAGGGGGTGATTGACAAAAAAAAAAAAAAAGAATTTGGGGGGTGAATCGAGAACGTTCTGCATTCTATTAGGTTTCGTCAGTTACTCTGGAATGTTCTTTCCAGGTGACCGTTTATATGTGACGTCATCGAGGGACTCCCGCGTAGTGGACTGGGCTAAACGGCCCAATAGAACTATGAACTTGGGGACATGGTCCATTAAAAAGAGGCTAACCTTTTGTTTTGTTTTTTTTTTTGTGTGATTCATTTCTTTATTCTTTTTTTTGTCATAATTTATTATTAGGCAACTAAAATTGGCTATTCATAGTACATTTGCACTCCTATTTTGCTTCTTTTTTTTTTTGGTTAAACTTGAATCATACCATAAATTAGACAATTAACAAAAAGTGGTAGGAAATGCTATGTTCTTTTATTCATTCCTATTGAAAAATTAGAAAGAAAAAAAAAAGGTAGTAGGTATCAAGTGTGTGTTTATTGTCTTTTTCAATCAACAATGTTATTTATTTCCCCTTCACAATGCATTTGGCCTTGGTTTTAGATAAATAGTTAAAATGATGACTATTTAATTAAATAGTAAATTGATTTTTTATTTATTTAATTCTTTACAAAATTGATCCTTAAACTGAGATTTAGAAAATAAATTACTTCGATCATCGAATTATAATGTGAAATATGCTTAACAATAAATTCCTTATTTATATTTAAATGAGGTATCTTTCGTTAAAAGGGTATGTTGAATGAGTCAAAGGGTGTTCCTAATTAGGATTTTAATGGATTTTAAGTCCAACAAAATCTAGGTGTTTCAATTAGAATTTTAATTGATTTCATAAAAATTTATGTGTTCCCAACTCAAATTTTAATAAATTCTGTAGAAATTCAGGTGTCTTAAAAAACTTATAGATTTCATTAATTGGTGAATTTGGATGGATTTTGTTCACATAACAAATGTCATGATGGATTATATGAAATCTATGAAATATACAAACTCTTTTAATATCCATTAAAATCTCAATTGGAGACACCCCTTACCTCTTATATTATTATTGGTCTCATCTAATGTAAAATAGTTGAAAAAAAAAATATAGATTCTAAAAGCAATTTAAATTTCTATTTTCTAAAGCAATAACCTACTTGGTTCTAGTGTCAATGTTTCCCTTAAATTATATGTTGATTTCATCTTTATATTATCAAATACTAAAATATCATTACCAAACTAATGAAACTTATTCTTTCATTTGTTATGACTTATGAGGAGGTTTTAAATCTCAAATATTTAACTAATAAAAAATAAATAAATTTAAGGGGAATGCTAGCTATTGTTAGATTAATTTGAAGGGCAACGAATTTCACACTCTATTTTGTATTTTGGATCGTGAAAATCATCACCCTAATTGGACTTAAGGATTAATTTTCCTTTTTTTTTTTGTTGGAAAGATATAAAAAACTAAAAAATTAATGGAATACATAAAGAAAAAAGGTTATCAATTATTCTCATTAATCAGACAAAAAAAAAATCTCATTAAAATCGTATCTGCTACAGAAATATAGAGGCATAGATGGTATGCAACAACTGTCACAAGTAACTTTTGGTCAACGACACCAACCCCGGCGCATGCCAGCGCCATATTCATACTGCAAATCAGTTCTTTGCACCTTCAAAACCCACAGTGACCCATGACTAAACCTCCGCACCATGGCCTCCGGATCGCTTAGGAAGAAGCTCAACAAGCGATCGGACCACAGGCCTCACACTCCCATGGCTTCTCGGTCTAATTCCCGAAACTTGAGAAAAACCACTGTCATCCTCTCCGTTTTTCTCATTGCTGGCGTTTTTGTTCTTTTGGGCATTTCGTCGAACATTTGGAGCAACGGCAGATACACCGCAGTTTCCCCTGCAATTTACTCAATCGAGGTAGTCAATGAGTTCCCTCACGATCCCAACGCCTTCACCCAGGTAATCCTTTTTACTTGATTTTCAGATCTATATTTTGAATTATTTCGTTTTATGGGTATTGTTCCTTTATGTTTAGGATTCATTGGGCTATTTCTTTTCAGGGTCTTCTTTATGCTGGCAATAATACCTTATTCGAGTCTACTGGTCTTTATGGGAAGGTGAGTTTGCCTCCTCTTTGTTTGTTTGCTTGTTTTAATATGTATTTTGTTTCTGTGATTCATCCTTTGAACTTTAATCTTTCTATTGTTTCAGTCATCAGTACGCAAGGTAGCTATTCAAACAGGGAAGGTAAAGTTTGTTTTTTGTTTCCTTTTGTTAGATTATTACATGTATTATTCTTGCTTCACATTCCAATTCGGTTGTTGCTTGTTCTTCATGTTAATTGATCTTCTCGATTTATAATTATCGGGTTAGCAAGTTTGATTCATACTTGTATGGACTTAGTTATATAGGTTTGAAGCTTAAACAATTAAGTGGCCTGGCAGACGTCAATTTGTTTGGGAAATTTCCAATCAGGTTATCTGTAATTCACGGGGATATCAATTTAATTGAATGCTTGATTGCTGTGACATTGCAAGGATCCAGATTGTTCAGACCTAAAACCATTATTGTTTTTGGTACGTACAGGTTGAGGCTCTTCAGAAGATGCATGCTTCTCACTTTGGGGAGGGATTAACTCTTCTTGGTGAAAGGTCTGTAAGGAAAATATGTTGAATTATGTATTTCATTGATTCCAACAATGCTAATATAGTCATTTATATGTTCTTTTGTAGGCTATTCCAAGTAATTTGGTTGAAGAAATTTGGTTTCATATATGACCGAAATAATTTAAGCAAAGTTTGTGCTTTTCCTTTATTCCTTTCAAAATATCTTTTTTCTTTATATCATAATGTAATTTTCTTTCCCTAGCCGATTTACAAGGAAATGCAGTAAAGTTTAAATAGTGTTATTTTTTTATCCTGCTTCTGAAATTTTAGGTTCAGTGCTTACACATTCAATTTTTCTGATGCTAGAATTAATTAGGTTCAATCAATTCTATTAAAGTTCGACCTTAGATTGAGAATTGAAACTCTAATGCAATGTGGGTCCTGATCCATAATAATTGCTTGACTATTTGCTCAATGCAGTTTGAGAAGTTCACTCATCAGATGCATGATGGTTGGGGCCTGGCTACTGATGGAAAAGTATTATTTGGAAGTGATGGCACGCAAATGTTGCACAAGATTGACCCTCAAACATTGAAAGGTTTCTTTTGTATATGACATTAAATCCATATTTTTCTCCTGTGTGTTTCTATTTGTGTATAATTTCCACTTTTACTTTTCTTTTTTCTCGAGTTTTTTATTAAACTGTTGTTGCATCAGATCCTTGATATTCATGCTTCTGTTTGTCATAGTTGATAGTTGTAGAATTCATTCTCTACCTATATCTGAGACCTATTTGTCTCCTCCAAAGTAGTGATAGTTCAATTTTGCTGGTGATTTATGTTTTTGATGAAATTACGTTTCCTTATTGCATTAGTTGTGTCATATTTCATGCAGTTATTGACAAACATATAGTCAAATACAAAGATCATGAAGTGCACAACCTCAATGAGTTGGAGTTTGTAAAAGGCGAAGTTTGGGCAAATGTTTATCAGGTCATTTTCTTCGCCATCACATAATAAATCCATGTTTTGTTATTTTCTCTTTTGTTTAGTGGTGGATTCTGCGGCTTCTGATGGAAGCATTGGCATAAGACATGACTTCCTTATAGAAGTACCGGTTCTACATATGGATAATAGAAGCGATCATTTATAATTAGCAGATGGAAGAATACATATGTCTTGAAGGGCTTTATATTGCCCCTGGATTGGATTCTTAAAGTTATGTATTTTCACTGTGTAGACAGACTGCATTGCTAGAATCTCGCATGAAGATGGTAGGGTGATTGGATGGATTCTCCTTCAAAATTTAAGGTTTTCGTGTTCATTTCCTTTTCCTTTATTTAGTTTTATATATAATTTCTTGAGTCCAATCATGAGACGTATCATGTTCTCTTCATTTTTTTTGGGAGTTTCATTCAGTGGCTTATGTTTTATTTTATGCCTTACAGGGAGAGCTTAGTAGCTTCTTGGAATCATGTAAGCCCTTGAACCAAAAACATATGTTATCTAGTTATTTCATTGGTGTTTTTTCTTTTAATCTTCCGATTGTAATGCAAAGTATGCTCTGTATGGTTCCTTGAAAGGTGAGGCAGTGTGAAAATTCTTGAGGACAGACTTTCCATATTCATACTCTCTCATTCTTTTTCAGAATCAGATATCACAAATTAATCATTTACTTATTAGCAATTTTATTATCTTATATAGGGTATTGATGTTCTAAATGGCATTGCATGGGACAGCGACAACAACCGCATTTTTGGTAAGCTCCAACAATTGGTGGCTTTCTCTAAAATCATATCATTTTGATTGTGCCCTACATTATCCTGATGGTGAATACAGCCTTGAAATAATTACCAGTATCAGGAAGAATGTATATACTCCTTTTGTTGGATAGGATTGATTGAGATAATTCACTAACTGAGTTATGGATATTGGGAGCTAGGTATAAGAATTGTGTTTCGTCAGTCTCCCCCCACATGGCTATTGCTTTTGCTTGAGCAGGACTGTCTTCTACCTATCTCCATCCAAGTTTCTTTATTTTTCTTATTTTGCAGTCTTAAAAATGAAGGCTTCCGAAACCACTTGTCTATAGGTGGTTTGTACTCCATCATCTTACTACCCTTGTCCAACAATTTCTTTTAAACATTTGGTTCTTAATATATTTCCCAAGTAAACTCCTTTGTTATGGCCAATGAGCTTACTCAGTATTGCTCTCCAGAGATTGGTCTCCTATTATTTCTTTTTTTTTTTTTTTAATTGTGATCAACTTTCTTTTTCTTGGACCTTCTTAATTGCTTTTCTCTTTCCTTGCTTCTTACTATGCATATGAACGACAATTATTCTTTTCTATGCTATCAGTCACATTTGAGAATCACGCTTCATCTAATGGTTGGTTTTTTGTTTATGGGGGTTGTCGTATAGTCTTGTTCTGTATGTATTAACCCATATGTGTTGGCAGTTACTGGAAAACTATGGCCGAAGCTTTATGAGATCAAACTACATCAAATAAAGAAACAGTTCAAGGATGGAGCCATTGAGAAGCTATGCCTGCGGAAGCCATTCTTTTTTTGAAGCATTAAACATATATTGAAGATCTGGGCACTCTGCGCTGTAACTTATAAGGCTGGGCAGGACATACATCCAATGGGATTTTTTAATTTTCATTGTCATCTACATTAATTTTGTAATTTCAGCCAGTCAGAGAAAGGTACGGAGATCAGTTGGAGTCTTGGAGAATTTCCGTGCAAGTTGTAAGATTCTGCAAAAGCAAGAAAGAGAAGCTTTCTTTTTTGGCCATGAAGAAATAGAAGCCTTTAATCTGCTAGTATACGAACAATTTGCTGTAACAGAAAAAAAAAAAAAAAGGAACAATTTCAAAGTTATTGGAATTTCAAGTCTCCGTGACATACATTAATTAAAAAGTTAAGCTCTCTCTATCTATTTGTTGTGTGCGTGGTGTCTCTCAATCTCACAATCATATTTGTGCTTGTGAATGGCCGTTATATCCTAAAATCTGCCTGCGCCTCCACTTTGTCACAACTGGAAGCTAGCCAACTCTACCTTGGCGATTTTCCCCTTGTCAACTGCTTAGTAAAGGGAAGAGCTTCTCAGTTCTTACTTCTTAGCCAAAAAAAAAAAAAAAAAGTACGTATGTCGTTTTATTGGGCTGGTGGGAAATTATCCTTCTTTTTTTTTTTCTTTCTGAAGGGTGGAAGATTATCTATTTGATCTGTTGAGAAGGAATGCTGATCTTCCGCACCAAATCCGTACCCATTTTCCCGCTACTCCCGCTAGTTAGTTGGAACCTAAAGATTTGAATTTTACCGGAGCGATATGTGGAGCTAACCCAACTTCCTTAGTTATAGCTCTTTCTGCTCAACAGTCGACACCCCATTAGCCATGACTCTGCTATTTGCTAAGCTTTGTTTCCACTTCCTTTGTTACACAGCTCTCTCTCTCTCTCTCTCTCTAGAACATGTCCTCCAATGGATTGTCTCTCAAGCAAAAGCTCTTGAAGCCAACCTCATTTTTTGGTGTCAAGTTATGGGTTTTGCTTGTAATCTTCATTGTTTTCTTCACAATTCTCACTCTTATCCTCGCGGGGCTCTATGTCATCCATTACCGTCGCCGAAAATCCTACAAAACCCCTTTTTGTTTTCCAATTCCCATTGCTCCCAAAACTTCCCACAATGCTTATAGTAACTCATCCCTTGATCGGAGGCTGCTTTCGCTTAACATTCCGGAAATTGAGATGAACAGTGTGAAGCTGCAGGTGTTTTCTGACCAGTTGTCCACTACTCGGGCTAGTGGGAGAACCCAAATTAGTAATGGGTCGGACTTGGAATCGGTTTCCAGGTACTCTCCAATGGTTAAGAATGTGTGGAGGGGCAACAAGTTTAGTCTGCAGGAGCTTGAGGTAGCAACAAATGGGTTTGCCAAAGAAAATTTGATTGGCAATGGGGATTATGGAATTGTCTATCTTGGGGTTCTGTTGGATAATACGCGTGTGGCAGTGAAGAGGCTAGTGAGTGACAGGTATCCAATTTACTGAATCTATATGTATTTTGGGATTGATAGGCTACTAAGAAAAGTATGCTCGAAAACCCAATTTTGTTTTTCATTTCTTTCATCAATCTTTAAATTATATGAATAGAAAAGTAACTCATGATAAAAAAATTTACAGTTGCCAAGTCGAGGACTTCATACCAGAAATGGAGGCAATTGGGCATGTGAGACACAAAAATCTTGTCAAATTGCTTGGATACCATATTGAAAGTGCGTACAGGTATTGATCAGTTTTCATATTTCTACAATATATTTTAACTTTCTGTTGATTTAAATAAATATTATGAGAATTTTTACTTGCTGACAAATTTTGATGTTCAAACGGCTGATCTGATTTTCATTCATACTAGATTGCTTGTACATGAGTATGTAGATAACAAAAATCTGCATCATTGGCTTCATCTATGCTCCAGACAGCTCAGCCCTCTAACATGGAGCATCCGGATTAACATAATCCAAGGAATAGCAAAAGGGTGAGATCGTCGGATTTATCAAATTTTTCATTTAGATGAATTTGTGCTTGTATAATTTGAAGTGAATATGTTTCTGCAGATTGGCCTACCTTCATGAGGATATTGAACCAAAAATTTTGCATAGAAGCCTAATATCTATCAATGTACTGCTTGATCACCAATGGAATCCTAAGATCTCAGATTTTGGCCTTGCTAAGCTCTTTGGTCCTGCCTGGGGAATCACTATAATGGAATCATTAGGGTCTGTTTCCTCTCTAGCAAAAAATTGTTATATACATGCTTGCTGATCATTTTCATTATTGGGATATATCAAATGGGATTCTTGATGATATCCTTCTCATTCTAAAATTGCATGAATATGAATTTCCAGCTATTTTGCTCCAGAATTTGCTTCTCCTGGTGCTTTTACTGAGAAGTCCGATGTTTATTGCTTTGGAGTACTTATCATGGAGATCATATCCGGGAGGACCCCTGTGGATCGCAGTCAACCCCTAGTATGAATTCCTCATTTGAAACATTTGAGTCATTTTTCATGTTGTTCAACCTTTAATACTTGAGTAATGACTCCTGAATTGCAGCCACATCTGGTGGACTGGTTAAAGTCAATGGTTGGCAATCAAAAAATTGCTGATGTGGTGGATCCCAAATTGCCAGAGAAGCCTTCTTTAAAGGAACTCAAAAGGGTACTTTTGGTTGCTCTTCGTTGTGTTGATCCTGATTCAGAACATAGGCCTAGAATGGGAGATGTTATCCACATGCTTGAGCCCAGTGACTTGCTACTCTGTGATGTAAGAACAAGTGCTTTTTTTGTTCTTAACATTAGCCCAAATTCACATTCTCTCTGTTATTTTCTTTTCTCTCCATAACTTCTGACTCTGATCATATGTTTCATTTTTCTAAATGACTTGCATGTATATTATTATCCCTACAATGAAGAAGGATCATCATTGGCTCAAGAGAGAGACTTCTCCTTGTATTTTCCGGCAAGAGAGCTTCTGCAAGAACAGGTGAGGGTCCCCTTTGAAGCACAGAAGTAGGTAAAGCAGAAGCAAAACCACTACCAGAAAATTGTGCTTTAAGTTCAACTAATAATCATGTAACTCTCTCGTATTCTTATTCAATATAAAACTTGGACAACTTTTTTCCTTTTATTCTGTATCTCAATTCTCAACAATTTTATTTTTTATTTATTTTACTCCCCATCCCCATGAATATGAAATAGTATTAATCCTGATTCTAGTCTCCCTATTATATATTTTTCATTAATCCTTGATAAATTTGACAAAATGGAAGCCTCCCTTTCTAGTCGTCCACTCCATTACTGTGGAATCAAATTAATTTTTGCGGAGACTATTTGGTAATGAGCATGCATAGCCTACAGAAAACAAGAAATCTTCCAGAAGTACTTTCATTTTATTGACATTCAGACTTGAACATTGCTGAAACTTACGATCCTACCTTTCATTTCTGCATCAAAATTCCCATATAGTCAATACAATCAGAAGAAGGGGGTACTTGCAGAACAAGTCACCAACCAAACATTTTCAATGCCCAACCTATAGAAATCAGATATGGAATACGAATAATGAAGGGAAAGAAGTTACTGACTTAGTTACAGCACGTGTAGGTGCGATCATTAATTATAAAAAAGTACATTTACTGACAACTGACAAGGATCGATGGATATCATGGTTCATGGATGGTTATAAAATTAAACAGGTGTAAATTAATGACCGGATATGAAGATGCAAATTAGAATCAATTAAAATGGTGGTTAGGGGTCATGAATTGAAGATGGTGCTTGTTGTAAATTATGCTAGGTGCATGTAACTCATTTTGATAAAGAAGCTAATTAATTTAAGACCAGCAATTAATACTGCTCTGCATGCTCTATAAATTAAGCCACTCCACTCCACTCAAACCCTTCAACCTCCACACCACGCTACCACCTTACAGATTAGAATTACGGGTATCTAATTAACTAGAGCTAGCTTGCTAATCAAAATAGGAATCAAAGCTGCAGGTTGATCACGAAACAACGTACATATAATTAAAGCAAACAGAAATTACTGTCTGCAAAAAGCCATAAACATCGTCCTAGCTTGGTAGTCGTGGGTCATATATAATTCATGAAGGTGGTGGTTGCCTGGTTGGAGGAGGATTGATGAAAAGATGGAGTTGGTGTAAATACATGCCTGCCTACCCGGAAAACATCTATAAAATGAACCCACTCCACCACTACTAGTCCGGCCACTCCCCTCAACTCAGCTCTCTCTCCCTCCAAAGATGTCCATGTCTTTCTTGTTGTAGATCAGATCTTTTTTTTGCAGAAAAATGTGACACATGTGATTTACATTTCATTCCCAAAACTTCCAGTACAATTGTACTGGAAGTTTTGGGAATGAAACTTATTTTTGGAAATAAATTGTAAATGACATGTGTAACATTTTCCTGAAAAAAATTGATATGTAAATAAAGTTTTTGTTAATAATCTTACTATAAAATTTAATATATGAATTAATATAATTTTCTTATAAATGTTATTGCGTGGCGTATGTGTCACATCACTAAACTTAGTTTTTGAAGTCAATGTTGGACAGGCTTACAAATTAAACCCCAACTATGGATTGTATAGTATATGATTCCCTTGTGTATATGACTATATGTAGTCATAAACCCTATATATATAGGACCGTTAAACTTTTGAACGTTTGTGCAAGGTGCCATGAGAGATTGTGTGTGTTCTGTGAAATTCAGATTGCAAAATCAGATTTTGTAGTTTGCTAGCTATAAACCTTATTTCATATCATATGATCGATAAAGTAACATCTATTTTCAGCCATGACACCAACATGTGTTGTCCTAATCATCATTTCATATCATATCAAGTCAATGTTGGACATGACTATGGATTGTATAGTTAATTCTGAAATATTTCTGCCTAATACAAATTATTAAGCTCTTATGATAATTTTGCTCCCATTAAAGGCAAATTAGTTCATGTGACATATTGTACATTGTTAGTTTATCAACCAGTCAATTAAAGTTTTCTCACCTCATCCTTATCACCTCTTTTGACGTGGTTCCATCAATTCTTCTGATCATGTAGCATCACATTAACTCGCTTATGATGCCGTTTTATGTAAAGTTACATTTTAACTATCTACTTGTGGCTTACATAAATCAACACCGATCCCTTTCTTTTATAAGCTAATCCTATTTGGAATGAATTCTTCGTTTTTTTACTGCCTTTATTATCATTTTGTTGTGATAATGTTACACCCTTTTTGTTGGGCTTACTTGTACGTGTATAAGGAGGGGATGTAGAAGATGATGATGTTAGGTTAATTTTGGTGTTGAAACTGTTTCAGTGGAAGAAGACTCATGAGGATATGAAGATGAACTGCAGACTATTTGACAGTCGTCCATTCTTATTCATTGTAATTTACTAATTAATTTGCAGACTCTGTCTCTCTTTTATTCTCCCTAAGTATAAGAGTGACTTGCACTTGTTTTCTTTTTATTGTTAAACTTAATTTATGGAGACCAATATGAAATTAAAAATCGATGGATTTTGAATTTGTTAGATTGTCTTTTACAAAAAATATGTTGATATGATGTACCACATTTGATTAAGATAGTTTTAAATTTGAGACACGTATACTTTTCCCTAATCCTAAAATTTTGGACTTATTAATGAAGAAAATAGAGCTAAGGGGACTTTATGCGATGATGACCGGATCAGGATGGGCCTGGCGGAAGTTAATCGGATGCTCTAGCAGTTTTTAGTATAAGTTAGTAATATACCTTCGTCTCTCTGAACCTCACCTATTCGCCCAACTACTTCCATGGCGGTCGGACTCTTCACTGCCACAACCCCCAAACCCTTCCCTCTCATCCATTCCCCATACCTCCTCCCAATACCCAACCAAACCGTCTTCTTCCCACCTTCAAATCTTTGCCACCAGAAGAGTACACTCCATAAAACTCCAAGGAAACTATGTTTCACGGTCTATGTATTCATGGAGGACCAAAAACAGAGTACCCATCTCGAGAATTTCACAGAAAAATACCCATCAGTACGTGTGGCTGAGAAGTTGGCCAGGACGAAATGGGAGAGGTTCACTTATCTTGTAGCTGCTGTGCTGTCTAGCTTTGGGATTACTTCCATGGCTGTCATGGCTGCTTATTATAGATTTTACTGGCAAATGGAGGTACTTTCTCTGCCTCTATAAACCACAAAAATTACAAATTTTGTCTTTTGTAGTTAGAGTTGTTGAATTGGGTGCTTTTTTTGTTTTGTTTTGTGTAGGGTGGGAATGTGCCTTTGTCTGAAATGTTGGGTACAGTTGCTTTATCTGTTGGTGGTGCTGTAAGTTCACTGAGGCTGACTGCTTCTGAACTGTGTAAAATTTATTAATTTGATTTGGAAGTTGTTAAATTGATTTGGGTACGTATTCTATATTTTCAGGTGGGTATGGAGTTTTGGGCAAGATGGGCACACAGAGCTCTCTGGCACGCTTCCTTATGGCATATCCACGAGGTGTGCTTCAAATTCTGCTACTCTTTGTTATCTGCTTTGAATTGATGCCAACAAAACTTTGAGTTAGTTTTTGTTTCTTTTCAATTGTTGGGAAACCTGCTAAGAAAAAAATATGATAAAGATTGAATTTTTATTTTTATTTCTTATCCTTTTCCTTCAGTTTCTCAGCTACCAATCAGTTTGTGATTGTTGACATGAACTTTAATTGCAGTCCCACCACCGACCCAGAGAAGGTCCATTCGAGCTTAACGATGTATTTTTCATAATCAACGCTGGCCCAGCTATTGCCCTCCTCTCTTATGGTTTCTTCCACAAAGGACTTGTTCCTCGCCTTTGTTTTAGTGCTGTAATAAGTCTCTCTCTCCTTCAGTGTCTTTACGAATCTGAGTTAATTCCTTCATTAACGGCCTTAACTATAATTAATTGTTGGGGATTAAAAATAAATTATTAAATTTTTTTCTTATTACAAAAAAGACCTTTCGGACTTCCGTTATTGACAAATGGACTTTGAACAGGGTCTTGAAATTACAGTGTTGGGCATGGTGTACCTGTTTATCCATGATGGTCTGATTCACAAAAGATTCCCGGTGGGCCCCATAGCCAACGTGCCATATTTCAGAAAGGTTGCTGCAGCTCATCAGGTAAATATCACCGGATGATATATTACACATTTACACTATAATATACATAATGATTCTTTTTTTTTTTTGGCCAAGTACATAATGATTCTTAATTATATAAATTTAGTCTCATAATTTTATATAATTATGAATTTGTCCCTAACCGAATCTAACTGCCAAGATTTTGCTTGATTTGGATGTTTTGTTGGCTTCAGCTCCACCACTCGGACAAATTCGAGGGTGTGCCATATGGTTTTTTTCTGGGACCTAAGGTTGGTCTATTATTCTTTAAAATATGTTGTTAAATGTTAAGCCATGGAATTAATTAACTTAACTATATTTTGTGTGTGGTTTGGTTCTGCAGGAATTGGAAGAAGTGGGAGGCGTAGAAGAGTTGGAAAAGGAGATAGACAGAACAATCAAAGCACACAAGGGCTCATGACTAAATTATTAAAGTTGTTAATGGACAAAAAAAAATTATTAAAGTTGTTGATGGAATCCCATTTCAATTATTTCCTATGGGATTAAAATTTGCAGTGTAGAGAAGTGATAGAGATACAAAGTAAATGGTTTTGTGATCATTTGTGTATTACATGGTGGAAAACAGAGCAAATATGAGACTGAACTGAGATAAGCTAGCTTATTACAATTCTGTATCACTGTATGTGTGCCAAAACGCTGTGGCAGCTAGAGTTTTTTCAATGAGAAAAAGTGTGTTAATTATGATTTATATGAGGACTAGGGAATTGACTCCAATAACAGACATTACATAAGCTAATCGAAAGCTGAAACAGGGTATTTGATGAAATGTCTCAAAGACACAATCACATAAGCCAAGATTAGTCTAAGACAATGTGTCAAAGAGGCATTATAGAAATTAGGAGAGGGCTGAGACAAGTACCTTTTATGTTCTTTCCATTAGACCAAATTCACATCACAGTTATTTTCTTGTTTTCTCTCCTTAATTTCTGACTCTGATCATTTGTTTCATTTTCTAAATGACTTGCAGAGAGTATTCATATAGCCTACAGAAAAGAAAAAAAAACAGACATCTTTCAAAACTACTTCAATTTTATTGACATTCAAATTCCAACATTGTTGAAACATACGATGCTACCTTCCATTTCTGCACCAAAATTCCATATAATTAATACAGTACTCTCAGAAGAAGGGGGTACCGGCAGAACAAGTCTTCAACTTAACATTCTCAATGGCCAACCTATCCTGAGGGAAAGGACAATCAACTACTTGTTTCTTCTCCGGCAACAAATCGCATGCTTTTGGGGTCACATTGCTGGTAATCCCCTCAATATCAGTACAGTTCCATTGTAATATTTTGGGCTTCTCAGTCAGTGAGATGGTCACATTAGAAATGCAGATTCCCTTGAAAGGGTCATTAGGAATTCCATCCAGCCTTGCTGAATAAGTAACATTGTCGGCCACAACCTCTTTGTAGTTGATGTTTTGAATCACAGGCAGTGCTTTTGGATCAAAGCCAGGGTCTGGGTGTGAACCATAAGACCCAGTCATCCAAAAAACATACTTCATAGTCTTGAGGGTCATTCTTCTTACATAGATGTCTTTCACATAAGCTCCTCTTCCTATGGCTGTTTTGATCCTTATGCTGGATTGGGTGTCAATGGCTGTGATGTCTTCAGCTCTAACGTCTTTGATTCCGCCGGACATTTCGCTGCCTAGTGCAATGGTAGCACTGTCAGGTGAAATGCAGGTAAGCCTTCTGATAACAAGGTGCTGGGTTGGCATCCCAACTTTGATTCCATACTCATCCCACCCACTCTTCACTGCAATGCAGTCATCCCCAGAGACTATGTAGCAGTCTTCTATTCTAGTTTGTGTACACGAATCTGAAAAGGGTGGAAAACAAAAAAACAGGAACATGAATTGTCAGTCTAATGTGAAATTTCAAAAACTAACTTAAGGGGTCTCGAGCACTACTAATAGCTTATATTTTTAAAACTCTGAAAAGCAAACCAACCTGGGTCTATCCCATCTGTGTTAGGAGAGTCAATTGGTGCAAGGATAGTGAGTCTTTGGATTATAATATTGCTGCAAATACCAGAATGTTATCACACAATGATATACACATATATGTGAGTGTATTAATGCTTGAGAATATTAGGTACTGTTGATGATAGAAAAATGGTCAAACCTGCTGTATATGGGATGGACAAACCACGAAGGAGAATTGACCAAAGTAAGATTAGATATTTGGATCTGATCAGAGTACATAATCTCAATCATGTAGGGTCGGGTGACCTTCAAACTGCCCTGGTGGAACTTGTCCCACCAAGACTTACCTTGGCCATCAATGGTGCCATTGTTACCTAATTAATGGTCGATTAACAAGGAATTGAAACACATTAACATGATTGACCAAGAATCAAGGTAAATTAATTAGTAGAATTTAACCAACTGGGGTCTAATCAAAGAAACTCATTAACATGATTTGACCCAAAATCAAGGTAATATTTGATTAATTACCGGTAATTACGACATCAGTGAGGTTTGTTCCAAAAATGAGACTGCTAAATCTTCCATCAGGGGCATCTCTACCTCTACCATATGAAGGTAGTACTGGAAGAAGAGGCCACTCTGACTCATCCTGTCCATTTGATCATGCAAATTAGGGTCAATTTTACATGAAAAAAATTGGCTCATATGAATAGAAGTTTCCCTAAAATAAAAGAGTAAAAAGAGAAGTTCACGGTCAATTTAGTTGACAGCCTGCAAGCATACCACATTCTCATTTCTCAGGGTCAAAGTTAATCAATTAATTCCCAATTAAGAAGATTTGAACCATCCGATCGACCATAATAAAAAATAAGATTTGAATTTTAACTAGCTAGTATCGATCCCTAGTCTTGAGGACAACATCACATCTTCCAAATTAGATGATTCTAATTTTGTATTGCCAAAGACGAGAAATACAAACAAAAAAAAAACTAAAATTAAGTAAATTATTATATGTGCCGATTAATAAAATGTTGTATGTTGTAACTACTGGCTAGCTTATTAATAAAGAACTCTATATATAATTTTCACCATAAGTTTGTGAGTCACATATAAATATAAATATATATATATATATATATAAAATTCACATGACCAGCACATAATCAAAAGAATTTCTCTAAAGAAATATTATGGAACCACAAACTAATGCAAGAAATGAAACCTGAGATGCAAGAATAACAGCATCCTTATGGAGGAAAAGGGTAAAATGGCTAGTGACATTGAAGCTTCCAGTTAGCCATTTCCCCGGTGGTACAATAAGCTGTGCTCCGCCATCTGATGCATACTTGCTGAGCTTATCAATCGCCGCCTTGAACGCCTTTGTGTTCGATGTTTTCCCGTCACCAACAGCTCCAAAATCAGTCAGAAGAGCACTATGCTTCCGGCAGTTAATGGCGGGGTAGTGGACCGTGTCCAAAATCTCTTGTGTTCTACATTCTGCCCCTCTTAGGAAGAAGAGTAATCCCAATATAACAATGGTTGCACCAGCGAACTGCAATTAAAAAAGAAAAACGGGAACATAATTCATTTGGTTTGACCATGTATTCAAATTTTCCATGTAAATAACAAAATTTAGAAAATTAATTGCATCTCAGTATAAAAATATTTAACATTTATATATAATTAAAAAAATGTGGTAAAATATGGTACAAGAAAAATTACTCGGATCGATAAAATATTAAAAACCAATTAAGTTATTGATGAGTAAAACCCAGAAAGAGGAATCATGGATTGTCAAAAATGAGAAAAATAAACCCACGTAAAAAAACCCCTTATTAGTCTATTTTGATGAGATTCAACCTAGAAAACAAGCAAAAAATACATTGAAAATATGAAAACAAATTTATTTTGGCATGGGGTATGACTGTATGAGTGAGATGGTCATGGTACTGGTGAAGAAAAGAACGTACATGGGACATTGTAGATTTTGGGCAGGGGTCCATGGTCTGGAAACTTGGAAGGGCTATTGTACATTTTGTTTAGGGAGAAAGAGAGGAATTTATAGGGGTGCATTGGATTGCATACTAGGAAGGATATCTGACTATCTGAGGGTGCGTGGATACGCTACTGATGACGATTAATAACGAACGTGGTCTTTTGAAATTTGTACAATATAGCAAGTATAACGGCAATTAATTAAATATATACCTCAATTTATGTAACAAAAATGATGTGTATGAAAAGTACACGTGGTCTGCGTGCATGTGGATTATGGGTCTTCTTGCTTTCTGGTTTCATCTTTCTTTCTTTCTTTCTCATGTTTCAGTTTAAGAATTTTTACCTCTATGTTTCTTGTTTTTCTTTTTCACTTTTAATTTGAGGGAAAATAATTCAAACCTATAATCTTTTCTAACAAAATTTAGCTTAATCAGTGGTTATTTCTCTTTTTATTTTTTATTTTTGAACTCTCTCACTTTTGAATGGCTGCATTGATTGAGCATATAGGATGTATATGATTTAATTCCACCTTAAATAAGAGAAAGTTTTTGTCTCTGACATACTCGTCATTTGTGGAGAAAAATCCCTAATTGAGATTCCAAGTGCAAAAGTTTAATGTAGAAGGGTGAATTGTATCCATATTATTAAATGACTTGATTCTATGTATCCATGCATGGTACTAATTAATTGAGTCAGTAATAAGCTAGAGGATATATATATATATATATATGTATACTAGTCATGCAAACCCTTATCAATGACTTAATTTGTTCACAAGCTAAGTAAGGACTGATTGAATTAGACCCATATACATGTTATGAGAGAAAGATCGATCACATGATCATTACACACAAAAATTCCTCCAAATCACATTTAAACCCATATCCATATATATGCTGCAAATCCATTCATGTAAGTAAATAATCTCGCAATTGGAACTTGTGGAGAACATATATGATTGCTATACTGTATACATATACATGTCAATCAAAGTAGCAGAAAGAAACTTAATTAGTGTGGCAATTAGGGCCATTGGTATTGCCTTAATTCTGGTTGATTATTGTTCCTGAAGTTTACCATAAAACCAGCCTCCATCATTTGGAGCGTTCCACCTGAATATTAAGCCGGTGTTTAACAACTTGTTAGAGTCATACACATCATACGTAGCTGAAACTTGTTCTCCAGGAATTATTTCCCAAATAAAGGAACACCGATACACTGTATTGCTAAAAATGGACGTCCATGGCTTCCACCATGGGATGTCGAATTTCCAGCTCCAACTCTCCCTGGATCCAAGACTCCGCTGCCCAAAATCTTTATGTTCGCCGCTAATACTTTTGCAACCACACCATATTTTTCTTCCTTGTTTCAACTCATTTACTATTGTCACGCTGTACTCTGCCAAAACCAATTGTGAATTTTGTCCCACAATTAGTACCATTATTACCAATGCAACAAGCATTCCATGGCTGGACTGGCCCCAAGGTAGACTTCCCATTTGTCGTTAATTATATGCAAGTGATTGGATGCCAAGAAAATGTAAAAAAGCAAAATGGGACTTATTGTTGAATGATGTGTTGGGAGCTTGAAAATATATATAGAATTGCATTATTGCTATTTTTGTGAGTTCAGTTATAAGTGCATGGTGTTATATTCATATATAAGTTGTTATGGAAACCACATTTCTGTTATGGGTTGTTTGTTTCCTTAACATTTTAATTATGTTTTTTTCCTTTAAAAAAAAAAACTATATGCAAAAAATTCATCTTGCTAGCATGATGGATTGAGTTGAAAAGAGGATGATGTATACTAATCAAATTCTCTTCAATGACTTTTGTTCACAAGCAACTAACTTCTGCAATGAATGCGCCCATCCTTCCCACATATTCTTAGCTTCTCCCCCATATCCATATGCTACAAATCCATACGTAAGTATGTAACAGTGTAACTGTGTAAGTTAGGCAAAAAGCGAAAAAGTAAATGATCTTGTCCCCCAGTGTACCAAAAAACACAAATACATGATCAGGAATTGTCAAAAAATTTCAGCCCAACATGCTTTACAACTTAAGTCCGTATTTGAGTTCAACCCAACGTGCATTACACCAACGAGATTGGGCTTGGCTACTAAGCCCATCGAAAAATTATACCATTATTAGCAGACGCGGGATGGGGCCACGGGTCCTCCACGTGTCCAATTAGACGACTGTGAACTCGCCACCAGTCATGTACACGGAGCCTAACATTGGGACCAATCCCTGTGCGAGAAGACGATTAACTAACGTCGCTACTCGCAAAAAGGTATCGGGTCGCTAGTGATATCATAGAGTGCTACGTGGCGTTCTATACAGCTACTCAAGTGGGAGCTCTCACGCTGTCGTTTCACCAATCTGCCATGTGATTCGCTGTCGTCCTCTACGCAGTACGCAATCCCGCGGCGGCCCATCCGCCTCACATTTCCTAGTCCCTGCCTGACAAGTGTCATATACCCACCTCCACTTCACAATTCTCGCCCGTCTCCTATGCACTAAATCACCCAAAATACCACCGACTTAGTGCCTTTGATGTATTGCCAAGGTCAAATTAACTTCACCAAAAATTCCTTATAGTTGTCAGTCTTGTGACTGTGTCATTTTTTAATAATTGCAACATAAGTAGATTTATTTTAAACTTTGTTTTTTCTTTTGGCCACGAACTTTAGAATAGTTTAACTTATTTGTTACAATTTAGAATTAAGAATGTATTCTTAAAGTACAATAATTAAGAAATTATATAAACAAATTGACACAATTAAAACTAAAACAGGGACAAACGAAAATTTGGCCTTTGGCTCTTCAGTTGATATTTTTGGCCACGTGAATGGTGTCGTAGTAATATAGGCGAGAAATAATGACTTATCAATTTTTAACGTTCCGTATGAGGATTTTAAGGGTCGTTTTAAACTCATAAGTTTGTCAGATAGAAGATGTGGTGTCTGTTCACTTCAAATTCCACCTTGCTTATAGACCTCTCCAGACTCCGCACTCTTACACCTATTCTGTCTCTCTCTCTCTCTGTCTGAACCTCAGCCAACTAGCCAAGTACTTCCATGGCGGTGGGACTCTTCGCCGCCACAACCCCCAAACCCTTTCGTCTCGTCCAATCCTCATACCTCCTCCCAAAACCCAACCCAACCGTCTTCTTCCCACCTTCAAATCTCTGCCACCAGAAGACAGCCCAATACAGGACTCGAAGGAAGCTATGCTTCACGGTCTATGTAGTCATGGAGGACCAAAAACAGAGTACCCGTGTCGAGAGTTTCACAGAAAAGGGCCCAGATACTGATAATCCTCAGATCCCACCAGTAATTCCATCAGTGCGTGTGGTTGAGAGGTTGGCCAGGAAGAAATCGGAGAGGTTCACTTATCTTGTTGCTGCTGTGATGTCTAGCTTTGGGGTTACTTCCTTGGCTGTCATGGCCGTTTATTACAGATTTTACTGGCAAATGGAGGTACTTTCTCTGCCTCTATAAACCTCAAAATTCACAAAATTTTGTCTTTCTCTGGTTGAGTTGTTGAATTGAGTGTTTTTTTTGTGTAGGGTGGGAATGTGCCTTTGTCTGAAATGTTGGGTACATTTGCTCTATCTGTTGGTGCTGCTGTAAGTTCACTGAGACTGACTGTACCTGAATTGGGGAAAATTTGTAAAATGGATTTGGAAGTTTGTGTTCTGGAAGCTGCTAAATCGATTTGGGTACTCTATATTTTCAGGTGGGTATGGAGTTTTGGGCAAGATGGGCTCACAAAGCTCTCTGGCACGCTTCCTTATGGCATATGCACGAGGTTTGCTTCAAACTCTGCTACTCTTTGTAATCTGTTTTTATGCCAACAAAATTTAGAGTTTGGGTTTTTGTTTCTTTTCATTTCTTGGGGAAGCAGCTAAGTATGAGAACTTAAGAAACATGAAAAGATTGAGTTTTCATTTTAAATTTTTATCCCTTTCTTTCATTCTCAGTAACGAATCAGTGTTTGATTGCTGAGATGAACTTTAATTGCAGTCCCACCACCGACCCAGAGAAGGTCCATTCGAGCTTAACGATGTATTTGCCATAATCAACGCTGGCCCAGCTATAGCCCTCCTCTCTTATGGTTTCTTCCACAAAGGCCATGTTCCTGGCCTTTGTTTTGGTGCTGTAAGTCTCTCTTTCAATATCTTTATGAATCCGAGTTTATTCCTTAATCAATGGCTTTAATCATAATTAACTGCTGGGGATCATAATATATCTTTTTCTTAAAAATATATTACTAAAGGGACCTTTGGAACTTCCACTATTGACATATTGACCTTGAACAGGGACTTGGAATTACAGTGTTTGGCATAGCGTATATGTTTGTCCACGATGGTCTGGTTCACAAAAGATTCCCAGTGGGTCCCATAGCCAACGTGCCCTATTTCAGAAAGGTTGCTGCAGCTCATCAGGTAAATATCACCAGATTATATATAACATGACTGTACACTATAATATACATAATGATTCTTAATTATATATATATTTAGTCTCATAATTCTATTTAACTATGAATTTGTCCCTAACCGAATCTAACTGTCAAGATTTTGTTTTATTTGGATGTTTTGGCTTCAGCTCCACCACTCAGACAAATTCGAGGGTGTTCCATATGGTTTGTTTCTGGGACCAAAGGTTGGTCTACCATTCTTTAATATCTAATTAATCAAATTAATTTTGTCTTGGACTTCCAAACATGTATATTTTTTAGCCAGGAGTTGAATCAAATTAATCATATTTTGTGTGTGGTGTGGTGCAGGAACTGGAAGAAGTGGGGGGACTAGAAGAGTTGGAAAAGGAGATAGAAAGGAGAATCAAAGCATACAATGGCTCATGACTAAATTATTAAGTAGTTGATGGATACCCCATTTCCATTTCCTCTTGGGTTAAAATTTTCAGTGTAGGAAAGTGGTAGAGATAAAATTAAATACTTTTGTGGTCATTTGTGTCTTACATGGTGGAAAAACAGAGCTAGCAAGTATGAGACTCAAGCTTATTCCAGTTCTGTATGTGTGCCAAAATTATGTACTAGGGAGCTAGAGGGTTTTCAATGAGAAAAAGGGTATGTATTTTGGGTATGGGGATTTGTATCTCCCACTTAGTCTTGTACCATCAAAGTGCTAGCAACTTTTTGTCATGTACAGAAGTTTTAAAAGCCTCAAGATTAGTGAAGAAGGAGGTATTTTCAATGCTATATGTGGTGGCCAAAAGTTTTTATTTTTATTTTCATTGGGTCAAAAGGCCAAGATCATATATTATAATTTTAAAAGCTATCATTTTCACCGACGTTCAAATGCCAATTTTATAGCGTGTAATTTTTACGGTACATGAATCATGAGTATGAAGACTAGGGAGTTGACTGGCCATCGCTGTTGCCCAAACATATTTTGTAAACTTGTATAGTTGTATGCACAAAGTTTGACTAGTAGATTGGTGTTTTGTTGAGCATTAATCAAATAGCTTGCAATCGTTTGGAGAAATTCTTATATACAACCTTTCTCCTAAAAAATTAATCGCATGATTATTATGTCCAAGAATGATTATTGTGTTTGATGAAATGCCTGAAAGAAAAGGCTATGACAAGGTCTGATCATTTAATGGATATACTTGTGATCCAAAAATCTATTAAAAAAAAAAAAAAGAATCTGGTAAAAGGTTGTGACATGAAATAAAGTAGGTAATCAGATAAACACAGATTGTTTATATCCAATATTGAGAAGCCATGTGTAGTAATAGAAGTGTAGAGGTAACCCCAAACAAGTTTTGTGGGGCTGACTCAACCAAATAATGAACTAATGGTGCTCTGTTCCCTCATCAACCTACCGCCCCATTTTGTTTGTTTGGTCATCGACTCATGCACTACGTGTGGACGGTGTGGCTTACTGGCTACCATCCCAAATTCCCAATCCGACTCACCTCCCAACCCAACTTCTCCTTCTCCAATATAAAAACGCAACCCTAGACTCCTAGTGGCTCATGCACTTTACAATATTGCAATTTCCAATTTCCAATTTCCAATAGATTAGGACCTCCACTTTCCATGTTTAGTTTAGTCATTAGTGGGAGGGTTTACGCTTACATTTGAGCTTCCCAATACCTGTCAAAATTTGACAAGGGAGGCCTACTTCAACTTGAACAGGTCCAAAGCACCAACTTTTATCTATTGTGAGCATATTCTATAGTGCTTCCGACATCACATTGTCCTTTTGATAAATCAATTATTTTCATTTTGATATTGACCTGAAGCCCCAAAAAGGGAAATTAAAATAAATAAAAAAAGTCCACCGAAATGGTGAATTGGTGATGTATGGTTCCAATAAAGATGAATGCTTACTGTCTGGATAGTTGACTTCCAATTAGGAGAGAGATCAAGAAACGTATACCCGTAGGATCGAGCCTAAACTTAATCATTACTCTTCAACTTAATCATGTTTAAGTAAACTAGATCAATCCAAGCCCAAACTTGAAGGAATTCCGATTGAGTTTTGGCATGTCTAAATTAATCAGGTTGGTTTCAACTAATGTAATTGTTATGAGGTGAAGGGGATTACAGTTTAGGTAGGTAGAGAGTTAATTATACTTACACTCTTTAAGATTTATCGTCTTTTCACATACACTCTTTGGGGTTTCAATAATTACACATACACCCCCTGAGGTTTCAAAACTGTTGCATATAACCTCCTACAAGAGAAATAAATAAATAAATAAAAAAGAAAATATTTGATTGAGGTTGGATTTTACACCTTGAGTAATCTTATTAGGCCATTTAACCCCTTAGAATGCTTTTTTGCATAATTTCTCATCATTTTTCGTTTCACTATAAGGAGTTATATGCAACAGTTTTGAAACCTCATGGGGTGTATGTGTAATTATTGAAACTTTAGGGGGTGTATGTAAAAAGACAATAAATCTCAGGGAGTGTAAGTGTAATTAACTCGTAGGTATAAGTATTTTGCTAGTTGTTACTCACGTGGCTTCATATCATTGGTGCTTCTCTTTTGTCTGTTTTTTCTTCTATCATTTTTATACATCAACGTTATGCATACAAGCCATGAAGGTGTGTGGGATTTTGGAATTGGGCCCATGTTGGTCATTTGGTCTCCCATTTCCTTTGTTTTGATTTATGAAAAAAGGTTTCGAATTCTTGGCAAGCTACGTGTGGCTAGAAGGATTGAATAATTCATTTCATTTTATGATTATTGTTCAATAACATGTTGAAGTGAGGATGCCAATTACCAAGTCAGTGTTCTTTATTAAAATCGGCTTTTGTTTCTGTCCATTTTCATCAGTTGGGTACGTTTGACAAAACGTAAAAAAGAAGATCAGTGGGGTACGCTTGAAAATTTAAATTCACATATAATTAAATAATTTGTTTGAAAAAGAGAGGATAATTTTAAATTTAGAAATATTTAAACAAAATTTCAAAACATTCGCATTGCCTTTCTCTAATAAATGAGAGCTAATCTGTGGCCAAAATCAGACCAAACAAAAAATGACCAAAAGAAAAGGAATGAGGACAATTAAAGATTCTTTCCTCTGTAATCTGTATGTTAAAAAAGTATCGGGCCTCATTGGACAACAACTCCACTCTTATTGGTATAAAATTATTGGGCCTTATGAGGCCAGGTTAGTCCTTGAGTAAGTGTTACCAAACTATTGGGCCTTATCTCTAGCACCATCTTCGGCCCATTTTATACAGTTACCCGTGTCTCTGATCCAACTTCAAAGCCGCCATTTACCGGGAAAATCACAGTATTACACACAATGGAATTCCCGGCAATATCTGTGTCCAAAACCCTCCATTTTCCCGCGAATTTTACTGGGAAACTAAACATTCACTTTCAGATTTTCCTCAGGAAGACATCTGTCAAGTGCAAAAGCAATCGCATTGGAAAATCCGTGCAAGCATTGAGTGAAAACAGTAATAGCATCTCAATCTCAACGACGTTCACGGACGAGAGAGATAGAGTGTTCGACAGTTTGAGCAGTGAAAAGGGGTGGATTCACTTTGTGGGAATTGGAGGTTGTGGGTTGTCTGCGCTGGCCATGCTTGCACTCAAACAGGTAAACCCTTGGTTGAACCCCAAATTCTCTGTTTGGTTGCTTGGCAAATGGTGTAAAATGATAGAAAATGAAGGAAGATAAAAGAACCCTTTATAGGTCTTTCGTTGTCGTCAGATTTGAAATATTAGAGTGTCATCTGGCTTGAGTCTCAATTGTTAATGTCAATGAGTGTGAGATTATTGAAAACTGGACTATTTCTAGGTTTCTTGAAATTTGATAATTTTTTTTTGTTTCCGAGTAGGGTTATGAGGTTAGTGGCTCGGATATTGTATGGAGTAGCTTCATGGATGGGCTACAGGAAGCAGGGGCATTTTTGCATATAGGTCATTCGGTGACAAATATGCAAAGGAACAGTGCCTCAAGATTACCTGATGCCATTGTTGTTTCAAGTGCTATTCCCCAAAACAATGTGGAGATTTTGTATGCGAAGTCTGTTGGAGTATCCATGTGAGGACATCTCTGTTCACTTTGGAATTTGGGGCTACAGCCTACAGTGTTGGAACTACTTTTGGCTTATGATTTTATAAAACTGAAAATTGCTTCAATTTTTTCTAGTAGAAACTTTAATAGGAATTTCCAAATTACTCCAGTTTAGTGTTTGTTTATCCAAGCATGCTACATTGGTTGTCTGCTCGATTTCTTATTGTAACCTCTTTCTTCTACAGCTACAAGAGAGACTATTGGTTAGGAAAGCTGACACAGAACTACAATCTCATTGCTGTAAGCGGTAGCCATGGTAAGTATTTTTATAAGGTATTCTCCTCATCAATCATAGTTATGGGTAGCTTAACACTGTCTACAATCTATCTGGTGCCTCATATAACTATTGCTTGATTGGGTTTTAACTTTTTATGAATGTAGGACAATGGATTCTGGGTTTAGTTATGAATTTAATCGATAAAATGAATACCATGTATAAGATCAACTTTCTTTTGTAGTTTTATTGGAAACACCTAAAATTGTGAAATTTTTGTACCTGTATGATGATTTCAGATAGTTGTTTTTCATATAGTTCTACTGATCAACTGATTAGATTTACACATTGTTCTCTCCATTAATTGTTTATTGTTATTTGCTTATCTAGTTGCCAATAAATACATGGTTGGTTTTCTTTTTCTTTTGCTTCAGCCTTCAGCCTTCAGTACAGTGAAATGTGATGGTTTATATGCTTGGATTGTGATCTTTTGGAAGAAATTAAGCTAGCATGCCTCATATCAAATCCTGAAACTGATACTATAATAATGATAATTGTGATTCACTTGTAGTGAAATATAAGTTACTATGTTACCTTATCTTTCTTAATGCATATAAATGATAATAATTAATACTTATAGGAAAGAGTACAACTGCAAGTATGATTGCTTATGTTCTAAAAGCCATGGGTGATGATCTTACAGCAGTAGTTGGAGCACATGTGCCACAGGTATCATTTTTCTATGCAGCTTTAAAAGAAAAGATGAATTTTGTAGATGCAATATGTAAAGTGTCTCTTTCTTGTATTGTCCATTTGCCCATATTTGAATCCGTAGTTTCCTCCATTTCTTTGAATTAGCATTTGCAATAAAGTCTTTTGATTGTCTATTAGTAGTTGATCAAAACTGTCCTTTGCAGTTCTCAGGAGGAAACATTATCTTGGGTGGTAGTCAAAACTTTGTGCTGGAGGTATACTTTTTGTGGTCATGGTTCTGCAGCAATGAATAACAATCTTCTTATCAGTAGGAATAAATGATAATTTGTTGTTAAGTTTTTACCAGTTAATACTTTATTTCTCTTCTCTCTAAGAAACCATCAACTTAATATTTATAAAGATTGTAGCTTTACACACATTCTTCTGTTTGTAGTAGGCTGATGAATATGATGGTTGCTTCCTAGGACTATCACCTTATATAGCTGTTGTAACAAATCTGGACTGGGAGCATGTTGATATTTTTCAAAATGAGGACGCAGTAAAAGCTACTTTCAGAAACTTCCTGAACCTAATCAGGGTGGGCGGACATCTCATTTTATGTGGGGATAGGTACATTTCTCTACTATTTAGTAGCATATTGCATTCTTGGTCCAGAAGATAAGTTCAAGTGGTAGGAATTCCTGGAAGCTTTGTCTGCATACCGTTTTTCATGTACCAAGAAAGATAATAACATCTGCCTAAGTCATGCATCATATATCTGAGCTGCTCCAAATTTATTTGTTTGTCCTTATAGTTGCTTAACTCTCAACTTGATGTAATAAAACTAATATGGTTCTTTGCGTGAATCAGTTTGGTTTGGTCTATTTGGTAGCTCTTGCGTGCTAATGCATTTTGGATCACCATATAGCCTACAAATGTCATTTTAGTTTGTTGTATATTCTAATTAAAAACTTTCCATTTTCAACAGTCAAGGTGCATGTTCCTTGCTGACTGATGGAAAGCAAGCAATTGGATCGGATAATGATAGTGGTCTAATGTCAATTCCATTGGAAAAATGTTGTGATGGCTACAAAATAACAACGTATGGAATCACAAGTTCTAATGAATGGAATGCATCATCAATTAGGCCAAATTTAAAGGGTGGTAGTGATTATACACTGGTATGTAAAGATGGTCTATTATCATCCCCCTTGTAATTTAAATGTTTTGTTGACAACTAACTTTGGGTTGTACATATAGGTTTTGACTCCTGAATCAAGTACTTATACTCTATCTTTTGCTGTTGTGCACCTATATTTTGTTTCTTCTGGCAAAATGATGTATGAAACTTAACTGCATAGTTTCTTCCCTATTTCATCTCTGCCTTCCTTCTAATCTCCTGCAGTGTCATTGGGGACGTTCAGTGGCAGACATCAGTCTACAGATTCCAGGAGTTCATAATGTCCTCAATTCACTGGCAGTGAGTGGCACACCATACTTATAATGTTTCATATTACATTGAAACCTTTGGCTTTTTTATAAGCAACAATTTCTTCCCATTTGTAAGCCTAGCATATGGACTTTGTTAGGTGATTTTTGTTTTTTTTTTTTCTGGTGAACAAGCTTGTAACAAAAATTAGATTAGGTGGATTGGATTTTCATTTCGTATTAGTGGCATTTCTCTAATTAGTAAGATTGAACATATTGAAGGCTGGTAATTCATTCAATAATTATTTCATCTAATCTTGCTGCATTGTGCAGGTTATTGCCACTGTGATAGCATTGTTCAGTGACCAAAGTCAAATTAATGATACAATTAATTGTGTGAGGTTGCATTTAAGCAATTTTATAGGCATTTCGAGACGTTTTGAGATGATTGGAACAATATATGGATGCCACATATATGATGACTATGCTCATCATCCAACAGAAGTTAGTGCAGTTATTCAAGCTGCACGCCAGAGGTTCCCTATCAAGTCTCTTTTGGTTGTATTTCAGCCTCATACTTACAGGTATTCACAAAAAATGAGAACAATGCAGAGTTTCTTTCACAACGGTTTCTAGTATCATTAGCATGATGCATATAATTGTGCTGGACTGATTTATGATAAGATTTGCAGTCGTTTAGCAGCATTGAAAGATGACTTTGCCAATGCCCTCTGTGATGCAGATCAAGTTGTAGTTACAGAGGTAAATCGTCTTGGCACATGGTCTTTGCATTATCTAATAGCCAAAGGCCCACAAGTGATTTGCAGTCATTTTTGTCAGGTTTATGCTGCTAGAGAAACAGATGTTCAGAATGTTGGTGGAAGGGAGTTAGCTGCTTCCATAATTGGCCCACCATCTGAATACATCTCTTCTCTGGTAAGTTTTAAGTTTCTTTAGGTAGCACAGGATCCATTTTGGCGAATCCTTTGCTGTAAAAGTTTTACCAACTTTGGAAACAAAAGGATACAATAATGTCTGAAAGAGCATGGAAACCTGACTTCAAAAACTAAAAATTGCATATCGGGATCAAATGAAAAAACCAATGCTTGAAATGGTTACCTAGGAAGATTTCTGGTAACTGGCTATCATATGCATTGCTGGATTAATTTGATGATTGTTGAATATAATAAAATTTGGTGGCTTTACAGGGTGATGTGGTAGATAAGTTAGTATTTCAGATATCCAAGAACCCTCATCTTGATATTGTTGTTTTAACACTCGGAGCAGGTACTCAATCTTTATATCAATATTCTCGTATCATTTTATGGTCCATATAAAAAGGGACAATTTTGAAATAAAACTTACGAGCCCAATAATTATTGTATTTATTCAGGTGATATAACAACTGTAGGCCCAAAACTGCTCCATGAATTGCGAAGAAGATTACAAGTAAACTCCTAGCTTGCTCCCACTGATTCTGCTTTTGCATTGGTTCATTAAATTTGGAAATTCAGGTCTTTGATGTTTCAGTGACAGTCACTGAACCAAATACCCCAAACTGGAGACAGAAAGTATAGTCACCCCAGTGGTTTGCATGCCGTGGATTTGGTTAGACGGAGGTGCAACTACAGGAAAAGAAAGTAATTGTTGAGATGGTTTGGAGGGAAACAAAGCTTCATCTTGGCTGAAAGAGATTACCAACTAATGGAAATATACAGTAAAGTTCCCATTCACAGAAGGACCCTACTGTGAAAGTTTCTAGCAGATGAAAATGGCATTTCGGACTTCAGGTTTTTGTTTCTTGTCACAAGAACTTTGTGGTGAAGGGATGGAGAAGCCCACTGATAACAGTGACTGGGTATAAAGTTAAGCTTTCGTCTGGTTGCAAACTCCATACCATGTAAACATCTCTGTAGTTATGTTGTATCGTGTGAACAAGGAAGAAGGTTGAAAAGAAATCCATTTTTTGCCGCATCTTATTTATTGTCTTTAGTTTTAACATGATGAATTCTTAATACATTAGTACCACTTTCACAGATCACAGGAAAAGAAATGAGAGGTCAATGCCAAATTCATCAAATGATACTGTAAAGATAAGACATGATGAACTTTTGAATCCACAAAATTCAAGAGACAGGTACCAATTCTCCTTGTTTCTCAATGGAGTAAATACAGCATATTATCCTTAAACATCCAACAGGAAATAATTGCAACAAAAAAATGAACCCAAGTTACAAGAAGCAGCTCAGCTGATCTCATCTAACAGTTACACAATTGCAATCCCTAAAACCTAATACAAGAAATCTAAATCTAGCTATCAATAGAGAAACACAACCATAGAAATGAAGAAATGCAATCTTTACTGAACCACTCTGTACACTGCTTCTCACTTCTGCAGATAAACACAAGCAAAGAATACTTGGAACCTCCATACCGCTCCAAAAATGGGGTAACTTTTTTACCCTCCAAAGAAGGAGAAAAAGCCGCGCTTCTTGGGTTCTTCTTCAACCATGACAGCCTGCATACTGTCTTGCTCCACAAGCCTCCAAGCCGCCTGCTCGAAAGCCAGTCCAGCCAATGTGGGTGGCCTATTCAGAACCAGAGGGTATCCTCTATTCGTGCTCCGAATGACCTCAGAGTCCTCCGGAATCATCCCTAGCAAAGCCAAACCCAACATCTCCTGCACGTCCAGCACCGACATCATGTCCTCGCCTTTGATCATATCAGTCCGAACCCGGTTCACCATCATCTTTATATCCCTTATCCCATCACACTCCAGTAACCCAATGACTCTGTCTGCGTCTCTCAAGCTCGTAATGTCCGGCGTGGTCACCAGCACGGCCTCATTGGCCGGCGTGATGGCGGTGATGAACCCGGCGTCGATGCCCGCCGGGCAATCGATGAGGATGAAGTCCGGCGAACCCTCTTGCCGGGCTTTCAGGGCGTCGACGACCCAAACCAAGGCTTTTCCGCCGAACCCAATTGGGAGTTTGGACCTGGGCTTGGAGATGCAGAGCAATTCGAAGTTGGACCAGCGCTTGTCCCGGACGAGAGCCTGGTCGAGCCTGCAGTCGCCGTTGAGGACCTCGACGACGGTGTAGTTGACGCGGTTCTCGAGGCCAAGGAGGAGGTCGAGGTTGCGGAGGCCGACGTCAGCGTCGATGGCGACGACGGAGAAGCCGAGGCGGGCGAGGGAGAGGCCGACATTGGCGGTGGTGGTGGTCTTGCCGACGCCGCCTTTGCCGGAGGTGATGACGACGACGCGGGGGGTCTCGCCGGACAATTCTGGCTTCCTATTCCATTGGAGGACGGAGCGGACAGTGAATGTGGGTTTTAGGGTTTTGGGGTTGTGGAAGGGTTTTAGGGCGTTTTGTCGGTTTTGGGTGGTGGTGGTGAGGAAGGAGGAGGGTTTGGGATTGACGGTGGGGAGGAGGTGAAGAGCGAGCATTGCGGCTTATTGTAGCCCTTCCAAGTTTAAAGTGTTATGGCTCATCGAAAGAAAAGGAAGAAGAAGATCATTTTGTGGAGACTGAGATTAGCGAGCTAAGAGTCAGGGACAATCCTTCCACTGCCCCATTTTTTCTTCCTTTTTAAAGTTTTTTTAGAGTCCTCTCTCATTTTTATGTTTAATAGTGGACTTTATCAACCTAAATTCTATATAATTCTAAAGACGAAATTACATGTTTGATCCATTTATTTTATACTTAGATTAAGGGCCAGTTTGGTATTACTGTGTGAGAAAACAACTATGAGGTAAAACAGCTGTGAAGTAAAGTCAGCTGTAAAGTAAAGCAGCTGAGTGTTTGGTAAAGTATGTTTCAAAAATGCTGTGAGTGCAAAAAAACAGTATCAAAGTGTTTGGTAAATGTTAATGTAAAAGTGCTGTATAATTACTAAAATAGACATGATGCTAAAAGTGTTTTTTACTTATTTGTTTGGTAAAAATAAAATGTTTTTTACTTGTTTTTTAAATTTTTGGCTACAAATTTTTATTAGCATTAATTTTTCTAAGAACAACATTATTAAATAAGTATCTGTATTATTTTTTTAGGTATATTATAATTTTAATCGTGCAAATAAAATATTATAATTAATTATCACAATATAAAATATAACTAACAATGAATATATTTTTTAATTTAAAATAAACAAATTAAAAAATATAGAAATCAATGAGGATATTATGGGTAAAATAAAATATTCATTGTTGCTGTGATTCACTGCAGCTTTCAAAAGCACCTAGAAACCTGCTTTCTGTTTTTGTTGTGGGGAGTTGAGAATTGTAGGAAAAAGCAGTTTTTAATTTTTTTACCAAACACCAAAACTGCTGTAGATGATTGAGAATTGTCATCCACAGCAGCTTTTGAGTCTTCCACCGCAATCCCAAACGGGGTCTAATTTTGTTTTTCGATCTTTTTTAAGTTTTATTTTGATCCAATAATTATTTCACTTGTTCAATAAAGGTCCAGTTCAAAATTTCAGTTTTGGAGTTTATAATTTTAAATCCTTTTGGGTTATGTTTTCTTCAATTATAATTGAAGTATAAGTTGTATTTCATCATTTCTTAGTCATAGGAACTAATTTTGAGTATTAAAATCAAAGAGAATTGAAGTTGAATGAAGTTTGAAAAATCTGAAAAAAATTTTGAAAAAAATTGGCTATTTTGAGTACCCTATTTTATGATTAATTATCTTGAGTTTTAGAACTTCGATTTGAATGATCTTTATATCGTTGTAAAGAGGAGATGCATATCTTTAAAGCAAATATATGTTTGTTGAATTTGGGTGAGATTTGATAGAGTAAAAGATGAGCCAAATTTAAGAAAATAAATCTGAATCTTTATTGAATAAGTGAAATAATTAGTAGATCAAAACAGAACTTAAAAAATATCATAGACCAAATTAAACTAATTATAAAATAAGTGAACTAAATATGTAATTTCCTTTAATTCTAAATTTGTATCATTGCTAATTTTTTAAATCTAACTATCTAAGCACAAATGAAAAAGTAACTAGACAAATAAAGAGAGGTCTTCAAAAATAATACAAACCAGTACACTTTATAGTTTTTTTTGTTGAGCTTTCCAATCCTCAACGTAAGTTTCGAACAATGTGAACTGAGTTGATTTAATTATAAAATGAGTGAATTCATCATTAGCCTTTTTATATAAATTCATTTAAGTGTTTAGTGGGTGTTTAAAACATTTAATAATGTTAGAGAGACCACATTTGAATACTATATGTGTGTTATATTGTCATATCTCTCTAAAGTAAGACTCACTTACATCTATTGGCAAGATGGTACATGTGGTACTGATTTCCCTAACATTACCCTTAGATCATCAAGCCTAGTATTATCATTCTCAATTTAGAAATTAAAATTACCAATTAGTTTTTTTGTGTACAAATTACAATGGAGTGCCAACGCCCACCAATAGCAAAGAGGCTACAAATGGCCTGAGGCCTTGAGCAATCCGGGGGATAGGAGAAGATGATGAGTCCTAGATCCATCTGGAGGCCCAGGTTCGCCATTCCAAGTACAAACTCTCTACATCACAGTTTTACCTCTTTACTCTTGTAGCTATTCCACACCGTTAGATCTACAGACAAGAGTTTGTAGATCTATAATCTGGACCGTCAAATAAAGAGCTAGAAAAACAGTTTTTTGGAGGAAAATAAGTGACAGCATAGATGTAGATGATAGAGGCTGCCTGCCCCAACCCCAACCCAATCTAAAAGAGCAAAGAAAAGTCACTCTAGATCAACTCGGGCCATCTTTTCGCCACGTGTCGCCCACCCATTCGTAATTTACACGATTACCCCTTCACTTCCTCTATGTGGTCGGTGATTTCTCTGTTATGAAATTTTCACTTTCTTTTCTTACACAACACAACTTCGTTTCTCTGGATCCAAACGCTTCCAAGCTCTTCCAATTTCGACTTTCACCGGATGACTTGCAGAGCTCGACGAGGTCCTTTCTTCTACCTTTCATTCCAACCTGGTCTGTTCTCTCTCTTCTCTCTCTCTCTCTCACTCATCATCGTCATCTTTAATTTCGTTTATCTATGTTGGTATTGAATTATCGATTTTTGGTTTAGATTTGTGTGTTTAGCTCAATGGGTATTTGGATCTGATACTATATTTTTAATTGAAGTGTTTCATACTGCCGGAATTTGATGTCTCCGTCTCTGGGTTGATTAGATCACACGGTTATACGTATAGGTTGCTATGAACTGTTGTAACTGTCAATTTTTTGTGCGGATCCATTTGGGGAATTATGAATTTGAACAAAAGAGATATTGATACCACCATATGCTTGGTGGACGAGAAAATTGTTTGGAAGTTCGATTGATGGTTTGAAATTGAGCCCAATTCTGTTTTGGGTTTATGTTCTCTTCTGCCCCAGTTATTGAATTGAGTGAGAATTCATTCCTCGGTTTAGTATGATTTTATCATCATAGAATTTGACGGAAGATTGAATTGATTTAGAGTTGACTCATTGGCTATATCTTGATTGTTCGTACCCTTTACTCTGGGACCTCTGGTTCAGAGCTTTATCACTACCAAGTATCAGTTGTATACCCTACAGATCTTTGAAATGGTTGTTAACTCATTGTTTGTTAAACGATTTTAAATTTAACATGCCTTTGAGGTGTGTGATGATGTTGTTGAGGTCCAATTTTAGGTTACATAGACCTCTTTCCTGGAAAGTTTGTCTTCCCTTTAAATTATGACAGTGGGGGTTAGGGATATGAGGGGGAGTTATTTCTGAAATGTGTTGTTTGTGTTTTATAGCATGTCTGCATGTGTGTTTAACTTTCATGGCACTACACTGTGTTCTTGGTCATGATTCAGGGATCTTCTCTTTTATTGCGGTTGTGAAAGTCTCTTAGGCTGTGATCTTGGTGTTGTGTGTGTGTTTGTTGTTTCTTTGCATAATGGCACACATGGCTATATTTTGATTTCCTTTTTATTTGAGCTAGTCACAGAATTGGATTTATGATCTCCAATTAGGTTGAAGATAGTTTTACAGAAATAACTCCCATATTGTTAGTCTAGGATAGTCTCTTCAGTTGAGTTCTTAGGGGTGCTACTGTGCTAGTGGTGTTGTCTAATATGGCTGTTAGATATTTTCACTAGACTGGGGTTGCACATATGTTCGCGTGTTGAACATATTTGTTTATTTATTTGTTTTATTTTTCTATGTTTATTTAAATTTTATTGAGGTAGAAATTTGGTTTCACTCTATGTTGACTCTCTTTACTCTCTCTGCAGTAGGGAAGGCCATGTGAGATGCTCTAAACATATTGTTAGTATTGCTTTTGCAATTGGTATTGGATGATCAGTTCTTTTGGCATGCTCAACATGGGTAAATGCAAGGGTTGTGGGAAATTAGGGAGAATGATGCCAAGGGGTGGATCTGTGAGTGCGTATCAGTTTGCCCTTCTGTTGTCTCCTGTTGTTTCCGTTTGGGATTGCATCGTTCGCAAAATGAGGTATTCCTACAGACCTGAGTGGGTGTAGTTGTCAGGATTATAGTATTATATCAGTTTTCAACAAGAAAATTAATTAAAATTTATTTAGTAAAGAAAAGTAAGAGAACACAGTTATAGGGAAATGTATACTCTTTAGAGGAATTTTCAAAACAAGTTAAACAAAGGCAACTTTTTAGAGGTTAATCTGAATGGATAACTTGGAGTGTAATAAAGTGCAACCTGTTGTGAGAAAAGTTAAAAAGAAGCAGGTGAAGGACGAGTTGGATCGTCAAAAACAGGCTGAGAAAAAGAAGAGGCGTTTGGAGAAAGCCCTTGCTACTTCAGCAGCCATCATTTCTGAACTAGAAAAGAAAAAACAGAAGAAGAAAGAAGAGCAACAGAGGCTTGATGAAGAGGGCGCTGCAATTGCCGAGGCGGTTGCGCTGCATGTTCTACTTGGTGAAGACTCAGATGAAACATGTGAAATTGTTCTGAACAAAGATCAAGTGTTCAATCCTTGGGATTGTCCTGGCAATATTGACCTTCTTATGGGTGGGACGAGGACATGCTTTCCTTATCAGGACTCTGCAAAGTGTTCACTTGAAGGGATTGGGTGGGTTTCTAATGCTTATAGATCGGGATGCAAGTGGAGTGGTTTGGGGAACAATGAATGGTCGATCTCATCTGGTCCTTATGGTGAGGAAGCAGGTTGGGGGACTAAAGGGTTTGCCGCTGGTCTCATCGCAGCGCAGGCTGTTTCATCTCTCCAGATTGCAGAGGATGCACATGAAGGCACAATTGTGCTCGATGGAATGCTAAGACGGTAGATGGACATTTCAGTCAAATTGTCATGTTACTGGAAGAAGCCTTTGGCTGTATTTCAATAATTATGTTCTGTATATAATTTCGCGAATGTGTTCTTGTTATCTATCAGATACGCCTTACCTTCTTCAGCTTGAAGAATGTTGCAGTGTGATGCTCTGACGTTTTCTTCTTATATTCTCTTTTAGAGGCGGCTATATTTTGACGTGCAGTGATAGTTTATGACTTTGAGACATCAGTTGAGTCATCTTTGTGATGTTTTCTTCCAAGTTGTATCAAATCTAGTATAGTTGAACATCGTGATATTGTGACTTATGAATATCCTTGTTTTCATTATTTAATATGATTTCAATGCGATTGAGGTTTGAATGTTTGATAATGATTTGTTAAATTGGATGAATTTCTTACTGCTGATTCCGTTTTTGAACAGTTCTAATGGGCTTCACCAGTTGGGCTTAGTTTATTTTCCGGTCCTAACTTTTGGGCTTTGGCTACTTTCCGGCCCAATTCTTTTGGGATTCGGTTATTTTCCAGCACTTTTAACCTTTTTAAAAGTATTTGCCAACAGCTTCTGGTTTCTAATTTCTCGACTTTCACCTCAATAATTACTTTGGCTTCACTTGGAAGAACTGTGATTCGCTTCCTTTCTAACCGACATATTGGCTTAAAGTACCATGGGAATCGATAATAAATTGGTCAAATTATAGGGAACATTTTTCCGAACTCTGAAACCATCAATCAATCATGTAATAAAGCAACTAGAAGCTAGACAATCAATTCAATATATTTCAGTTTTTTGGGGCAGAATTCAGTTCAACAATAAAAGAAATTTTCCATTGGTACACAATGAATAACAACCATCAATGGCCTTTGCACGGATTTAACTAGTACACATGGCAAATGTGTTCTCGGAACTACAACCTCAGGTATTATGCCATGGAAGAGTATTCTGCCGCAGCGGTGACTCGGCATCTCATTGCTTGTGCTGCCCAAGTGACGTCCTATTCCTTATTCTGAAATTCTGAACTACTAGATGGTTTTGCTCCTGTAGTGATTAGGTTCTTAAACCAAGCCGCTTGAAACCTAGGAGACCCTCCTCTGTTTGAATTTCCAGGAGACTCGGGAGCAGCTAAGGCATTATTAGTAACACCCGCAAGGAAACGATATGCAACTTTGCTAGCTGATACAATTTCTGTCTTGGCTTGTCTCAACTGCAACAACCCAAGAAAAATCTCAGACTTATATGCACTGAAACAACCAAAAGAATATATAAAATTTAGCATAAGTAATGATAATCCACAATTCATTTAGTTATGCACACTAACATTAAAGAGCAGCCAACAAGTTCAAGGCCAAACAGAAAACAAAATATAGGCCACACCCGATTGCAGGCAATTTGAACATAATGGCAATCCACATTTCAAGAAATTGGGCAAAGTATAAAAGCAAACCCAACTAGAAGTTCAAGGCCAAAAAAGAAATAGTAGGCCACACTAAGATTGTAGGTAATTTCAAATTAGAAACATAAATAATGGAAGTCTGGGCACGGGACTCATGTGGATATGTTTAAGAATAAATCTGCTGCACATCCAACTACAATTTTCCCTTTCCCAGAGAAGATATATAAGGCCCAAGCACAACTAAGGTTGGTGTTTGCAATCACAAGCTTGAGAAATTGCATCAATCTGTTCACTAACCACATGCATTGATAAGCACTGAATACTAGAGTTAAATCATGTATGCCAAGTAATAATGGGTATGAAATTTAAAAAAAACAATTTATAAAAGAGGACCCTATGAAAATGATATGCATTGAGGAGCATAAATGACTTCGAACGTAAAGCTATTGTTCAGGGAGATTATGACAATTGTGCATTCAGCATAAAATAACTCACCCGTATTGCTGTGTTTCCGGCAACTTCCATGGCAGCATCACCAGCATGGGCAAAACGATTAACCCAACCTGTGAAAGAAGTTATAAGAATACATGCCACATAGTAATTTACAAGAGTCCATTTTCAAATGCAAAGGCACAGTCCAAAACACTAAGATCATAACTCCACAACTTAACCTTAAAAGCAGAAGTGAGATGATAATTATAAGTACCAAATCCCCAGCCCCTCCCCCCTTAACACACACAAAGAGAACATGCTACATAGTAATTTGCAAGAGTCCATTTTCATTGAATTTGTTCTTTTATAGGAACAAAACTTGATATAAAATTAACTACATGTCCCATTACTATTTCTACAGAGAGAGAGAGAGAGAGAGATTTCATGCTTGAAATGAACCATGTAGGTTCAAGTACATTATCAAATATGTAGTTGACTAGGGAGCAAGGCACATGCATGCATCTTGGTAGTATATTTTCCAAGACAAGGCACATGTGTACGGATGAAATTCTAATAGGACAGACTTTTCAAACATGAAATTAATAAAGAAATAAAAAAGGGCTCATGCATAACATGAGCTAAACATTAACGGAAATGCCACAAAACAAATACGGTTAAAGAGGACATTAAAAAAACATTAATTAGTGATTGGTAAAATTCGTTCCGCTCTCCAAAGGTTAGCTACAAAAACCGTCTTCAGCACTCCTTACTCATCAAGTACAGAAGAAACTATCAACCTTTTTCACAATTGTGTAAACCAACCAAAATTAGGACCAAAGAACAACCGACTTGCATATCAACAGCTAATCCACCAAACAAAAGGAAGTCACTCTAACACAATTAATGAAACCCATCTATCAGAATATCTCAATAGTAACATACACCCCCTATCAGGCAATTGACTTGGACAGGAACAAATCACTGGCCCTAGTACTTATGGTTGGTCAAGGAATCACTCAGTAACACAGCATAGGCATTTAAGCTTGAGAATGGCTAGAAAACTATAAAATCTCACAATATTACCTGGAAGCTTTGGCACCCCAAGCCTTTCACAGAACACATCGCAAAAGTGATTGCAGTTTTTTGCTAACAGGTCATACGAACACCCAGGCCACTCTCTACTGAGTTCCCTCAAGATTTGATTAACGTCGAAGATTGAACAATTTGTTGTTCCAAGGACAATGCATTCACGATACGTGTACATTGGATTTTTTCCAGAAGGGCAGCTAAAAACACCACTTCCTTGTTCACAGAACCCAAACGACCATTCATCATCTCCATAAACCTATCATACATAGCATAAACAATCCGATTAGATCTTTGTGGTGATACAGAAGATACCAAATGAGCAAAGAGCCACACTCTAGTTATTCTCCGTAAAAGTATCATTGCAGCGCTTCTTGGCTGACAATGAAAATTCAACAAAAAGGTTCTATCAAAAAGGATTCCACTTCCATCATACTGAGAATTATCAATTTAGGCCAACTTAAAGCAGTAAATTGAAAATTTATATAAGAAGAACTTAATCATAAGGGTAAACTCAAAACAACGCCTATGTACTTAAAAATTCAAAGATCAAATCTACTATCACTAAATTGCAAAATTTCATTATTCAGATATAATCTCCATCAGAGATGCCCAATAAATTTAATCAAATCAGAAACTAAATAACAACACAAACCCTAGATATTCAATGTTTGTCAATACTACAGGTCATTTCTGCAATATAAGAGCAACTAGAATCAAAGTCAAAATTTCCAACTGCATAAACCAAAAGATAAAAAACGCTAGATCTTTCTCCAAATTCACACCAATCCATAATCACACCAGCCAACTAACAATTACATCTGTGCTTTCAGATTACATACATATATGTTCATGCGTGACAGTGTGCGTGTGTACGCATGAGAGAGAGAGAGAGAGAGAGAGAGAGAGAGAGAGAGAACCTGTACGGCACTGTGGAAGATACCGCCGAGGCCAATACCGTCCTTAAAGATCTTGTTGATCTGAACAATGGTGCTGTTCGTTTTATCGGATCCACTATTAGTAACATCATATATATGTAGTACCACCTCCGTCATCTTCTTCGCGAAAAACCCTAACCCTAACCCTCTCTCCCTCTCAATTCAAATAAGAAACCCTAACCCTCTCCTTCTCTTTCCCTCTCCAAAATGAAATGATTCACTTCAATAAAAAAAGAAAACTCCGCCACTTTTCGCTGCCTCGGCGATTACGATTTTATATCTGAATATTCTCGCCTCGATTTGCTCAATTTCTCTGATTTTCTCTCTCTTTTCTTTACTTTTCTTGCTAATTCTTGAATTCAGAGAGAAAGGAACTGTGTGTTTGTGACTTTGTGTGTTGAAGCAAAATTCAGAATCGGGTTGTAATTTACTAATTTTCAATTTTTCACGGACTGTCTGTGCGAGTGGCTTTTTGTTTTATGGAATTTACACACAAACCCTGGAAGTTTGGTGAAATTACGGAATCGACCGCCGTTGGCACAACTGTCTGCCACTGGGGTAAGAACCTCAAGTTATGATTAGTTCAACTTGGATAAGCGGGCCTACGTGTCACGCCACGCAATTATTAACGGTTTCTGACACCGACTCGCTTTTTTTAAATGACCATCATGCCCTTGTTCGTTTTCGTTTATTTGCCAGTGGGTTGAGGACCTCGAGGGGAAAAAGGCCTTATAGTTATCTCCCGCCCTGGTGTTCCGTGCCATATATTTTTTTTAGCTATGCGACGCAATTGGGCATCCAATGTCGTTTTGTAAGAATTCCACATTTTATTTTTCTTGGGGCGGGTCATCATCCTTAATGTATTTTAGGTAAATTGCCAATCAATGAAAGTTAGAAGCGCTTTGAACTTGAATTTGATATTTTCTATAACCTCTCAAAAAAACAGATATTTTCCATGTTAATAAATATCAAGTGACTTTCTATAACCTCTCAAAAAAAAAAAAAAAAAAAAACAGATATTTTCCATGTTTTTTTTTTAACCAATCAGATATTTTCCATGTTAATATTGTATTTGTACACAGTACACCAAATGTTGTTAATTTACAGTTTGAAGTTAAGTGTTAATATTTAAAGCTTATAATGAAAAACATTTAAATAGTTTGAAATATAAGCAAATATTATTGAAAAAACATCCGCTGAAGATCTGTAGAATGAAGGAGCCCTGATACTGTTTTGTTATTTCTTAAGAGGTTTCAGTGTTTGGCACGTTCATCCATTTGGTTCAAAGTTAAGAGGAGTAAATCAATTGAGTTTCTGGATACGCTAGACTATTTTTCAAGGGTAATGCTATCTATTTTTTTTAATCCATTTTTTTTGCCGATTTTTTCTATTATTATTCTTATTTTATATTATATTTTTATGATCGAAACTGTTCATTTTTTAGATAAATATTTAAAGATTATTTCTATAAAAAATTAATTAAATAAATTTTTTTATTATATAATTGTTATCAAATAAACAAACGGTGAATCAAATTATTACCAAAATCATCTGTTTATTTTATCACAGTTACATAACCAAATAATTTTCGATTTTGTTGATTTTTTACAAAAATGATCCTCATAGTTAAATTTAAAAAATAAACGGTTCTTATTATAAATTTATATTGCAGAATGATAATAATAATAATAAAATCCATAAAAAAGATAGATTGAAGAATGTGGATAACATTACTTATTTTCCAACCAACACTATAAGAAGGTTATAAATAAATGCCAAATTTGGCAATGATATGAAGACGAGGTCAGCATAGATTTCCAGTCAATGCTTTTACATCAACTGGAATGTTCTTTAATCTAATACTTATTTTCTTAAATTTGGAAGAGGAGTATTTGAAATTGTCAATTTGAGAGTTTTTCAACAAAGTTGTGATAAATATTATTTTTTAATCTAATACTTTTTTTTGGCCAGTATTTTTTAATCTAATACTTAAACACTTGTAAAAGCAAACTGATTTCATTTGATTACATTAGAGGAAATTGAACTCTAACCTATTTCTCAATCTTTACCTCACTCCTCCTCACCACTTGGGCTAAACCCAAGGCGAGTTGCAGACTGATTTTCCTGCAAAAGAATGTAGACTAAAATAATGTGTAGGTAACCCACACTTTTGAGTAGAGAAACCACCTCCCACTATCTGACAATATTTTACAGATTGGTAATGCTTCAGCAAACCAAATAATGTATTCGCTCTCCACTCATTTTATTTTCTTGTTCTTTGCATCCATTATGTTTTATAAAATGGTGCACTTTTTGAATCATAATGTCAAAGAAATTGATGATGGCAGTGATTAACTATATAAGCTACGTCAAAAGAAATTTGTGATGGTAATGGTAGTGACTAATAAGACAAATGAACCTGAGGGGGAGAGTGACCTACAGAGAGAAGTCTATGGATGGTAGATGGTCATGCACAAACTGCTTTTAGTGAAAACAAAAACCACAAAAGGAAGCAAAAGAACAAAAACAAACCAACCACGCACGCAGACAACATGCAAGCAGGATTGCACAACTTGGTGGATGACGACTAAGCTAAGTCCCTTTGATCACACATTCACATTAGATCATAAAATTCTTAATAAAGAATTAAGTCAGAACAGTAGATCTGAAGTTAACAAGTTGCTTGCGTCTAGTGCTGAACAGCTAGCTCGCCAGCTAGAAATTTCATTTTTGAAAGAATGCAAGCTTCCCATGAATGATAGATAAGTATCTTGTGTCTAGAATATTAGATTCAGTCAATATAACTTTAGGCCTCGGAATTAGGGTTGGTACTGGAAAAATTGAACACTGAAATGCAACAACAAATACAGAGAGCAACCAACAGCAGTTTATGTAATTCTTTCAGTTACATACATACAACCCTAAGAAAAAAAGTATTACAACATCTTGAAGGTACGAAAGATATATCTGAGATATTCATTACAAACTTGCATATAAAAATCGTGATAAGAGATGAATTAAAAGCAACCACAGGAAAAATGAGAATAAGTTAAATAGTGAAAGCAATTAAAACCTTAGAAAGATACCTCCAAGATTTGTTTCAATGGTGGTTGTAAGGTGGAGATCTTTAAAATTCTTGTATGGTATTGATTGTATATTGCAGCAGCAGCAGCACAAGCCTAAAGCTATCTGCCATCATTGGTCATCAATTGAGAAAAAACTAGGCTTGTATTAATCTCTGAACTACCATTACCATCATCTTCCTCTGTTCTTACATTGGTCGACGGATCTCCAGGAACAATTCTATTTGTTGGAAGCTCTTCATGCAGTTCTCCTCGTGGTCTAGACACCTGAAGCTGAAGAGCATATTCTAAATTCCATAGTACATCACCAATGGTTGGCCTATCAGCACCATATTCAGCCAAACATTTCTCTGCCGTTTCTCCAAACTTTTTCAAAGAGCTTGGTTTGATATGTCCAACAAGATGGGGATCAATAATTTTCTCAAGCATGCCCTTCTTCTGCCATTGCATTGCCCATTCACCTAAATTCACCTGCTCCCTGTCAATCAATGGATCAACAGCAGGTCTAGCACAAAGAACTTCAAAGAGCACCACCCCAAAGGAATAAACATCTGACTTATCAGTAAGCTGCTGCCTCCGGAAATACTCAGGATCAAGATACCCAAAACTACCTTTTACGCCGGTACTTACATGGGTTTCATTGAGACATGGACCTGATCTTGAAAGACCAAAATCAGCCACCTTAGGCACATAATTCTCATCAAGCAATATATTAGTTGATTTAATGTCGCGGTGGATGATTCCTTGAGCAAAACCTGTATGAAGGTAGTGAAGACCTCTTGCTGATCCAATGCATATTTCAAGTCGTTGCTTCCAAGACAAAGGTGGAAGCCCCGAACCATACAAATGTTTCTTTAAGGGCCCCTTTTCCATATATTCATAAACCAGTATCATTTCTGACTGTTCTTCACAATACCCAACAAGTGACACAAGATGGTGGTGGCGAATTTGGGACAAAACTGTTATTTCAGTCTGGAATTCTGGAAGGCCCTGCCTAGATCCAGGCATACCTCTCTTCACAGCAACCTTTGTATTGTCCCTCAGGACCCCTTTGTAAACCATGCCAAAACCACCAGAACCTACAAGTAGACTTCTATCGAAATTGTTTGTTGCCAATTGTATATCAGCAAAAGGGATTTTCAAGCAATGATATCCATTTCGGCCCGGAGATGCAAGTGCTGTCCTTTCAGACATTCTACTGTGGGAACTACCTCCAAATGCCCGTAAAGGTGTCCAACCCACACTTTCTGCAGGTCTGGGTTTCAGTTTCTTCTTTCGGCGTTTCAAAGCAAGTAAAACTGAAACCATTGCCAAACACAGAACCACAAAACCTCCAACAACTGTACTCACCAAAACCCATGTATTTATCTTCTTAGACCCAGTTTCAGTGAGTAAATTGGAAACATCCACCATTCTCATGATCTCTGCCCCATTCAGAATAGCATTAATCCTCACAGAACTACTCAGATCAGAAGGACCAACACTAATTTGTATAACCCCCGAATCATTCGAATCCACAACAAAATCTATATAGACTGGAGATGCAGGTACATTGGATGCGAGCACCGATAGATCAACATCCCTGTATGCGGCATACCCATTGATATATACATTAAAGTAGAGCATGTTAAGTGCACGACTTACAATATCACAGAAATGCAACCTAACTAAATGCCCAGCACCACCTGAAGCCACTGGAAATTCCCATGTGAGATTAAACCTTGCATCTATAGTTGAATTATCCTTATTCATCTGCTGGGCAGTCATATAAACATTATCAGGTGCAATCTCTCGACTTGCACCCCCATTCTGATAATTTGGCCTATCATTGGTGGACGCACGCTTAGCAGCCGATTTCAGAACAAGATAATCCACATCAGGGACCCAATCCCTCCACAAAGTATCATTAAAAGGGGTCAATTTTGAACCTCCAACATTAATCCTATAAATAGTCTCTAAAACATGTGAAGAAAGGTTCTTGTACTCAACCACATTATCACTCACTAACTTAGCACCATAATCAACAATAAGGTCCCCAGGGGCCGAAAAAACTTCGATTGCATTCACGTACCCGAAACCCGAACCCACAGGCGTAAACACAATTTCAAGCACATTTGTATCAATTTTCATTATATATTCTCTAAGCACAGTATCTCTATCATGTACATCACTCAAAAGTACAAGCTTATTAACCGAAATGCTAAAATTTGCAGCCTTTAAATCGAAACCTTGAGCTACAAACGGTGAGAAATGGAAACGTACCATGTGAATCCCATGTTTCTTGATGTTAAAGCTATAGCCTGAAGCGCTGGTGAAAACTCTGGCTGTGTGGTAAAGGGAAGGTGAATTTGGAGGTGGGTTTTGGTTGGTGAGCGAAACGGAGCGGCCTGTGGAGAAAATACCCGACCCGGTTTTGTAGGACTCTCCAAGGAAGACCCGGTTGAAGAGGGAGGTGTTGGAGAGTGAGCCACAGTTGAGGAGGTAATTGTCTGAGGGAGTGAAAGAGGCTGAGAAGTGGAGGAGAGAGAGGAGAGTTAGAGAGAGAAAGTGAAGGTTCTTGGTCTCCATGGAAGGAGGTTCAAGACTTGTTGCTCATAAGAGTGAGGAGTGAAAGAAACAATTTTTGGTTTTGGAGAAACAGAGATAGTCACAGAGGCTTTGACTAATGGAAGAGAAGGATTAAGAAAAAAAATATAAAAATAATGACCCTGTTGAAGTTAATGGGACTTCTGTTTGAAATTTTTATATTCGAGATTTTTGGACCGTTGTTGCTGATATAGTATACAAAGATATTGTTTCTTTTGACATTTTTGGCCACGTGAATAGAATTGCATAACTTACATGAGCAATGCTGAGCTGCAAAATGCAGGCTGTATAATTTTGCATGTGACTTCTTGTGAATTTCTGTGGCAGAAAAGGTTTAGGCTTGTGCTTAGGTTCATAGGTTGTGGTCTAGCTAGCTAGGCTATCCAATCTACAAACCTATTTATGTCACATAGTAATAGTGTAATACTCAATAATATAGCTTGCATTAGTTAGACTGACGGCCCCTCACATTTATTTTATTTATTCAATTGATCTAACTTTCAACCCCTCATTCACATAACAGTACCTGTTAAGTGAACTGTTTGCCATCAAAGCATTCAATGAATTCTATTATGGAAAAGCAGTAAATGAAACTACTTTACTTCCAAGTATGTTGACTTAATGAACCGTATCCAAATATGAAAGTTACAATTGTTAAAATAGCTGTTCATTCCTCATTTTATGAGTGTTCTATTTACATGTACAAGTTAACTTATTGTCAAAATATGTATACTAAATATGAGAAAGTAATCTCATACTCATTTTTAAGCCACAAAACAACATTATCTGAGGGTGTAATTGAGATTTCCTTTGTGATAGTTGACAAATAATTTTATCTTTTTAATAATGGTACAGATATATAACATTGAAAAGCTTTGATATGCATGCCAGCGCAATGAAATTCCAAGTGGCATGAGCACTGAGTATCTGAAATAGTAGTATCACTCTCTCCACCCCACATGTTGCCTGAAGAGTGAAGACCCTTCATGTTGGGTAAGGTCCTTCATGTGCTTTAAGAGTTTTCAAGTCCCGGTCCACTCCATAAATTTCTTTTTGTTTTCTGCTGTTTTTGGTGAAGAGCAGATAGCATTAGCACAGCCATAGAAATTAAAGTGTGAATAGACATAGACGCGTGTAGTGTTCATGTTCGTGTTCATACTTTACTCTTTATAAGTTGCTAAATTTGATCGGTATACAATGATAGATGATAGATTCATGGTGGTGGGCCAAAATTGTTGAAAATTTCATTCGGGTTGGTGGGTGGATGTCATTTTCTTGCCACCTTGAAATTTTGATAAAGTCATACATCTCACAAATATGACGTCAACTTTGGCTTTGTCTTACGAAGTATAATTTATAATTAATTTTTAAAAAATTACAAAATCATCTTATTAAAATATAGGATCACAATGCACTCAAAAAAAGACAAAAAACATATAGAATCACAACATACGTTTATGGTTCGTCATAAGAAAAAAAGAAGGGAAATGCCTGTAGTTTGAGTATTTTAAAATTTTTTAAATCTTGTGTAGTTTTTTGAAAAAAAAAAAAGTTTTTGTATTTTAAATTTTTTCAATAAAGTATTTTTTATTTAAAGCAAAAACAACTGATATTTTCGTCTAAAAATTAAACAAATTTCAATTTTTTCATAATTGTAAATGAAACTAAACTAAAGTATAGTCATACAATCAAAAAAATTGAAACTATAACGACCTAATTGAATAACACCTAAACTATAATGACTAATTGGTTATTTTCTCCAAAAAAAAAGTATTTTTAATTCCTGTATTTTACCTTGTAATCAATTTTTGCCCTTAAGTTTTAAAAAATGCCAATTTAGTCTGTATGTTTATGTTTGCAAGCAATTTTAATCCACCACCACCAAAATCATCCCTCTATTCCCTTCCACCACCCACAACAACACACCACCACCATCCCTCTCTCCCCTATCAACTTTCTTTCTCATTTTCTCTATTGGGTATAATAGGTGAAATCCACCACAAACTCACCGCCACAATTGGTGATGTTGGACTAAAATTGCTTACAAACATAAACATAGAGACCAAATTGACAATTTTGAAAATATAAGGACTAAAATTAATTGTAAGATAAAACACAGTAACTAAAAATGCATTTTTCCCAAAAAAAAACAAAAAAACAAAGAAGGCTTAATTGCCGATTAGGGTAATGTATTTTTCTATTCCAAAAAAGGATAATGTATTTAAACCCCTTTTATCTATTTAACTGCAAAACGATGCGTTTTGAAAATTTCTTCTACTTCTAGCTCTACATTCGAAGCCGGAGCGTTTTGGAGGCAGCCCAGTTTCTCAGTTTCCTTTACCTGATAATCTGCTCCCCTTCCTAGCTCGCTCTTCCCCAGGCTTACCGACTCTCTGCGGCAACGTCGGATTGCTTTTGAGCATTCACGTAAGTCCCAGCCACTCTTAAAATTTTTCAATTTCAGATTTTACAATTAGGGTTTTGTCTCAGATCATTATATGAATGGGTTGATGAATAGCTTAAATGAAATTCATGAATCATGCTCATAGACGTGGATCATATAGTGATATTTAAGTACTGTTGGCTGTAGCTCTTATATGAATTTTCTTTAGGAACCCGATTGCAGTTGATGATTTCAGTGACAAATTTTATGGATTTTTTTAAATCGTATTTTTCACTACTGGAATTTGTTACTGAAATCATTAATTTTTAGCCACTCTTTGATTGTGCTTTGTAAGCACTCAATTGTTGACTTAAGGTAGGGATTCATTGTAGTTTTTTAGTGCAATTTAATGAGAGATTTGCCTACTCCAACTAAAATTTTATGTAGTGCAATTTAATGGGAGAACCCATTTATATTTTCAACAACCTGTTTGGTGCACGTGCACAAAGCTCTTACTGTCATAAAATTTGTTGATATGCAGGTGCACGCAGAGTATGATGCTCTAAGTTTCGGAAGCTTCTTTTATGCTTGTGTGCTGGAACTTGAACTGTCATCATATTCCCTTTTCTGTGTCATGGTAAATTTATTTCCCAAGGCTTTTTCTTTTTTGGTACTTGTTAAACCTTTTTAACGTGTAGGTTTTAGAACCATCTTTCATATGTTGCCTTTGTTTTTATTTCCTAGGCATTTTTTTTCTTTTTTGTACTTGTGCTGATTCTTTTCGCCTTTCAGTCATTGCATACTATTTGATATTTCTACCAAATTCTTTATGTTTTTGTGATTGTGGGTGGGTGGAGACATGCATCTTTGTGGCCCCTGACTGGGGCTGCCTGTGGTGATTTCAAAAATCTCATTGATGTGGTTTATGAACATTAGATCTAAGGTGATGAAATGTATATATTTGATTAATCGAGGCTACAACTTTGACACTTATGTATGGCCTGAAGCAAGCGTTTCCACTAGATTCAGTTTGATAGTGATTGCTTAAAAAGAAAAAAGTGATTACTTATTCTGAGGCTGTACAGTTTGAAAACCACTAGTGTAAAAATATTATAGATCTTAGCAAAATGTAGAAGTAGATTTATTAGATCTTTCATATTTGGTGTTTTGTGGAATTACAGAATTCTGAATTGGGTGTGATGACTAAGTGCAGGATCCTAATGGTTATGTTGATGAAAAGAGTGAAAGCAGAATCTACATTGGTAACCTTGATCTTAGAATAACAGAGTAAGTAAATCTCTTGGAATTGAATTCTTTGTTGCACTATTACCTCTGAGAATTAATATTATCCCACTTCTGGGTTTTACCAGGGCTGCTCTGATCAAGATGTTTTCTCCGTTTGGGAAGATTATATCTGAGGACTTTTTGTGGCATACTCGTGGCCCAAAACGTGGAGAGCCACGAGGTTTTGCTTTCATCCAGTATAGCAGCAAAGAGGTAAGTAAGTTGCTTGTTTTTTATTTATGTTATTGTTTAGGTTTCAAGCAATTCCTGATTTCCACTGTTAAAGTGAGCATGCAGGAAGCAAGATTGGCCAAGGAGAAGATGCACGGGAGACTAGCTTGTGGACGTCCGTTGGTTGTCCGTCTTTCCAGTGAGAAATACTCCGCAGAAACAGCAGAAACTTCTTCCAAAGGAGCGGGTGAGGCAACCAAAACAAGCCTATCTGGTAGCGGTTCAGGACAGATGAGTCGAAGCTCTAAAATATCAGCAATCAAGAACAAGTTAAAAGCTCTGGAGGAGGAGGGCTATAGTGCCAAGAAGCAGAAGCAAGCTGACATATCTTGCAGTGGTAGTTTTGATTATCCATCCGGCAAAAGATAACAAACTAGGACTCTAGAAAGAAGGTTGCAGGTGAAATAAATCTGCTCAAGCTGTAATTTCCTCAAACTCAATTCACCAGAACTGAACACATTTGTGAAACATTAGATGTTGATGGTGTAACTTAATGCATGTTTGCCTTTACGAAAATGAAGCTTACACAACTTTAACATACATGAACATTTTGGTCTTAAATGATTTTATTTTAATGGTTGAATTCAAATACAATGAATATGATGAAGAAGACAAGAAGTTATTAATTGTTTTCTGTGTTGCGTTGCATTTTGTTTGATGGAAAACATAAGCGGTTGCTATCTATCGACTGGTTAATGACGTCTAAATAAGTTTGTGATGGTTGCCTTCCAAAATATTTAAAATCAGATGGTATCTCAAATGATAAAATCAACAATTTAACATATAAGCAATTGTTCACTTCCTAGATTAGAAGTTGAGACAACGAACTAAATAACTTTTTCTTTCTCTCTTGTGATACCACATGTCTCCTGTCCCATAACACGGGCAGGTAAGTTATTTTCACTAAACAAAGATAGGTAATTAGCCTCCATTGAGGCATTGAGCCTTAGTTGTGAGGATGGGTGGTGTAAGACTGTGAGGACAAAGTTAGAATAGATACAAGCTATTTTCCATCCAAAAATAGAAAGGACATGCTTTAAAGCTTAATATTACTCCTAAATTCGGCTAATGAACCCACAATCAATCGGAGTCGGTGCGTCACAGGTAAGTGACTATAGTTTCATTACCTACGAAAAAGCAAAGACTTTATTTGATGAGAGTCGATGACACAATGCGTCGATGCCCCGAGTCCACTCAAGTTTTCATTTTGGATCAGAATCTTTCTCACTGAGAGACTAGCCGGCCGGCGACGATCATGGCTTCGAAGCTCTCCTCCTCCATTTTACCCGGTCCTCGTCCAGTGTTGCCGGAATTGCAACGGTCACATTTATGTTCCCGCCAAAACCTGAGTGTCGTCCGTGTCTCGCCCACCACCACCACCACCACCACCACCAGTAGCAGTTCATTTCCGCCATGTAACAGAAGGCAGACCTTTCTCTCTCCTCCGGATCCTCCTGCTCCGGCTCGATCTGTAACCGCCAGATTCCAACTCAATGCCCCTCTCATTTCACCTCACGATCAATGGGGCACCTGGACTGCTCTCTTTGCCACCGGCGCTTTCGGTCTCTGGTAAACACACACAACTCTCTCTCTCTTGTTTGTGCCTTTATGTGTTTGGTTTCTGAGAAAGGAGAGGAGAATAATTAGAAAAGAAAAAATGAATTTGAAGTTTGAACGTTGTTGTGTTCGTACGATCTCCAGTCAGCTCCAAGTTTAGATCTGTTACTTCTCTCCTGCATATTCTCAGAAACCAAACGTTTTTTTTTTACAAGTCTTATGCTAAGAATGAAAATTTCAGCTGAACGTAATCTATAATAGAATCACTGTATTAGGCTCAATTCAGTGGAGGGTGCTTGTAATTTTCTTTTCTTTTTGAGATGGAATTGATGAGAGCTTTAGGATTTTGAATTCTATTGTCTCCTTTGTTGGGGTCCTTCTGGGCAATAAAATGAGTCTTTTCTTTGGGTAAAAAGGTCAGAGAAGAACACCAAGATCGGAGGTGCATTGAGCGGCGCATTGACGAGCACATTGATAGGACTTGCAGCGAGTAATTTGGGAATTATTTCATCTAATGCTCCGGCATATTCGATTGTCTTGGAATTTCTGCTTCCACTGGCTGTTCCATTGCTCTTGTACAGGGCAGACTTGCGCCGTGTGGTAAAATCAACTGGGGCACTTCTCTTGGCCTTCTTGCTAGGATCAGGTAATACCATTTATAACTTAATACTAAGCTGTTTGAGAATTGGTACATCAGCGTCTGGGTTTTGTGTATTTTAAATTTTAAGATCATCGGTGACAATTTTTTGGGATTTTGAGTGTCAGTTTTGTGCTCTGTAGTGAGATCTTAGTTACTCTAAACCATCCAATTCATATTTTGATATTTGTCTTTTCTTTTGTGTTACAATAGTTGCAACAACAATTGGAACAGTGGTGGCATATCTATTGGTGCCAATGCGGTCACTTGGCCAAGATAGTTGGAAAATAGCAGCTGCACTCATGGGCAGACATATTGGTGGAGGTAATCTGTTTTCCACCTTAAAGAGCTATACACACACAAATTGAAATCTAGTCATAATCATCCTCCAAGTTTCTTATAAAGATTATTCTCTCTACTTGTGGTACGTTGCCGCTATTCTTCATTTCTTTCTCCATATTTTTGTTATATATCCTGACAACCAAGTTTTTGCAAATCGGTTTTATGTAGCTGTCAATTACGTTGCCATAGCTGATGCTCTTGGGGTTTCTCCGTCAATTTTAGCTGCTGGGCTAGCTGCAGATAATGTCATTTGTGCTGTATATTTTTCGACATTGTTCGCGTTGGCCTCTAAAGTACCTCCTGAGACTTCATCATTTGATGATGGTGTGTAAATTTCTACCTTGTCATGTCATGATTACAATTCCACTTTTTGTCTCTTCCCTGCATTTTCCGGGGGTGAAGAATTCCAGTAACTATCATTGTGGATTCGTTCTTGGTTCAGTTCCCTTATTTTGAATAGATGCAATTTTGACTGGTGAAATATTTTCCCCCATACATTAGTTTAATTAATGAGACAAATGTTAGTTTTCCCATTACTTTTGCCTCTTTTCTTGCAATGCCAAAGTATTGTATATCCCATATGATCAGTTTAAAGTATCAAACATGATGTAGATGAATACAATTGTATGACACACCCAGAAGCAACTAGTAGCCTTTAACAGATACTGTAACTATAACTTGCAGGCCTTGCAACGGATACAGACTCTGAGCCTGGAAACAAGTTTCCTCTGTTACAAACTGCTACAGCCCTTGCCTTGTCCTTAGCAATCTGCAAGGGTGGCTATTATCTCACGAAATATTTTGGAATTCAAGGAGGTATCCTGCCAGCCGTAACAGCCATTGTTGTTACACTGGCGACTGTATTTCCAAGACAGTTTGCATATCTTGCACCATCTGGTGAGGCCATGGCTGTGATCCTAATGCAGGTGACACTTTTCTCTTCTTCTTTAAACTAACAAAGTAACTAATCGTGGTGGGTTAATAAGATTCTCAACTTGTTTGCCACTGTTTGTGAGACACAGGTGTTTTTCACGGTGGTGGGAGCAAATGGGAGCATATGGAGCGTCATCAACACAGCTCCTAGTATCTTCTTGTTTGCTTTAATCCAGATTGCCGTCCATCTTGCTGTGATCCTTGGATTGGGAAAGCTGTTGGGGTTTGATCTGAAGTTGTTGCTTATAGCATCAAATGCCAATGTTGGAGGCCCTACAACAGCGTGTGGAATGGCCACAGCCAAACAGTGGAAATCTATGATTGTTCCTGGTATTCTAGCAGGCATTTTTGGCATTGCGATAGCAACTTTCCTCGGCATTGGATTTGGGGTCACGGTTCTAAAAAACTTGTAATACTTTCCAGTGCTGATTAGCAGAAATGGGTCAAATAAATAAATTTCTGTAGCATCAAGAACCAGCTAGAGTAGTGGGGAGGTTAGAATAGAATAGTAGGGATATTTATCTTGTAACGTTTAATGTTATTCTGATATCATACATTTATCAGACAAATAAATTTGAATCCCTAGCCACCACACATTTGTTTTTTGAGGCATTGACTGAAAGTTTAACAAAACAAATAATTGGGTTTTACATCAAATCGCATACATGTCAGACATGATATGTGCAAGTTAAGATTTATACGACTACAAATGCGTAGTCGTCTGATTAGGAGTGCGATTGGGGTTAGCTGATCACGTGTGATCCACACGTGCATTGTTTGTAAATTCTCAACTTGCCAGGTCATCAAAACTGCAAAGGAACCCAAAAGTAGTCGGGTAGAGTTGCCACATTGAATTGAAACCGCAGTCAGTCCTCACAACATTAATGGCTTCCTTCACATTGCCGTTGATTCACAGTTCAGTATCACCACTCTCATTCTCAGCTCACACTCACTGTTCAGTTACTTCAGTACCCAAACCCTTGTTTTCTCGTCCCCTAAATAAAACGCTTCTTTGGCCTTTGACTTCTCCTGAGATCTGTCGTTTCATTCGAGCAGCGAGGGTTAAGTCACAGCTCAGGCACCCTATCATCGCTCCGGAGGACCATTGGGGCTTATGGACCGCTCTGTTCGCCACTGGTGCCTTTGGCCTCTGGTAATACCACTTCAGTCCTATTTACACTTGAGTCCTTTGGCCTCTGTTCGGTTGCCTAGAAAATGCCGTTGAAGAAAAAAGTGAAAAAAAAAAAAAGCTTTAGCTAATTCCTTATCTGGAAATCATATCAAAACAAACATGCCCTTGTTCTTATTTGGCACCCAAGAAAATATTTTTTTATTTGAATGCTAAGAAAATTAATTTTTACTCATATGGGACATATATGTTCATAATGACTTGGTGTGGGTTGACTTTGTGTGAATGTATATTTATGAATTTTCAAGGTCCGAGAAGACCAAGATTGGTAGCATGGTGAGTGCTGCTCTTGTAAGCACTTTGGTTGGGCTTGCAGCAAGTAATTTTGGCATAATTCCTCATGAAGCGACTGCATATTCCATTGTCTTGGAATTCCTTCTACCATTAGCTATTCCATTGCTATTATTTAGAGCAGACCTGCGTAATGTGACTAGGTCCACTGGGACTTTGCTCTTAGCTTTCTTGCTTGGATCAGGTAATACTTTCTTGCTTGTGAGTCTTGACAGGATCACCTTCATATTACACTAGAACTTTAGATGGCTCATATTTGAACTCTCTAAAAGGCAATATGTTTGAAAGCGTTTATCTTTGAGTTTTCGACCAGTTTCTTTGTATGAGCTAGTGTTATAGGAAACACTAGAACATATCTATATGAAATGATTTTTCATGTAATTTTTCCTGTGGAAATGCTTATATACCTAAATTTGCTTATGATTATCTTAACTTCCTGTCCTTGTATGTGATATAGTTGCGAGTATGGTTGGAACTCTAGTGGCGTTTCTGGTGGTGCCTATGCGGTCACTTGGTCAAGATAATTGGAAAATAGCTGCTGCTCTCATGGGTAGCTATATTGGTGGATGTAAGTGTCAGGCTTGCTGCCTTCTACTTTTGGAGCTGTCAGCTCATGTTTATCAAAACTCAGTAATATCGATTATATGGTTATAATACCTTTCTTGATCTCCAAGTAGCAACAGCATTTTATCGTCAATTTGCCCTGTTATAATTTGGACACTCTAACTATATAGTGCTCTCCAATTTGGCCACCTTTTTGTGGCCCTTTTCATCTCTTATGGGTGTTTTTGGGGAAAGGAAATCAAGGATTCGTGGATCCTTGTATACTTGAAGAGCTTTAGCTCCAGTGTTATAAACTTGGTCAAGTTCATTGTAAGAATTTTCCAACATAGTGCTGCTTAAAACAACAGATTGGCAACATTTGTATTCTTGAGTTATTATAAAAATAATATTATATGATGACACAGGGATGTATGATGCCCTGTAATTAGGGGCCATATTAGCTAACATTTTCCAACAACAAAATGAAGGGTTACATATGAAACCCGTGTTGAGATTAACCATGCTCATGTTTTATTAGAAGATAGTTAATGATTTGATTGGTCTAAATTTCTTGAGAGTTCATAGAGATAGTGATATATAATACCACCTTAAAGTTAACAATGTTGCACAGGAATTAACCTTTCTTTCTGTGGGTTAGACTAACAAGTATTCAATATTGAACAGGATTTGCATCCTAGAACTGAAAAATAAATGATTCCCCTTGTTCAGTTTTCTGAAACTTAAATTTGGCACTTCTGCATTGGTGTCTTTCACTATATTAGTTTATAATCTGACTATCTTTCTCTTCTCTCCGTCTGTTTGTTTGATTGCTGTAGCTGTTAATTATGTTGCAATTTCAGAGGCTCTTGGTGTTTCCCCATCGGTTGTGGCCGCGGGAGTAGCGGCAGACAATGTTATTTGTGCTCTGTATTTCATGGCGTTATTTGCTTTGGCCTCCAAAATACCTCCTGAGGCATCAACGTCAACTAATGGTATGATGTACTCCTCATCCTGTCATATGATTTAGTCCAAGTCCAACTCACATTGTCTTATGCTGGATGATATATGATCACTCAGTCTCTCTCTCATTTCCCTCATGGAACTTCATTGGCTGAAGAAATTCCTTTATTTCTCTAAGACATGCCAGCTCTAAATAATCTCTGCAGATATTGCTTATGTATCTGGAACTTATTGGCAGATGTTTCAATGAAGATGGGAAGTTTGGAAACCAATTATGAGAGGAAGCTCCCTGTACTAGAAACTGCAACTGCTCTTGCTACATCTTTTGTGATATGCGAGGCATCCACACATCTCACAAGATTATGTGGAGTTCAAGGAGGCAACCTGCCAGCAATAACAGCTACTGTTGTCATATTAGCAACTCTTCTCCCAACACATTTTGCGCACCTTGCACCTGCAGGCGATACCATTGCTTTGATCTTGATGCAGGTAACTCTCTCTCTCTCTCTCTCTCTCTCTCTCTCTCTCTCTCTCTCTGTGTTAATGCATGGGGGGCTCTTCAAAACAGGTATTCTTTGCAGTGGTGGGTGCTGGTGGGAGCATATGGAATGTGATCAACACTGCGCCTGGTATTTTCATGTTTGCTCTAGTTCAAGTAACTGTCCATCTTGCTGTGGTCCTTGGATTGGGAAGGTTATTTCACTTTGATTTAAAGCTGTTACTTTTGGCATCAAATGCCAACATTGGAGGGCCTACAACAGCTTGTGGAATGGCCAAGGCTAAAGGATGGGATTCTCTGGTTGTTCCTGGAATCCTTGTAGGCATTTTTGGAGTTGCCATTGCAACTTTTCTTGGCATTGGTTTTGGACTGATAGTCCTCAAACACATGTAGAAAATACATGTATATATTTGATGCTGCAGCATATTTATATTCTGTAAGTACTAAGTAGTTGATTATTTCCAAGAATTTGGTGTTTCTTTTTTTCCTATTCATCCAAACCTGGATATCATTGAGCTTGGGACTGATAAATTAACAGCCACAATTGATGATCATGATCATGACCATGAATGGGCCCTTCTATGATCAATCTTCCAAAAAAAGGGTTAAAAGTGTGCAAGATACCTGCACCTCATCAATGGAAGTCGATGAAAATGCAAGGAATAATATAAAAACTATTATCTGGAAAGACTTGGTTTGCAAAGTTAAATTTAAGGGGAGATACTTGTACAATGCAAATGCAATTTATTAGATGCTATTTTTCACCTAAACTCTGAAGTTATGAACGCCATCTATAGAGTGTTTAAATGTAAACCCCAAAAACGATGTTTTTTCTTCCAAATAAAAATAAAAATAAAAATAAAATCAGTACAAAAATATAAGTTTGTTTTTTTTTTTTTTAATATTAAACAAAAATCACGCAAGTGTAGGAATTGGGATTGGTATATAAGTATATTCCTCTGTGTATTGTATCACATCATCTACTAGTATGTCTAAGTTTTTTTTTTTTTTTTTTTTTTTTTCTGGTTCTTATCAATAGTATGTCAATTACTAATAAGTTGTACTAGCTATACTGCATTTCTCGACTTCAGGCATTTGTCAACTGTAGTGACCTCTCATTAGCCAAAATTAAAAAAGTCAACTTTACTTGCTGATCTTGCTTGTGCTGGAAATTTTAAAATGAGAATTATCAATTGCATCATGTGCCCCCTCAAATATAACTCTAAACCTAAAATGATGCATTTTTTGCCATAATTAAACAATAAACATAGAGAAAATATATATATAAGTAGATGATTATATTTGGGTAGGAAACCAAAATCACGCAAATGCAGGATTACTATATTAATTCCTTCCTCTAATCCTGTGTGTATTTACATCACCTTCATCTATAGTCTATCAAGTACTCTTTTTTTAGCAGCAGTACTATCTATGTCAATTATTAATTAGGTTGTACAACTTGTACTATCTTTACTGTATATATACTTCCCTCGACTTGAGCCATTGGTCAACTGTACTCTCATAAGCCAAAGAAAGTCAACTCTGCTTTGCAATTTTGTATTTTATTTTGCCAATCTTGTATTGCGTGGCATACTCTGTACACATACGGGCCCACAACTTTATGACTAGCTATATATGAGAATAAGTTGGAAATACGAAACCGAAGCACCACACATAACCTAGGGTTCATCCGTTTATACTTAAACGGCAAAATTTAATATGAGAATCATCAGTTCAAGGCATCCCTCAATATTATAATTATATACTTTACTCGCACATTTTATATTTTAATTATCATGTTAGAAATATATTTTTAATTATCTAAAGGCACAATCACGCATGTGCGATTACGTCTATGAATGATTTTCAATTTTTAATGTACGTGGACTATTATAAGGGCCCGTTTGGCACTGTTTTTTAGAAGCACTTTTATTTAGTAGCGCTTTTATCAGAAGCGCTTATGTTAAGAAGCACATATAAATTTTTATAAAACTTCTAAATTATTTATGCAAAAGCACTTGAAAGTGCTTCTTGAGAAAGCACCTGTCAGGTGCTTCTCAAAAAATCTCTTAGAAGTGCTTTTATAACTCAAAAGCACTTCTAATTATTTTTGCCAAACGCTATCAAAAGTGCTTTTACTAATTTGAAAGCGCTTTTGACAATTTTAAAAGCAGTGCCAAACGAGCCCTAAGTCTCAGATACATCTATGTGATTGAAAATCATCAAACAAGCAAATGGGTGACTATACTATGCACAACTAGCTATTAATTATCAGAATAATCATCTTTACATCACTCATTTCCAATTTTTGGTGGGGTAAAAATAATAACTTAAATTGAAATGTGACATTAATTTCGAGTATTTTGACTTTTCATGACAATGTATCCATATATATGTCCTTGGTATATGGAAGAGGAGATACGGACATGAATCAATTAATTAGCCTGTTTTTTTCTTATATAAAGCAGTTGTCTCTTGGCCACAAAAAAAAAAAAGCAAAAAAAGCAATTGTCTCGCCTATAAATTGGTGCAAACTGGTCTCTTCCTCAGATTGACAGTAGTGCGTAGGTCAATATGGGCAGCCACACAGTACAAGTACTATTAAGGATGATCTTGATTGTGGTGCTTCTTGGATGGCTCATCATTTGGGTTTTGTTGCCAACAAAAACTTACAAAAATTCATGGACACCCCACCTAAAAACCAATCTCTATTCAACATATTTTCGAGACCAAGGTTTGCTGCGATCTATCTTCCTTAATTATTTTGTTTAACCTAGCTCAATTTCTTTTTTATTTTGTGTGTTTGCATATATTGTGTGCTTAATTATGTATATATATGCTAATATATCGATCATGTCATGATCGATCATACATGGTATATACAGGGACAAATCTGCTGCTTTTCTCATTCCCAGCGATGTTGGTAGCAGCTTTGAGCTGTGTTTATCTCCATGTTCAGAAGAAATCAAATAACAAGTCATACTCCAAAACCACAAGTAGTTCTCGCTTCTGGAGACGTCCGGTGATTGTAAAGGCTCCTCTGGGAATTGTGAGTGCAATGGAGGCTGGTTTTGCACTCATGTTCGTTGCACTCTTCATCTGGTCTCTTGCCAATTACTTATATATCAGCTTCGGACACCTCCATATGCATAAAGCCGGCGAAAAAGTGTATATATCTCAATCTCATCACTTTTATACATACAACTTTTTGGTCAAATTGTTAAGAAATAATATATGGAATTTTTCTTTTTTTCATTGTGTACGTCAGGTGGGAAGCAAAGTTTCGTAGTGTATCATTGAGGCTTGGGTACATTGGGAACATATGCTGGGCATTTCTCTTCTTTCCTGTAGCTCGAGGGTCTTCAATTTTACCTCTCTTTGGGCTCACCTCCGAGTCTAGTATCAAGTACCATATTTGGCTAGGCCACATTTCAATGGTCCTTTTTGCTGCACACACCCTAGGCTTCATCATCTACTGGGCCATGACTCATCAAATGGCTCTGGTAATTAATTCCTCTCTTATTAATTGATGTTCAAGTTTTAATTTGTCTTCAACTCAGTCTTATTCTTAATTATAGCTTAATTTGAACTTATATGATTGTCCTATATATATATATATATTATATATAGATGCATGTGAATATATATGTGATTGTTGTTTCTAGCGGTGAGAAAGAGAATCTCTAGCTGTGCATAGTTAGAATTGCATGTCTTGTTTGAAGCATATATGTACAATTATCTTGTCATGTATTTCTTGTTTGATAGCATAGTGAGGTATAACTAAAGGTATACATGCATGGTCTCTATCTTTCAAAGGTATATGAGAATTCAGTGGTTGAACCTAATTGGGTATACATCATGTTGATAGCTAACTAGGTATCGTACGGACAGGGAATATCTGTTTGGTACATTTCAAGTTTCAACATATGAATTGCACCCTGTGATCTTGATTATAATATATATCCTAATAGAGGACTTCATGAGCTAGGGTTTAGTTTTTAGTTATGGTATTAATAATGGACTAGCTTGTGGTGATCGATGATTATATATTTAATTCAGATGCTTGAATGGAGCCAAACTTACGTATCAAATGTGGCCGGGGAGATTGCAATTGTGTTTGCAATGGCAATGTGGGTGACAAGCATTCCTCGTGTAAGGCGAAAAATGTTCGAAGTATTTTTCTACACCCACCATCTCTACGCACTCTACATCCTCTTCTATGTATTGCACGTTGGTGCTTCCTACTTCTGCATGATCCTCCCTGGTATCTTCCTCTTCATTGTCGATCGTTACCTCCGATTTTTACAATCCTACAAACGAGCTGCCTTATTATCCGCACGCGCTTTACCTTGTGGAACTATTGAACTCAACTTCTCCAAGGCTCAAGGTAACCAAATAAAAATTATAAAACGACGTAGTTTTAAATATAAACATCTTTTTCTAGCTCCTTGTATTATATAACAGGATTATTAATTCGTTGTAGAATTGGAATATAATCCCACAAGCATATTGTTCATAAACGTGCCTAGTGTATCCAAGTTGCAATGGCATCCATTTACAGTGACTTCAAACTGTACCATGGAGCCAGACAAGCTCAGTGTTCTCATTAAGAGTGAGGGAAGCTGGTCTCAAAAGCTTTACAAACAACTTTCTTCTTCTGATTCTGTGGATCATATCCAAGTTTCTGTTGAAGGACCTTATGGCCCTACTTCATCACATTTTCTAAGGTCAGTTTCAAAAACGACCCAGTATATATATGATTGATCGCTTACTGGTTCACAATTTTAAAGGAGCAATTAACTTAATTAGTTGGGTGATAAATTTGATGGTCTTCTGTTAATACCTCAGGCATGAAGCTTTGGTGATGGTTTGTGGGGGTAGTGGAATCACCCCTATGATTTCCATAATCCGTGAAATTATTTTCCAAAGCACCAAACCAGACTGCTATGTGCCACTTGTCCACCTCATTTGTGCCTTCAAGAACTCAGCTGACCTCTCTATGCTACAACTATTGCTTCCAATTTCTGGGTCCCCTGCTGATTTCGGCCAGACACAGTTGCAAATAGAAGCCTATGTGACCAAGGAGAAAGAGCAGCCCACGTTAAATGCCCAGAAGCCCATCCAAACTTTATGCTTCAAGCCAAGCCCATTGGACTCACCCATTTCTGCAGTTCTAGGCCCAAAAAGCTGGCTATGGCTTGCAGCAATAGTCTCATCTTCATTTCTGTTATTTCTCTTAGTTTTGGGCATTACCACTCGTTTCTACATATACCCAATTGGCCACAACACCGGTGAAATGTACCATTACTCCTACACTTGTCTTTGGTACATGTTTTTAGTCTGTGCTAGCATTTTCGTAGTGTCTAGCGCAGCCTTCCTTTGGTGCAAGAGACAAAATACCATTGAAGTAAGGAATCAAATTCAGAATGAGGAAGTAGCAACACCAACAACAAGCAGACCAGTAGCAGGGTCATTAATGTCCTCTGGTATTCAGAATATAGAACTTGGAAGCCTTCAACATCATGATCATGAGTCCCTAATTGCTCAAGCGACCCAGGTGCATTATGGAACAAGGCCTGATCTCAAGAGTAAGTAACCACTATATATCATCTTTCCATTAACAGTAAAAATGGACCATCTTATATATTATAATGATTAACATTTTTGGAGAAGCGATTATGAATTTTTGTTGGATTAATTAAATGCAGAGATTCTGTTGGAGTCCAAAGGGTCTGATATTGGAGTGTTGGTCTGTGGTCCGAGGAAGATGCGACATGAGGTTGCGAAAATTTGTTCATCCAGGTTGGCAGATAATCTGCAATTTGAGTCCATTAGCTTTAGCTGGTGATAATGATACATAGATGCTACTTACAGCCACAGCCACAGCTACCACTTGGTGTGTATGATATGGTTCAGCCTGTACTATTCTTCTTGGAGCTGTTTAATTAATGTGAATATACTCTAATAGTATTGTATCTTTTAACATGGGTAATTTATGTACCCATGTTCTATATATGGCTAGCCAAAGCCCTTTATCTTCACCATTTGAAAAATAATTAATGGCAGAGGTTCTGTTGGGGTCCAAAGGGTCTGATATTGGAGTGCTGATGACATGTGTGGGTCAAGGAAGATGCGACATGAGGTTGCCAATATTTGTTCATCTGGTTTGGCAGATAATCTGCTGTTGGAGTACATTAGCTTTAACCAATGATAACATGATTATAGCCACACCTACAACCCTGTTTGTGTGACAGAGTACTTCAACCTCTTCTATTATATCTCAACTATATTATGTTGCGTACTATTTTTCAACAAAAGTAGAACTTACATAACTCAATTACAATATAGGCTATATAGCCATGGCACATGATTTTATAGGAAACAGTGAGGTATAGAATATATAACTATATAAGGGTAATTCCACTTGCACCCATTTCCCTACTCACTCATCAATCAACAAACACCTTTCAAAACTTTCTGCCTTTATTGCATGAAGTCATCCTTAGCTTTTGAAGTTTTGCCAATTTTTCTTATACTTGGATGAAAAATAATTTTTTACCATTTTAAAATGTTGAAATATATGCTAATTAGGGCCTACTAATTGAAAAGGCAAGAGGACTTCAGATACTTTGGTCAAAAGTTATATACAGCTAAAGAACAAATATAATATGCAATGGAATGGGCACGCCGGCCGGAGGCTTTGGATATGTATATATATATTATGAAAAACAAATTGACAATTGCATTGGAAGGAACACTGAGGCTCAGTATACGGCATCTCCAATGACCTTTATTTGGCACTCTCATTCACTCTCCGGCCCTCAATTAATTACAAGTCAATATCTTGTCCGCGAATCCAAGTGATCCATTGCATATATATATTTCTTATATATTAAATATTAATTTGATGCGTATTTTGGCATCCAAAGTTACTATTTAATATTTACCCGTGAGTTCTCTGACTAGACTCATGATTCTTTTCCAAAATTTGTTACTTCTCTATCTTCAAAAAGTACAAATAAGATCAAAATAAAATTCATGTCTATGCAAGCTATATATATAAAGATGTCAAGGAAATCTCTTCCTTGAACACCAGGACTCTTAACAAAGCAGAGACAGTCATGGAGACAGAGAGAGAGATGGGTTCAGGTCCAGGAGGGATAGAAGATAAAAAAGAAACCACTTGCTGTGAAGGAATGAGGACCATTAGATCCATGATGATGTTGTTTATGATGGTGATCTTTGTTGGGTACATTATGATTTGGATCATGATGCCCACAAATACTTACTATCTGCATTGGGAGCCTGAAATTTATGCAAAAACTGATTCCACATACTTTGGGCAACAAGGTAATTTGGATTCAGAAAAAACTATAACAAAGGCCGAGTTACATATATTTCCATTCAAATGACTTAGTAGTAGGCTACACTAAAGGAGTTGCTCTAACTCTCTTGCATGTTCTGTTTATGTTTATGCAGGTGCAGACATACTTATCTACACATTCCCAATCCTATTTACGGCAACTTTGGGCTGTTTATTGCTTCATATAGGAAAGAAAAAAGTTATTGATCATAACAATCAAAGGTACTTTCTTTCTATCTCTCTCTTTTCATATATGCATGAATCTAGCTAATTGATCATTTGTATTAAATATGCTTATTAAAGTTTGGTTTTAATTAGCAGGGTGAAAAAGTCATATTGGGCATCATGGACAAGACCAGTGCTGGTAAAAGGCCCTCTTGGAATTGTGTCTTGGATAGAGCTATCCTTTTTAGCCATGTTCATTGCACTACTTGTCTGGTCCATCTCTTCTTACTTGCACGGTATGTTTGCAACTATCAAGCTACAGGCTGCAGCGAAAAGAGAGCATGTGTAAGAATTAATCTCTGTTTGTAACTAATTCCCTTTTCTCTTTCATTAATTAGGTGTATTTTTAATAATTAATTAACCAGCAGACGTTAATGAATTTGATCCAGGTGGGAAGCAAAGTTAGAAAGCACAGCACTGACACTGGGCCTAGTTGGGAACATCTGTCTGGCCTTTCTCTTCTTCCCAGTGACCAGAGGATCTTCCATTCTGCAGCTCATTGGCCTCACATCAGAGGCAAGCATCAAGTACCATATCTGGATAGGCCATCTTGTCATGACCCTCTTCACTGCTCATGGTTTATGTTACATTATATATTGGGCAGCCACAAGTCAAATTTCAGAGGTAAATTCAATTCAATTCTTATTTACAAGGTGATTGACTATGAAATTGCCAGCAACTTCAAACCCAATTTAGAAATGAACCATTCTCACCTTAAAGCAATTTTGTTGTGCCCTGTAGATGTTGAAATGGGACAAGGTTGGCATTTCAAATGTGGCTGGAGAAGTAGCTCTGCTCTCTGGATTAGCCATGTGGGCTACAAGCTTTCCTCGTATAAGGCGCAAGATCTTTGAGCTCTTCTTCTACACTCATCATCTCTACATTGTCTTCGTTGTATTCTTCATGTTTCATGTGGGGTTCTCCTATGTTTGCATTATGCTCCCAGGCTTCTACCTCTTCCTGATTGATAGGTTCTTGCGTTTCTTGCAATCTCAACAAAGAATTCGTCTTGTTTCTGCCCGCGTTTTGCCATGTGAGGCTGTTGAGTTGAACTTCTCCAAGAACCCAGGTGAAGAAACAAAGCCAATAGAAGCTAAAGTAATACCATATATCGAGTTTTGATTTCTCAAACTTCTTATTGAATTGGATTGTAGGACTTAGTTATTCTCCAACAAACATGGTGTTTGTAAATGTACCTGGAATTTCCAAGATGCAGTGGCACCCTTTTACAATTACTTCTAGCAGCAATATGGATCCTGACAAGCTAAGCGTTCTCATCAAAAGTGAAGGAAGTTGGTCACAGAAATTGTACCAGAAGTTGTCATCTACTACTTGTCCCATGGACCGCCTAGAGACCTCAGTTGAAGGACCCTACGGACCTGCCTCATCAAACTACCTTCTCAGGTTCTTAATTACATTGTAAAAGCCATTCCCATTTTTTGATATTTCATTCTAAGGTGACTAACACGGTGTTCAAAATGCTGTGCAGGCATGACATGGTAGTGTTGGTGAGTGGAGGAAGTGGCATTACTCCATTGATATCCATCATCCGGGAGTTCCTCTTTCAAGCCAATAATAACTCAGGAGCCAACCCCCCACAAGTTCTACTTATCTGTGCCTTCAAAAACTCACTGGACCTCACCATGTTAGACCTCATCCTCCCAGCTTCAGGCACAAATTTTGACATTTCTTGCTTGCAATTACAAATCGAAGCTTATGTGACAAGAGAGAAAGAACCCACAAACCAGAAGCCCCTCCAAACAATATGGTTCAAGCCAGACCCATTAGATGCACCAGTTTCTGCAGTACTAGGCCATAACAGTTGGCTCTGGCTTGGATTGATAATATCATCTTCTTTTGTTATTTTCCTTGTGCTCTTGGGCATCCTCACACGATATTACATATACCCAATTGACCATAACTCTAATATGATATACTCTGCCTCTTCTAGATCTGCTTTGAGCATGTTATTCTTATGTGTCTCTATAGCCACAACTGCCACAGCAGTATTTCTATGGAACAAGAAACAGAGTGTGAAGGAGATGACACAGATTCAAACCACAGACACACCAACACCAATAACTACTTCACCAAGCACAGGGTTCTACCGTGATGATCAAGAGCTGGAAAGCCTTCCGCACCAGTCTCTGGTCCAATCCACAAAACTGCACTATGACAGTAAACCTGATCTTAAAAGTAAGCTTTTTTTTTTTTTGGCACATTTTATCGTCTTCTTTTTAGAAGTTTTCATACAATTTGAAGAAAAGAATTACTATTCTCAGTGTTTCCAAAAAGAAAAAAAGACATTTAATTATTTTGATTAGGAAGAAAACTGATTTGGGAAACTGAGATAAGAGAGGGTATCATATTGTACAGGGATACTATTTGACTGCAAAGGCACAAGCATTGGGGTGGTTGTTAGCGGCCCAAGGAAGATGAGGCAAGAAGTGGCTGCAATATGTTCATCGGGCTTGGCCCAAAACCTACATTTCCATTCCATGAGTTTCACCTGGTAACCCGAAAATTCCTAGAAAAGAAACGTTCTCTTTCACGCGTTTCTTCACTTCACAGATACAGCTGGCGTCCAAATTGGAACGTTACTTTTTATAACCCAAAAATCAGTGGCTCTAATTGTGTGATTACCCCAAAGTTCAAGTACCATTAGAGAGATTGTTCGTAATTGTATATTTTTAAACAAAAGATTGCATATTATTCTTTTTTCTTAGTCTAGACTGTCATGCGTCAGAAAATAATAGGGTTTCGGCAGTATTAAAAATTATAATTAACGAATTATGATCAACATAACCCCCAATGATTCAATGCCACATACGCATTCTAAATCTAATAGTACAATGAAACTGGAACTCTGTAATCCCAAAAGAAAAAAAAAGAATGGAATTCAAGGCGATAACAGCACAACCGGTCCGTTTATGTCACACTAAAGAACAAGGAGTAAAATTATACACCACTAAAACAAATAAAAATTAACATGGAAAAAAATTAAAGGCAAAGCAACCAGAAAAAAAGCCAAAGACTGGGTGGGAAATCCAGTATTCACCACATAAAAAAGAGGGAATCAAGAAAAGCCTTAAACTAAAGCTTGGCATTCTTCACTGATCATTAAAAATACCTAAGGTAAGAGAACAAAAAACAAAGATGATAACAAAAGCAACATTAGGGCCTACCTAAAAAAATTTTTGCCTACGCAATCAGAATGGTATCTTGTAAGAGTAGCTTCCACAAGCAGTGCCAGCCGCCGGGAAGAGTAGAATATTTGGACTTACTTTTCACCGTAAGAAAGAAAAAAATAAACGATAAAAAAAAAAATGGAAGAACTCCTATCTGGCAGAGAAATAACACAATGATTTGATGGAAATGCCGGCAGACGCAAAGGTGAAGAAGAATTTTCCTCTCAAATTATGAATCTTGCAGCCTAAATGAGTTGTTGGAGCTGGAGTTAAAAACTTTGTCATCATTGTAACTTAATTTGCCCTTCTCTTCACTACCTCTCCTACGTAAACATCCCGAGGCCGTCTATCTGCAGCACCCCTATTATCACAGTCATCATAGTTCTGTGTGCTGCAGTTCCGTCTATCTGCAGCACCCCTATTACCACAGTCATCATAGTTCTGTGTGTTGCGTGACGCAAAACGATCCTCCTCATCATAACGGAACTGACGCACAACACCATCTGAATCAAAACGCCTCACACGATGAATGATCTCATATCTTCCATCAGGTTTCCTTCTATCATCATCACTGCCTTCAAACCTACATTCCCTACTACCACTGTCCAACTCAGAGAATCTCGCAGGACGAATCATGGGTTCAAAGTAATCATCTGAATTCAATCTCCGAGATGAACGCACTGAATCAGCCCTTTGGGTCTGCTGGAATCGCCTTCCACCTCTCCTGCCCCTGAAATGATCTACACCACTATTCGAATCATCAAACCATCTAGAATTATGTTGTGGGGAAAACCGACGTTTTGGTGGGGACATAAACCCTACTTCATACTTCGCTCCAAAACTGTGCTTCTGAAACGGCAATCTCACCTTCTCCATTTTAGTATCAAACCTATAATCAGGAGACCTGCTACCACGATGTCTTGAAATTTCATTCCGTTCCCTTGGTAGACCCCATGAAAGAGGAGAGCGACTCCTGCATCTAGACAGGGGCTTCTTGTAGGGTCTACTATAATAAATAGGTCCTCCTCTGCCAGGGGGTGAAGTGCTTTGTTCTCTCCTGGCCATCCGACGTGGCACATTATAAGAACATTCGTTGGGATCATCAGGCATGGCCCTGTGGTACTCCTCCCTGATGCCTCTACCAACCCCTTGCGCATATCTTCTAAACCTCCTCCTATCAGGACTTGTATCTCTCATAGGTATCATTCCCCTATGCATATTCTGTGTGTCATTTCTCTCGACTGGCGATCTTCTTCTAAGTGGGGGCTGATACAGACGATTAGAGGAATAATTTATAGCTTGCCTGCGAACACGGTTGTGAACTCCTGGGACCCCTGCTGCTTCTGAAAATGTATCATCTGAATCCATTACATATCCATGGCTCTCAATAACACTTTTTGGTCTAGGGCGGCCAGAAACAAAGGAACCATGATAAGCGGGTGATTCACGACGTTTGGAATCCCAATAACTCCCTGAAGGATTAACCAAGTGGACAACTCCTGAGCTTTTACCGTGCATGTGTGGATCAGATCTTTCCTTTCCCATGAAATGATCAGAACCAGCCTCCTCAGAGCGAGTAGACAAATCAAAATTGTCATATCTGAAGCAAAAGAATAATTGGTAACTAAGATAGAAAAAAGCAAATCGAAAGTGCATTGAAAGATATAAATGGGTCCGTAGAGTTTACCTCCTTCTCCCAGCACACAGGGTACCCATCCTATTTAAGGTGTTAGATGTCATTGATCCAACCACTTTGGCAGGAGAATCTTTGTCATCAAAGCAATCAGCAGCATGTTTCCTTATTGTGCAGCCCTCAATTGCTTCCCCAGTTCTGTTTGACGAAGCTTCAGAGTCACCAGGCAATTGATCAGATCCAGAAGTTTTTGTCTTTGAACCCACTGAAGATTGTCTCAAAGCATTTTCAGCAGCACAATTCTGTCCCACAAAATTCTGTTTCTTAGACTCTGTCCCAAGAAGATCCGCCTCCCTACATTCCAATGTCATACCAACCTTGCCAGATATAGAGTCATCGGCAGCATCAGTGTCGCAAGTATCAGAACCATAGTCAACACATTCAGCTTCTCCATCCTCAAATTCATTCTCCTCCCAATATGGAACATCAGAATCCCTTAACTCCCCATCTTCATATTGAGAATCGTAGCCAACCTCGGTTTCCATAGTGTTTTCCTTGCCAACCACGTAATCCTTATCATCTTGAGAAACATCCATGTCACTGTTGTCGTCGCAAGGATCTTCTGTAGTGACTCTACCCAAGCTACATGTGGTACGGTCACCATAATGACATTGCTCATGAGAGGAGGATCCAGCTGCAGCTACTGGATCCATTGTGGAATTCTCTGGAGATTTATGCATGACTTCCCCAGGCCCAGCATTTGGAAGAGAATCAACTGTGTGAGTCTCGGAGGCGGCTTCAACTGTTTCCTTTTCAATTAAGGTCACCGGAGAAAGGCCTTCTCCAACAGATGCACCTGATGCAGACTTATCTTCACAATCAAGTTTAGAATGGTCAAAAGCTACCTCCTCTGTTTTACCTACAGGCTTGGCATCAAGAAGCGCAGGTACAAGTATGTGACAGCTTTCTACACCCATCATCTCTTCAGGAGATTTTGAATCATCATGGAAGCTAGATGTTACACCAGAGCCCTTACCATCATCGTCTAGAACAGTGCTCTCAATCTCACAAGAAGCCCCCTCTGGCACACAAGCAATAACAGGTTCTTCAACCTTAACACTTTGTGAACAGATAGTTTCACCCAGTTGTGCACCAAAAGCAATATCTTCTGTTATATGCTCAACAGCATAACTAGCAGGTGAGGCCTTATTGTTTTCATCAGACGCAGGGCCTGTTCCAGTGATGTTTTCAACACATGCATCCACACTGACATCTTGAGAGGAAGCTTTTTCACCACTACCAGCATCTTTTGGAGATCCTAGAGCATCATCAGCAGGAACACATTTAGTGTCACTCATTTCAAAGCCAGGGCATGCTTTGAATCCTCGGTCCTCACAGTCCGCCACAGGCAGCACTGTGCTTGTAATGTTATTTTCAGCATCTACATCCCCCTGCATCTCATGAGCTTCTGACACCTGCAGTTTTTCACTCTGCTTATTAGTCATAGAGATATCATCTACAGCATTCATTTGAGGACCAACAATCACCATATCACAAGGTTGTTCCCAAGCATCCATAGGGACATTTAGGTCCCAGTGCAACCTAACATCTCTTGAAGAAATAGATCTCATTAACGCTTGGCCATCTCCATTAGCCTCAAAGAAGGAGCTATCTATTTTATCTTCATGCAGTGTATCTTTGGGGGAGGAATGTCCTGTTTCTAATGATGCAACACTTTCTTCCAAGATTGTTGTGGAGATCGATGCATCCCTTCCTTCTGATAATTCTGACAGTGTTCTTATTACTGTCGAAGAAGTTGATGCAATAGTTTGTTCCATGGTCTGCGCAGAGGTTGATGCATCTTTTTCTTCTCGTGATAATTCTTCACCTACTGGATTCTCTCCTACAAGATTGATATCATCATTTATGCTGTTGTTGCAGGCAGCAGCTGCCAATATCTCAATACCAGAGAAGTCCTCCCCACAACCAGGCTTTTCATTTGTCCCCTCACTCAAATTCTCATTAACAACACTATGAGCAATGCTATGACTAAACCTAGTCACTGTAGTAGTATCACTCCCGGTGAGATGCTTTTTGGCAATTGACTTTGGACAAGACTGCTGACCTGAAGCATGTTGACCATCCAGTAGTGGTTGATTGTCTTCAAGGTGTGGAGAAGTTATGCCAGGTGGGGGTGATGGAGACCGGACCATAAGTCTCCTTTTCTTAATCGGTACATGCTCAATTTTGTCACTAAACCGTCTTCCAAGTACAGCCACACCAAGCTGCGAAATAGATAATTATATCAGCATCATGAGAAGAAATAAACTTTATCAAATAAGGTTTATTTATAGACATAATTGGCACCAAGAAGAAACAAATGAACAATTGTGCAAGATTAACCTTCTCTGAGTCAGAAACTGTTGTTTCTGATGGACTTCTAGCACTTTTTTCCACAACCTCTACACCCAATTTTTGGATTCTATCAATTGGTTTCCTTGACCGCCTTGATGCACTCCGATAACCCTTTGAAACCTTCCAGCTCAAGTCAGGACTAATAGAATTTGTAAGTTCTACACGTACTGTATTCATCATGCTTCGGCAGACAGATCTAATCCCATCAACTGTTTGCCTGACACCAAAAGTCTTGCAAGATGCCGTTGTTACTTGCTTTCCACTTGACACCAAAGTGGTGGGTACACCCTCAGTGCAAGCACAAAAATGAGTCTGCACATAAAAAAAAAAAATAATAATAATTATGCCTACTCAATTTACATTTGCAAAAAATAAAAAACCATGTCATTGACAAGGGGATATTCAATATCCCAATTGGTCAAAACTAAAGGCTTTGAAATCCATGAATATAAAAGTGTTGGATCAAATCACTGAGATGTGCCAAGTTATTTTCTGTACCAGTACCATCATTAAATTGACTGTTCTAAGTAAAGACTTAAAGCTTACAAACTATTATGTCAAGACAACCAAAACTCCTATAAACTTACAATGATTTTTTTTTCCTCGATCTTGTTAAGATAATTTATAAGACAAACTTCTCTTAGAACTCTCCAAAGGACATAAATCTCTGATGTGTTTTCCACCTACCTCACCTGAAAGCCACAAAGAAACAGATCAGCAAGGATACAAGAAAATAAACATGAAAGAATGGGAATCATTAAAAGAAAACAAATAAAAAAGAGATAGTGTAATAATCTAAAACATTGTTATCGGGCCCAAAAGCTGATAACTAGACTGCCAGCACATGCCTCCACAGGCCATTACCTTGAGGCAGATGGACTGCAAAAACTCCCTCGGTTCAGAATGTTGCATTGAACAGAGCAAGTTCCTAATGCTCGAAATCGATGCCTCATTTTGCAACCATATAACATTAGGACAACAAAAAGACTTCTTCAAACATAAACAGGACAAACAACAGTGCGTTCATTCAATTTAATGCACTGAGTTTAATATACCCACAAAGGTTTTCTATTCCTAAACATAATTCCCACCAACTACTTGGCCAGCACTGAGAAGCAGAAGCAGTACAGTATTCTTAGGGTTCTTGATATGAAAAGGGTATTTCATAACAAGAAATTTGATTTGTCGTTATTACCAGCAACAAGAGCAGGCAGTCTCTTGGCCTTGAAAGAATTAAGATTAACGACAGACCCACAAACTTTGCATAGTAGATTCAAAGTCTTCTTTATGCTCTGAAACTTCTTCGATCCATATACATAGGCACATATAACATGAATCAGTACTGGAATCATCAAGTTCAAGGACATGGGACTTCTGCTAAAAAACAGAACACCCATAGATCCAGCCATATTAAACTAAAATTATATATATTCCTTTTGCTGCTGCGAGCGAAACCTTCAATCAAAATAAGCTTTGGCAGCCGCAGACGACCATAAATCATATAAAGAGGCTAGCGCATATCGGCGCTGTGCCTCAACCTATAGTTATCTAACCCTAAAGTCCCAATCGCGACTAAGCTCCTTGAAATCCAGTACGTTGCTGTACAACAACTTGAAGAAAAAGCAGTAGTTCTTCAAGATCTGTAATTGAACTAGTTTCTTAATTAAGGCAGTGACTTCAGATCCCAATAAATCGGAGATTTGCACAAATCCAGAGTCAACAAGAAGCCTCTCCATGGTTTCGATTCGTAGTAGTAGTTTCTTGAACGATGATGATTAAGATAAAATTAACCACAAAAAAAGCGCAGGCAAATTATCAAAAGACTTTAGGGTTTTCAATACCTGTTCTTTCAATTTTTCAACAATCGCCGCCACCGTCAAAACGATTCGATTCGATCAACAACGAAGAGATTCGAGCTCCTAACAACAACAACACCTTCATAATCTCGCTGATGAAAAACAAACAAACACGTTTCGAATCCGATTGCTCTTCTTCTTCTTCTTCTTCTTCTTCCTCTTCCTCTTCTTCTAGATTTTAATCAACGAAGACGAATTTCAGACCCGATCTTGATCGTTTAATATGAGCCGTAGATTATCGGCCCTTGGAGAACAATCGTGTACCTTCAGGCCGGTGATTAATTCCCCTTCTTTCTTTCTTCTTCTTCTTCAATCTTCGCCTACCTCCTCTTCTTTCCTGTTTGGATGAGAGCATAGAGGACAGCTCTCACACCACGTATTTATGGCCCTTCTTGTACCTGGACTGCCCTTCTTGATTTTTTGTATTACCCAAAATACCCTCAATATTACCTAAAATCACGAAAGAAAATAGTAATTTCCTTTTCCCTTTCCTCTAATAGAATAGGAAATTATAATTTACACGAATATCGAAGTCAATAGTCAAATGGTGAGCAATTTCTGAGAAATGAAAGGCAATTTTGACTTTTTGATTTATATGCTTGGGTGAGCAGGGCAGGGCAACTACCAATAATGTTGTCACAACTGACAAATCAAAGGAGACAAATATTTTTTTTTTAAAAGAAAGAGGTTTAATTTGATTGGTTTCTTTTCGGCCTAAATTGTGCTCCAAGGAGTCCTTAATTACTGCATATTTTTATTTTCCTCCAATAGTCTTGTGCTTATTATTCTTCTTTTTATTCTTTTATACGACCTTAAAAATCATATATTTCTTCTGTTTTTTTTTTTCAATAAGCTCACAGAATCTCTATGTTATTAATAGGATTGTTTTTCCTTTTTATTTTATGTAATGACTGTTGTCACCCATCAAAGTAGGAAATAGTAGAAATACTATACTTTTAACCATAAATCTTTTCCATTCAAATTTTAGGAATTCATTGATTATATACTTGCTAAGAAATTGGGAAATGAGCATATGATTTATTTCTTGATTGACGGGATAATTGAGATATTCCAATCACATTAATACATATCACTGTTCATATATGCATTATGTTATCATGAAATTTCATAAATAAAAAATCGTATCATAAGATAATTAGGTTGTAGCTTTTTTTTTTGTCTATTAATTCCAACAAAATTTTAATTTAATGAAATATTAATATTGGGGGTAGTTGTGTTATGGTGTATTACAAATTAGAATTGTTAATTGGTGTTCTTGTTTAAAGTTGATATCCGACTACATTAATTAATTATCTTATGTGACAACCGGTGTGATGATGTCATGTAATTAATGAGATGAGTTTATATATAAATAATTAAAACTTAAAATTCATATCAAACCTATCATATTAATTGACATGTCATGGTCACATCAGCTGGTCATCAAATATGATCGGATAAGTATGTATAAATAACATTATGATTTGAAATTCAAAAGATTTTATTCTATAAGTTGTCTTCATATTCAAAGTAGTAATACATTTAACCTAAATTGCTGTTAAATCAAAATCATCATTTTTAATTAGAATGTATATCTTTTCTTTTGGCTACTTATTCCCCAAATCCCTCCATAATTGGAGGAATTGTAATTTGTAATTAATTCGATATGCAAATTAGTCGAAACTCGAAAGGAAAATATAAAATGGAAAATAGAAAACAGAAAGAGGAAGGAGATCTCCACTTCTCCTAGTCCTAGTCGCCTCCGCATTACTTTTATTCCACGTAAAGAACCCCACCCACCCACGACAAGGAGGGCCCCACACACCCAAAAAGTCAAAAGTGATTCTCTCGCTCCCTCTTTGTCCAAGAAAAGGCCCAATAGCATCTGGGCCGTCCATCGAATCCTCTAAACCCAAAACGACTGTGGGTCCCCACCAACACTCAATCCACAGTCAACAATCCAATCTCCAAAATACACAACCATTTGAGTCGTATAATTGGGGCGTGGAGCCTCCGAATCGCTTTCGGCGTAAGCAATTAGACTATTAGTCCTCCTCAAGTTTGAGACTTTTTTCCTGTGCCCCTTGAATTTTGCGTTTTTCTTTTCCAGGCTTCAAAGTTTGTGTGGTTTCCATTGTCATTAACACCTGTTTGTTTTAGCTTGGAAAAAGTTTGTTCTTTGTTTGCACCGTGACCCAAGAAAAGGAGATATTCCAGTGAAAAGAACATCTGCAATGTATTATAAGAAAACAATTTTTGCAGAATCAAATACGCACATACCACCAAATAACAACACTTACTCGAGGACCCCAAAATAAAAAATCAACAATACTTGTCAAATCATCCTCCAAATATGAGAAGAGTCCGAGAAAAAAAATAGCAAACTAAATGCTTTGACATTTTATAGCAATTGGTATGTTACGATCTACTAAAGCCTATAAGAAGAACGTTTGACAAAACAGGCCACATGTAGCATTTGCCGCAAACATTATCAGTTGGATGTTCCGAGGGAAACCTGCAAACTTAGTATGACTTTGCAAAAATGGCTACTTCCTCCGCAGGATTACCAGTCATCAAGCATGTTTATTATTATTGTCAGTGCCCATAATTACAACAAAAATCAAAAGGCTTTGAAAGAGTGGATATCCAATTGGGGTGCATAGACAAGGCATTGAAAAACCTCCAACTTTCTAGAATGAACGTGGTAGCAAATTAATTTGTATACATGTTGTAACCATCACCATTGCCTAGTTTGACTAAAACCAACAAATATATTTAGTTTTTATATTGTAGCCTGTAGGTAATACTTCAGAGAATTCATTGAGCATTTGCCTTAGAAATTGCTTCAACAAGACCAACAGATGCCAACATATACAGAAGATACACAACAAGAAAAACAAAATTGTTTTTATTGATTCCCTGGTCAGACATTCATCTGGCATATTTTCTTCTGAATATATGAAATTGAGTAAATTCACTGATGAAATGACCTTTTGTACCCTCTCCGAACCACTAGAAACACTAAATAATGTAATTACAACCCCATCACAACAAAATTAAACAAATATTATCTTGTAAAGACTTAAATGACAAGTTGACATCACATGTACAAATTGATACTTTAGAACTTAGAACAATGACATCACCACAGGCTAGAATCCCAGTGTAGGACTATTCAGTAGGAGAATTCGCACGTGAATTAAAAGAATCCCCGGGCAGGACAATTCACAAGTGATTTAGGAGTCCTTTTCCATACGGTTCATCTTAAGCTAATAAAGAGTAATAAATGTTAAGAGCAAGAAAATGCACCTATCTCGAAATGATTTTGCTTGTCTCAAAAGAGATGACTGGATCTCATCCAACTTGTCCTTCACTTATTCCAAATTCGAAGGCTCCATGGATATTCCAAAAACCTTCCCTTGCTTTCCAGGAACATCTCTTCTAGATACAACCACACTCTGGCTTGAAACATCACGAGGACCAATTTCAATCCTTAAAGGGACTCCCTACAAAATCAAGGCCTGTTGATGAAATGGCTAGTAGATTATGGCTTTCAACTCTTATCGTTCTGAGAACTTTTAAATGAATTAGTCGCCTTCAAGTCATAATATTGCTATTACAAAAGAAACACACCAAAGAGTACCAATGTATGCTTTATTGTTAAGAATCAAGACAAACCTTCATCTCCCAGAAATTGAATTTCCATCCCGGGGTTCGCTGATCAGAGTCATCAAGTTTAACTTTAATCCCTGCAGACTCCAGTGCTTCTTTTACAGATGATGCAGCATTGTGAACTACTGCTCTATCATCATCCTTCTTCCAAATTGGTATGATCACAACCTAGAAGCGAGCAATACAGAAAAACCAAAAAAAAAAAAAAAATGCAAGCATACACATGCAACACATAATCAAGCACAATCAAATTGAAATCTAAACATTACAAGGTATCCATTCCTATGAAAACAAAGAATATCAAAACTAAATGATTATGCAGAGTGGGAACCAGAAAATCAATAGAAAAGTTCCTGATTTTGAAATTTATTAGCCAAATAATGGACTGTAACATTCCATAATTGACAAATACATCCACAGAATCTCGATGAAGAATTCTCTCAAACACAAGGGTCATGTATCCACGGAACTATACAACTAGATTGAAAGCAAAGCTAGTGATGAACTAGGTTCCATGTTACTATTCTATTAAGCAAGAACTAAAAGAACCCAGTCTGCAGAGTTATCACTTATCAGATCACTATAAGTTTAAGTAAATCACCACAACTTTAGGAATATGCATCATCATCATCATCAAATATAACAAAATGCATAAAGGTCTTCAATTTTAGCACTTTACCTGTACTGGTGCAATCTTTGGGGGAAGCATTAATCCTGTATCATCTCCATGGGTCATGATAATACCACCAACAAAACGGGTACTGACAGCCCATGAAGTCTACCACACATGTTGCCTCTGTCCACTTTCATCAGTAAACTGTGCAAGCACACATTTTGGTCAAGTTTCTCTCTAGCTGATGGATCATATATACAATTAAAGCATACACGACCTCTTTTTTTTTTGGCCAGGAAAGCATACAAGATCAATAATTATCAAACCACAGAAAATATGGTACAGACTCTACAGAACAATTAAAGATCCTACTGCCTTAGATACAATAGCATATATGAGTCTTTGATTTGTTGAAGCACTTGGAATAATACTGACCAAGAACAGCACTAGCATATCAAAATACCTGTGTTCCAAAGGCACGAGAAAAATTCTGCCCAAGATTGTGGCTGGTTCCAGCCTGTAATGCCTTTCGATCACCCATCATAGCCTCTATTGTATAGGTCCTGACAGCACCAGCAAATGTTTCCACTTTTGACTTTCGACCTGCAATAACAGGCATTGCAGCTTGCTCATAAGCAAATTTTGTATACACGTCAATCATCTGTATAGCCTGTAGTTGAGCAGCACTAATGCATTAAGCATGGCACTTATTTTGCAACTGTTTTAAGGGCAGTCATTATGTCAGATCCAAACCTCTTTTTCTGCCTCCTCTGGAGTGGCATGAGCAGTATGTCCCTCCTGCCAGAGAAATTCAAGAGTCCTCACAAAAGGTTTTGTCCGCATCTCCCATCTTGTGACGTTTGCCCACTGAATTTAATACGACATGATAAAGACCAAAGCTTAAAGTGAAATTCCTCGAATGAAAACTGAAGCACTGCAAATGTTGCGACAACACATCGTACCTGGTTAACCAAAAGAGGAAGATCACGGTAACTATGTATCCACTGGGTGAACATGTGATTTACTATGGTTTCACTTGTGGGTCGAACCTGCCAGAGCCTCAGGAAGTGCAACAATCAAAGCCACACCTTAGGTCATAGTTATTCAGTAACTTCAACAGTTCAACACAATAATTGATCAGTTTATATAATCAAATACACATAAAGAAGAGATACAACCAAAGTTGTTGAATGGAATGCATACCACCAGTTTTTCTTCAAGCTCCTTCCCTCCTCCTATTGTCACAACTGCTAATTCAGGACTAAAACCTTGAACATGACTAGCTTCTTTCTCTATGAACGAGTAGGGTATAAACTGGAGCATTCCAAATATAAAAAAACTCAGAGTTGTAAGCATACATTAGCATAAAAGTAGCAAAAACAAATATAGCTTAGCATCTAAAAGACAAAGACAAAAACAAAAAAGTACTGTAATTCAATTTTCAATACCTGTGGAAAATACATGTTACTGTGACCAGTCTCCTTGAACTTCACATTCAGATAATCCTACAAAATAAAATTATATTCAGGCCACTAAATCTAAATAATATTAAAGCAACCAATAGAACAGAGGTAGCTGAGACTACCTGAATGGCTTCCCAAACGGCGTAACCGTAGGGACGAATGACCATGGTTCCGCGAACCGGACCATAATCGGCGAGCTCCGCCTGTTCAATGACATCGAGATACCAAGCGTTGAAGTCCTGCGACCGAGGAGAGACGGCTCGGTCCTGGACTCGGTTACTCTTCTGAGTGTCGACTCGGTCCTCGGTCTCCGACACCGTACTCTGAGCCGAGAAACCGGCAGTGAATACCGGCGACCTGAGGCGGTGGCGACGCCGGAGAACCGCCGGATATCGGCCGGAGATGGAGGGCGAGAAGAGCGAGCTCAGAGAAGGTAGTCTCAGAGACAGAAGCATTTTGGGGGCTCAGCTCAGTCAGCAAATTGGGACTTGGGAGAGATGAGGTTTGTGACGCGGGAGTGTTGCGCGGTGAAGGTACACTGTCTGTCATGCTTGTTCAGTTTTTGCACCGTTAGATTTGCTAAACGGTCACAGTCTCGGACAGGAGACAAATATTGATGGCCAAATGACACTTTCAGCGTGTACTTTTCATGAAATTTTCATTTTCATTTTGTACTTTTATTTGGTGATTTTCTTTGTGTACTTTTTATATGTTGTTAGCAATTATATTCAAATAGTCAAGTATTGACGAAAAATTTAGGCGCCGTTTGGTACTCTATTTAAAACCAGTTTTTTGTTTTTAAAATCCCAAAATCATTTTTAAGTTTAGAAAATGCGTTTGGTAGCCAATTTTGAAAAATGAATATTTAAAAAAAATTCAAAAACCGGGCATTTTATAAAAACGACTGAACATCGTTTTTTCCGTTTTTTTCTCACGTAACCTTTGCCTCGACCCGTTCTCTCTCCCCTCGACCTACCCTCTTCGGCATCAACCCAATCGCTCTCTCCAGCCTCAAACATCGATGTTTGGTTACTAAGAAAATCAAAATCGTTTGGTTACCTCCTTCTCTATGGTTGCAGTCTCTTCCAATTTCAATATCAAGGTAAATAGATTTTCACCCAGAGATTGAGTTTTCTTTTGTTTATTGATTTTGGTTTTAATTTTCTGATTTAGGTTTCTTGAGACAATGAATTAGTGGGTTTTTTTATAATTTATTTAATTTCAGGTTCAATTTATTTGGTTTATATGCGTTTTTTGTATAGTTTCAGGTTCAATTTATTTGGTTTATATAGGTTTTTTGTATAGTTAAATTCTTTGTGATAATGAGTTTGCTTTAGTATATGTTCTTAGGCCTCTCTTCAGTTTATCTTCTTAGTCCTTAATTAGTTGTTTCTTGTTCTGATGAGCTTTAATGCAGACTCATTGTGAATTTTCACAGAGGTCGTGCCCTGTAGGTTGTATATCCAGAGAATAGTTTTCTGTGTCTTTTCACAGTAGCTTATAATTGAGAATTATAAGCTACTAATTTTAAATTGAAAACACACACAATTGTAAGTTATTAGTTTGCTTATTTATAAACCCCTTTGTGATTTTTGTCAATGAGTTAAAATTTATTATGTTTTCAAGACCATTATGCAATGAGAATTACTGCTTGTCAATCTGCAGGACTCCTCAATCTTTAATTACATCAGCAATCTTTCTCTAATTGAGCTAGTCATGTTTGTCTTTTGCAACTGAAGAGGTTTGGGCATCCTACATTAAGGTATGCATAAATTACCTTGCACTGTGTTTGCACTTGAGATTGATGTACTTTCATTATATGCTTATTTGGTTGTGTGCTGCATTCTATCTGATATGTGCATGGTCTCTCCATTATTGTTGCCATTTTGTTGGTGTGGATGTGTCATGAATCTATGTAAAGGTTGCATTAGGAGCTAGAGAGTCATTGGTTGTATTCTGAAAACTGTTCTTTGAATATCCTACAAAGGTTGAGCATAATGACTGATGTTGCATTGGCATTGGAATACCTCCACCATGGTTATTCAATGTCTATTATCCATTGTGATTTGAAGCCAAGCAATATACTACTAGATGATGATATGGTTGTCAAGCTGATATGTTCGTATCTTGAGCAGCTTGACAACATTAATTATCTAAATTAATTGTCTGGCAATTGATTTGGTCATTATTATCTAAATTATATTTATGTTTGTTATCAAACTTTTTTTTTAACACATGTTTATATATAACTAGCTTATTTGTGTGTGTTTATAGGATGGAGTGATGAGCCTAACTGAGATTGACAATGATGATTCAAGTTCTGAAAGTAATTCATCCACTGATTTAGAGGATTCACTTGAAGAGTTGCTCGTAATTACAAATCTACGTGAACATCACTCATGTTTATTATTTTCTTAGCTTGGATGTTTGAATGATTCTTGAATTTGTGTTAATTTGAAGTAAACTTTGTATTATTTTGAATGATTCTTGAATTTGTGCTATGAAATTTTGTTATCGGTCTTTGGTTACGGTCTTTGTGTATAGAGTCTCAAGTCCTGGGTCTCGAGTCCAAGATCCCGGGCCCCGGTTTTCGGATATTAGGTCTCGAGGGTTGTGTATTGAGTCTTGAGTTCAAACTCTAAGTCTAAATCCTTATACAAATATATTGAAAAAAATATATATATTTTAAAAAATATCAACCAAACAAGTTTTCAAAAATTTTAAAATTTAAAAACAATTTTTAAGTTTCATACCAAACAAGTTTTCAAATTTTAAAAACTGAAATTAAAATCTCACATTTTAAAAATGGATCCATGTTTTTGAATTTTTTTTTTTGAATTGGATACCAAACAGGGCCTTAGGCTCCGTTTGATATTCTACTCAAATTTTCTTTTTCAAAAATTAAGATTTTTTTTTTAAATGTGAGTTTTTAAAATTTAAAAACGTATTTGGTATGAAATTTGAAAATAATTTTTAAATTTAAAAAATGATGACAACTAATAAAAAAAGAAGTGTAAAAAAAAAAATGATATTTTATCATTTTTAAAAAGAGACATGTTTTTTAATTTTTTTCTAAAAACTGTTTTTGAAAATGGTCTACCAAACACATTTTCTTAACTAAAACTTGTTTTTTATTTTTAAAAACAAAAAATAATTTTTTAATAGAATACCAAACATGCCCTTATATGAAAGCAAATACTTGACACATGATTAATATTTCAAACATTTTAGTCTATCTAAATATCTATGCATTATCCGCCACTTAATATATTCAATTTGACTTTAAAATTTTTTATTTTTACAAATTGATTGCGTTGAATGATTGGTGCAGGTTTTACACTTTTACATAAGCATCTAGGTAAAGTAAAATGTTCGAAATGCCACTCATGAGCAAAACACGTCGAATTTTCTATCATCAAGTACAATTTAAATTTAATTACTATTGTATTTAAACTATAAGATTAAAATTGTCAAAATTAAAATTAAATGAATATGACTAAAGTGAATTTCGTCCATATTGATTTTGTGATGGAGTCAAGGAAGTGGGCAACTAGGCCCGTTTCTTAATGAACTAACAGTTCTAGGAAATCAGTTACTTGAGGCCCATTAATAATGCTGGAGTGGGAAAAGATGGTGGTTTCATCAGGATAGGTAGATTTGGATCTATTTTAAAGAGAGAGGCCCATGAAAAAACTTGTTGGGATAAGGCCACTATAGGTAATGTGAAATGTTTCTATAAGAACTCACTAAAAAATCCCTAAAATAATGCCGAACAACTATATTTTTAATTAAAAATACTAACATCTTACCAAAAAATAAAAAACAAAAGGGGTTTGACTTAAGGGCCACGCAGGTCCCTCTTTTTTTTCAGTGAGATGGGCATTCAACCTCACTTTTGGGTGACATAATTGTGATAATTCAACCCATCAAATCCAACTTTCTTAGACTCAATTTTGTTGCTCTGTGCTTCCCAATTGACATGCAGCAGCTGGCTTTGCACTACGGATTATAATGGTTGCATTCTCCGACCTTAGAATATGTAATTTCAGAATACGAATTCTCTGTGATACAATTATGAGAGTTCACATTTTCTTTTCCAAAATATAGAATCTCTATTATTATTCGTAGTTTTTTTTTTTTTTGGCAGGAACGTGTATCTCATGCAATTGTTGTACAAAAACGAATCTTTGAGTCTTTGAGAAGAACACCATAAATTCTTTTCTTTCTGTTGATGACCTCATTGAATATGGTAATTGAATGCTAGCACAGCACTCCTCTAATGTCATTATTCTTTCATGAATGTGATTTGTTGTTGTTTTTCTAACGTTAGGGCAGTTGTGCGAGGTGAATATATATTTATGAGTATTTTCACTCAATCGCCAGGTCGCCAGCAATAACTGTTCACTGTCTGCCATGACTGAATCATGATGGTAAAACTCAAATCTCTAGTGTATAGCATGCATGAATGCATCATGCATCCATATATTTTGTACTCCCTAATACTTAATTGAAAGCATTTATGATTTTTTGCCAAATATAGATAGGACATAGCACAATTTATCAATTCGTCCCGCTTTCTACAAGTGTGTATTTAATGATGGACGTCTTATAATGACTGACCATGCCAAACATATTGTCAACAATAAAAACCAATGAGACTCCGAGAGAGTTGTAATTCTGCATTTCAATTTCAGTTTACACTTTGCAATCTATTTGGCTGGTGGGTACCACTGTAAATTTACAACACATTGCACAACAAAATCCATATGGAGATCGATTTAACACATTCATCCAAAAATATGAAATTTGGAGATTTTTGGAAGCATTGTTATTCTTGCAGAAAACACAGCCATATGGCCCCATGTGGTTAACTTTTTGGAGGCCTTGTTAAATTGAAAGATCGATGATTGGCTGGGATATGGCCCATTCAAACAAATTTTAAAAGTTTTTTATTTATTTATATATTAGAGGATTTTAATTTATAACCTTTTCTAACATTTAGATGAAAAATATGACCAAATTAATAACACATTGGTATTTTAAGTATAATTCTAAAAATCAGCAATCCACTAGAAAAATATTTAGTGCATTTCTTTTTTTATTTATTTATTCATAAATTGAACTTAAGTGCATGAGAACAAATTCTACGGCCCTTCTAATTGAGATATTTTAACAACTACATTCCATTTTCAAATATGAGCCCCTTCAATATATACAAAGAGAAGTATTGAAATAAATCCGGAAAGGGCAAATATACCCCACCACAATATCTCTCAAGCACATTGAGAAAATTACTTGTCGAGACTACCTTTTCAAGCTCTACTAGTCTAGTTGTTTAAGTACCCTACACATGTAACACCATTCAATCATCAAGCTATAACTTAATATTCAGTATATAAAATGGTTGATTTTAAGAATTTATTAAAGAATACACCATGAAAGCCTAATTTTTCATGAAAACCTACTTTAGAAACACTGAAATGGCGTGCCAAAAAGAAAATTATAATTAATTAGGGAACAATAAACCATTTTCTTATTAGACAATAATTATAGCCGTTATATGCTAATTATAATAGCCAAGATCCTTATCTCATCCTTTGCATTATTGTGTACACAATTCGTATGGTATGTGCATCAAATCAAATACAAGAAATTATAACAAATTTACACAGATTAGGAATTGACCAAGGATTTAAATGAAGCAGCATTCATAAATTTCATTGAGATTTTTATACTATGAACAAACACACTTAACATAGTTTACAATGTAAGTAAGCTATAAGCATTGGATTTTACAAAAAAAAAAAAGAGCTGTAAGCATTGCATTATTTGCATAGCGGTGAACAACGCACATACAGCACTATCATCGCCAAATGTCCCTTCAGCCCTTCAAGAGATCCAATCCGATTTCGACACATCTGTAAGCAAATAACTAAAATTGCCTAACAAAACTAAAAATAAATCCGAAAAAATCAGAAAATAAAAAAGTATAGATATAAGTGGAGCCCTCCATGGTTGGTAATGCCGGAAGAGACTAACCACATACACAAGGTCAGCAACATACACAATTCACACACACGCCCAAACCCAAACACAAACAAGATTCATAAATGCAGTGACACAAGAATTCTGTGGCAACCCAAACACTCATTTTTATTGTTTTCGTTTGGTGGGCCTTTTCTCCTCTTAGCTTTCCCCCTTTCCATTTTCTCAGGAAAGCGTTGCTAATAACAACAATAATAGTATTTTAACAATTAATAAGACCAATAATAATATTAGAGAGAAAATTAAAAAAAAAAAACGACAGAGAAAATGAGTGAAGTTAACGCCAAGCGGATGCGACGGTGAGAGTGCGGCTTATCCAACCAAAGCAAACCCCTCCATTCTCTTCTTTAACCGTGAATCCCGGGGGGACTCGATTTCCAGAACTGAGTCGCTGAAGCTGCTTCAGCGACTCGGCCACGTTTGGGCCCATCGGCCTTAACACGAACCCAGCCATGCCCATGCGGGCCCGCCACTTTCCAAACACTTCACATCTTTCAACACGGTCCCTCCCTTCGCAAGCAACCGAGTTCGACAGTTTCCGACTCAGCGCCTCCTCCGCCTTGACTCGGTCCGAGCTGTCCCTCGGCACCGTCGACTCAAATGATTCCAACAAGGCACCGTAATACGCGCACGTCTCGTTCACGCGCGCCATGAAGGGAGCGGTATTGGTGTTCAGTTCCTGCTCAACCAAAGTAACCACGCGCGGCGCCAACCCCTTCACGCGCCGCAGAAGCTCGTCTCGGGGGTTCTCCGTGGACACGCTCTCGTCTGGCATACTGTACAATTTGAAAGCGAAATTCACGGCGATCGGCTCGTCCGGTTCGCAACCCAGAGAGTCACGGTTCAACTCGCTAAGTTTTTGACTCACAACAACATTGAATTCCAGACAAACACCGACTTGTTCAGCGACCTGACTCAGATTCTGGCGGACCATTTTCAACCTCTCCTCGCCACCGTTATCTGCGACGGTTGTGATCTTCACCACGGCGGGCTTACCATTCTGACGTGCGGAGAGCGCTTGGAGAAGGTGGATGTACTGACCGCCCTGCCCAATATCGAAGTCAATCACATGAACCTTATTGGTCGTTGATTGGTTCGTTAATGTCGCTTCAAGAATTGCGAGGTTAGCTGCCATGAAACCGAGCCTGAAACAAGGTGACAAGTCGTAGAGTGACTGAGTCGACCCGGCGTGTTCCTGGGTAAAGAGCTCCGCCACTGGGGGCGGGTTATCAACCGGGTTGACCCGGGACTTCAAAGCGGAGGCCATGAAATCCAGGACCTTCTGCTCGGAATTGGGTCTGGGGTTGGCGACCTGGGACAGGCGCGTGAGGATCTCAGCTGCCGCCTCAGATTTCCCTTCGGAAATTGCCGACGCGGCCTCCAATAGCGACTGCTTCGAGCACGTTGTGGAAGCCGGAGAGGCCACCGAGGATGACGAAGACGACGACGAAGTGGGCGAGGGCGAAAGCGAAACGGGTTTCTGGGTCTGATTCGGACTGATCAGGTTCTGTATGGTCTCGGACCACTCGCTGTGAGTCTTGTTAGTAATGACCGAAACGGCGTCGCCTTCGTCCTCCTCATCGTTATCATCGAGGAGCTGTTTCTCCAACTCTTGTAGCCTGTGGTTAATCATCTTCTTCTCGGAATCCATAGCCGAAACCCGATTTTGAACCGGGTTGATGTTGTTGATGTAGGATATGGCCGGAATCGTCGGGTTAATGGGCTGAGGACGCAGTTGCTGAAGAAGAGGCAAGCCGAAGCGTTGCGATAACAGCGAGGAGGCGGACGAAGACGACGATGTCTCTGAGCCTGTAATTGTTGATGAAACGGAGGAGAAGTCAATCGGGGACAGAGGCGATATTGGAGAGGAGTGTTGGAAAGTTCTGGGCTTGAGTGAGCGTAAAATGAGATTCTGGTTATAGTGGTGGTGGTGCTGCTGCTGCTGCTGATGGGCTTGGTACTCGGCGAGAGTGCGTTTTCCGATGAGAGTGGTTGGGGTTTGGGCCTGGGCCTGGGCCTGGTGGGCTTGGCGATGAGCGATCTGAGAGGTGGTGGTGGGGTCGAGGAAGAGCCCTGGGAGCTGGGATCGGTGGTAGGGAGGCTGAGACGGGTGGTGGTTGAGGTTGTTCATCGTGGCGGCGATGGATCGCCTGCCGCCAGTGTAGAAATCCGGTAGACCGCCACCACCTCCTCCGCCTGAGAACCCTGATTGCATTTTGGGGAGGGTTTCACTCTTTTTCTCTCTCTCCTGTGTTTTCAGAGAAAGAGAAGAAGGTGAAAAGGGGACTAAAAGAGGTGGGTTTTGAAGAAACGCATGGGATTTGATTGGATTGCAATAGAAATTGTAATTGTAATGAAATGAATATAAGTGAGGCAGATTCCAATTTTTTTATTTAGCGCTTTGCTCTCTCCCTCTCTGGTTTTTGGTTTTTGGGTGTCTGTTTTTTTTGTTTTTAAATCTGAAATTCTTCGATGAATCTACGCGAGTATGTACGCCATCACATCACCACCGTTTGATTTTATCTTGCTCTGTATTTATGACTACCCAACGGTGAATGATTCATGTAGATATACTTTTTAACCACACCTCATACACTCTCCTTTTCAATTTAGAATGAATGGGTCGTCACGGAATTTTATCGCGCGTAATTACACTGACCAATCAAAATACTTCGGTGTGTACACACGCGCTATCTGGGAATGTGGGATGAGTTTTCGGTTGAGTGAATGAGATGATCTTTATTCGGCTGTGATCATGTGACAGGACGGTTACGAACGATTTCAAAAGGCCATGGACAAAGGCCCCGGAATGCAATCCAGAACACCACGAAAGCGACGCCTCAACCACGTGTTGCGAATGGGAATAAGGCTTGAGACAACATTGGGTGACGGCTCCGTCACTGTAAAACCTTCCTTTGCTAGTTCGCGGATTCGAAATTCTAGTAGCTGGTTTGTCCTAACGGACGATTCCCGGTTGACTCTTGGCGGTTACTGACACGAGCCGGTTGCAGGGCTTTACGTATGAATACAGAGTTAACCTGAAACTTGTCTACGTCGCCAAGCCCCAACCATTGGAATAATTTGCTCCGACATTATTAAATTTAACGAAAAATATTAAAATAAAATGATTATTTCAGTCATTTCTAAGAAAATACTTCTCTCTCTAACTCCAAACCTTTCAACTCCCAACAGGTACATGGTAATAATAAGAGGCTTAAGGGACACTTTGGTATTGTTATAAGAAAAGATAAATGTGAAGTAAAATATATGTAAAATAAAGTTATTTGTAAAGTATATAGTTGAATGTTTGGTAAACTATATTTTTAAAAGTGTTGTGAGTGCAAAAAATAGTATCAAAGTGTTTGGTAAATGTTTATATAAAAGTATTGTGGCTGTGTATAATTACTAAAAATTGTTGCTGCAATTCACAGCAGTTTTCAAAAGTATATAGAAACCTGCTTTTTGTTTTTGCTGTGAAAAGTTGAGAATTGTGATAAAAAACAGTTTTTTATTTTTCTACCAAACACCAAAACTGCTGTAGATGATTAAGAATTATTATCCACAACAGCTTTTGAATCATCCACCGCAATCTTAAACGGGGCCTAAAAATATAATTAAGTTTATGAATAAAATTGTTTTAGGAGTAATTTGATTGTTATTTTCGGATAAAATATAATTTTTCAAAAAATTAAGCTTAATTTGAGTTTATATATAACTTTTGTTACAAACTTACAACTTACTTAATCCTATGTTGCTTCAGATTAAAAGTGAAAATAATTTGGTTGGTCTATTAATCTAATCTAATTGCCGCAACTTTTTTTACCTGATGGGATCATAGTTTATGTTTTACCCAAATTGGTCAATTAGATCTAGTTGTTTAGGCAGACGAGGTTTTCGGGTCCCACCATCTTCATGGGTTGGCCAGTTTTTGCAATTTAACTTCTTTTTGGTACACCTTTTTTAATTTACAGCTTAATGACGTTGATTTTTTTTTTTAAGAATAAAGCATATCATTGTATTAAAACAAAACAAAAAAAAAAAAAGAATACAAAATATGAGCCCAAAAGGTTACAAGAAAACAAAAACCCACAAAAGTGGAGCAGAAAAGCCCACAAAAATTCGAAGATCTCATAACATCGGCATCGAGCAGATATTATAGCCATCAAACGGAGCCAAAGAGGCACTGTAGGAATTAGCGAACTAGTCGCGTTTGGTTTCACGATCCTACCAACATCTCCAAGTCGAGGCTGACAATAGCGCAAAGTGGCGAATGTGGCAATAGTAATCGGTACCGGCGAAAATAGTGACTCCCTAACACCTTGTAATGAGCGCCAAAGAAAACATCAAAACACAAAACAAACCAAAACAAACAAAATCTGAAAAACTCTCACGAAGAGAGGTGGAGAAACTCTCACAATGAGAGATGAAAACGCTCTCACTTATTGGGATGAGAGTATCCCAAATGACAAAAAGAAATACACAGAAAAAGAAAAAGAAAAAGAAAAACAAATGAGAGAGGGGCGAGGGGAGGAGCTGTGAGAACACAAGGGTCGCCCCTTCCCCATGAAGAGGTTGAAGAGAGAAGAGAGTTTTTTCTTTTGGATGGTGACTAGGGTTTTTCTTACGAGAAGGTTTCTCTACTTAATAGAGTTTTTTTTTTTCTCTACTTGACAAATTCACTAACTGACACCCAATTACTTAATGACGTTGAATAGAACCTATAATAATACAATTAGAAATTTGCTGAATAAATATCCATTGCATGTGTGTGATGGGCATATGATAATCCTAAAATTATACATCTTTCTATAGCAATCAATATATCAAAGATAATTACCATTGCCTTTTTGAAACAATTATTGTTTAACGTACGTAAATTGATTAACTAAGTTTGAAACCTAAGAGGATCAATAGTAGAGTAATGTTGTATGTATCATTATTATCTTAATTTTGAGATATGATATCTCACATGTTATGTCTCACAAGGCATCGTGTTATTATATGTAATATTTACGTATAAATAATTACCGAACAAAACACATTACACATTATAAAAATAATGACATTTGTAGTGTGATATAGCATTTTGTAACAAAATTAGACGTTATCTCTTTTTAAATAATACCAAAAGGATTATCTCACGCGATTTGTGTGTAAAAAAAATATGGACACTTTCTGAATGGTTCACATGCAAAGTTGTGTATGCCTACACAGTATTGCTTGAAGAATAATTATTTGGGTCACAAATTATAATTCTACATGAAATAGGATTGAAGACTTGGTCGAATCAAGGTTAACAAATGTAAAATTAGGGTAATTGGACATATTTAAAAAGTTTGATATCTTATATTATCATATTTTAATTTTACTTTTTAAAAAATCTTATTTTTAATTTAATAGGCAATAGGCAAAATAACTATTATACTTATATAATATATGCTACACCCGACTACAAATCTAATTTCTTTAACATGAAGATATTGCTACTTTCATCTCATGATTATCTCTCAAGTCTCAAACCCACCAACTTTCCTCCCCCGAAAAAAGAAAAAAGAAAAAAGAAGCGTTTATATTGTTATTTGGATACGGCGAAAACGAACACGGAATGAATGTCTATAAAGATGGAAAATATTATTTTCATTCTAATGTCCATATTTATTGTGTAACTGACAGCAGTGGATTTTAGTGGAAAGATTAAAGGGGAAGACACTCACCATAACTCATAAGTTGTCATTCTTGGTACCCAATCTTAGGTACATGTACATCCATTAAAACATTTCTAGTGGTTGCAACATAGTCAGGTTTTCACTACTACATATAGTAAATACCCACCACAATTACTATTTATTATTATTATTATTATTTTTGGCCCGACCACCAGAGTATATTATTCAAGCAAATAATACAACGTACCCCAATTTAATTCTTGACTGCAGCTTATTGCCTTTTTCTTTTCGCTTTTTCATTTTTTGGTGGGAGGATAATTATTGGCATTGTATTAGAGATTAAATTTAAAAATTCATCTTATTCTCAGAGGAAAAAATAATTGACACATAACTTTTCCCCCCCAAATTTTTGTACTAATATGGTTTTAATCAAATAGTTCTCAACTGAGCTAACATAGGATGCTGAAAAATTTTGGTGGTAGAAGGTCCACATTTAATTTAAATTTTAGTTGGTGGAACTGTGGAAGTGTGGAACCTCCAGCCCATTTCGCCAAAAGCATGAACTTCCACGAACATTTATTTTTTTAATTTTTGTATGAGAATGCTAAAGCCTTCAATTCTCGCCCACCCAAAAGAGAGAGAGAGAAAAAAAAAAAAAAACAACATCGACGTGTTGGTCATAGACTCATAAAAGAATCTATATTTATTGCCTATACTGTGTTAATTTGGCTTAAATACTAAGCTATTAGCCTATTACAATATATATTTGGAGCATCTCTGCATTAAAGAACTAATCACACACTTTGATCCGAAATTAATTATACTTTGTTTGATTCTTTTGTTTAGTTGGTCATGTTTATTTGAATTCCCTAACCACACAAGCCGTTGGATAAAGTCTTAGAATGAAAGTATTTGACCACTAATCCATCCATTCATCCAGGTCACTTTACCACCTTTTCAACCTCCAAAACGCTTGTCCAATTACCAATTATATTATCGAGAAAGCAATCTTCGAGAAAGCAATCTGCAAAAGTGATCCTTCAAACTCAGAAGAGGTAAGAGTTGGGTCGACTATTGTTTCAACAATTAGCAGTCCATAGTAAAATAATAATAATAAGCATCTTCATTGATTTCATCCCTTATTAGCCAATATAAAAATTATTTTAGAATGTCCCATTTTTTATATAGAAAATTAAAATTAAATATCAAATATCAATAATTTTTTAGTAAAGTATTAAGATACTAATTTTTTTAAGTTTAGGTACTAACCTAGAGTAAGACATTTTGAATTAGGTCACAAATCAGTTTGTTATACAGTTGTGACTGTCAAACAGTTACAGTTGTAATTGTCGAACAGTTACAGTTTGAGGGTTTCATACTTTTGATTTAGATTTGGGGGATGAAATCCTATAACTCAAAAACTTAACATTAAAGTTTAAGCCTTGCAAATATTGAAAAAACAGCAAATCAATAAAAATGTTATAACTGTTTGACAGTCATATCTCGATATAACCATGTTTTTTTAAAGTTGGTACTTAAACTGAAATTTAGTACCTAAAGTGAAATGACTTATATATTTTGATAGTTAAAATGAAAAAACATTACAATTTGATACCTAAAGTCAATGAACCTTTTTTATATTCTAATTTTCTCTACGATGCTGTCACATAACTTGAGTGGTAAAGTTTGTAGATCAAATATAATTATCTTAAATTCAGAAATAATTATTCATAATTGGGTATATGTATATTAAGTGAAAGCTCTCCCAAAATTGCACCCAAGGTTTTTGAAATAGAACCCTACATCTGCTGCCTTTCCAAAGTAAATTAAAAATCCAAAGTGTTTAACAGTAAACATAAAAATGTACGACATTGTTCTGAAAATAAGGATTATATGAGCATTGAAAATTTCAAAATAGGATATTATTTTTGAGAAAGCTCATTCCATGTGTGGAATTTGAGAAAAATTTTAGGATAAGAGAACATTTGATAAAAATAACTTAAATTTTGCCCCTTGTATCAATTCAGGATATAAATTATGAGTTGTATCAATTTGATCCCTAAACTTTACTTTAGATGTCAATATGCCACTTTCGTAAACTCGGTTGCAAATTTCGTCCAAAAGTTCTCATGTGCCATGCAGGGGCGGATCTACAATGGGGTCAATTGACCCCATGAACTCATAATTGCTGAGCTTGAGAGAAATTTTTGACCCCATGAAGATTGGGTGTTACTGGCAGGCGCAGGGGCAAGAGAAGCAAACATGGTGTTTGTGAAAATGGCTAAGGGAGAAATGAAGAACAGATATTTAAGGAAGATGAATGACAGTAACACAGAGTGACATAAAACGAGTGAACTGAAACAACATTTGAACAAAATAGTGTTGCCCTCGCCCAGTTGCCCCTGCTCCCTTACGATGCGCTGATGCCTGCTTGACTTTCTCCCTCGCGACGCGCCGACAGCCCCTTGCTGGCCTGCTCGCTGCCTCGATCCGTCATTCGCGACTGCCGCTGTGGCTGCTCCTTAATCTTGCCCATTTCTGGATCCGCCACTGGTGCCATGCACATGAATACTTTTTAAAGTATAAATTCGTCATTTCATTTATATTACAAGTCTATAAAAATCAAACTACTCCATACACCTAACCCTTTTTTGCAAGAAAAATGCAACTGAATTAACAAAATAGACAAATTGGTTTCAAAATTAAAATTAAGGGAATACATTGATACAACTCATAATATGTATTGAGAATTAACGTATGGATCAAATTTTAAGTTACTTTTGAAACATTTTTCATTAGGATAAAGCCCAATTAATTACATCGCATATTCTTGAATCTAAATCTTTATGCGTATTAATATGATACAAAAAAAATTGCCATATTAGTGTGAAATCACACTAGACTAGTAGTAGTACCAACTACTTGACAATTCGTAGAAAGGTTGCGTGTGGGGCAAAATGCATGACAATTTGGTTAGCAACTAAACCATCCAAGCTACAGAAATCTCAAATCTGGGGCCTCCAGAACTGGACACTTGTCGATCACATAACCTATGTGCCACTTGTCCCTGGCCTAACTCAACCTCCCTGTACCATATATTATCGAATAAAATTTTGTGACCACAAAAAGCACTTCTTTCTTTCTAAAGATCCAAATTTCACCAAATTCCTTTGCTTTCTATTAATAAATACTACCATAACAACTTTTCTTTTCCCATGCACCCACCACCAGAACCTAACCTATAAGTCTATAACTAATTATATATTGAAGGGCAAAATCGTCGTTTCAGGGTCGACTACTTTAATAGAAAAAGCCGTCTGTTTTGGAGTTGGTAGAGCTAGCTAACTGAAGAAGGAATCACTTAACTCGTGTCGGAGGAGGGTGTTTTGGTCATTTGAGGGGTATGAGGGGCTCTGTTAGTTTGGTTAGAGAGTTAGATAAAACCGGGACTAGAAACGAAACGCTTCCTAGTCGGAATCCAAGTAGCGCCGACTGCATGCATGAGGTATACGCGCTATTCTAGGAGTGACGCACACACGTCATCCATGCCACACGAAAGCCATACTCTCTCTCTCTCTAAATGAAAAAATTATAGGACATAACCGATATACCCGTTACGTGGTATAACCAATCCAATGTGTAAGGGTATTATTGAACGATGTGTTTATATTAGTAGGGTATAGTATTAATAACATCCACTCGTATTATAACACATAAACTAATTATATTATATGTCAATATATCGATTATACAGAATAATTTATCCACAAAAATAGGCTTTCCATCAATCATGGAGCTCACACTCACAGGCTCACAGCTATATATATATATATATATATATTCAATAGAAGCTACCCTCGTCTATAGGATGTGGTGATTTTTTGAAATTGGAAATCACAATTTTCCAACCGATGAGATATACCCTGAATTCAGACCCAAAAAAAAAAAAAAAAAAAAGAAGATATACGCATACATGAGTGATAGTCAAAAATATAGATGAGCTGCGATCGCTCTACTCATAACTAGTATAGAAACAAGAAAAAAAAACTTAAATATTATATATAGTTAAGTTGAAACTCAATTACTCTCAAATCTTAAGTAACTAGCGAATAAATATTATAAATTATTTTTTATTTTATGATAAATATTTTCTTTTATGATAAAAAAGAGAGCAATGTTATTCTCACTTCACATAAAACTTTCTTACATTCCTCTAGAGAACGCAATAATGGGAATGCATATAGCGCTCTCCATAAGCAAAAATGGGACCCTTTTCTTATATTATGTACTAGCCAGGTGTTTATAGGAAATTGCTTCTATTTCTATGTATGTATATATATCTAGAGTTTTATTAATCATCGACCCCAGTAAGTGTGTTGTTAATATTAAATTAAGGTAATCTCACACACACACACACATGAAAGATTATGCGTGAGTGTGACAACTTGATCCAATTATATAATTATATTATATTCGTTTTCCACTTTTCCTCATTTAATATATAGTTACGATATTAACCATTATTTAGTAAGTGTGGTGCGATGGCAAGCTTTTTTATTTTTTATTTTTTAAATAAAGATGGTAAGCTTATTCGTATTCCTCGTTAAATAATTCGAATCAAGTTATCACACTCGCACACAATATTACAATTAAATGTAGTTTTTTGCTTCTTCAATTCTCTTGTTCTTCCTTTAAAAGAAAAAAAAGGTCTATTGATTTTAACTACTAAATTTTAATAATTTTTTAGTTTAGGTACCAAAATTAAATAGTATTTTATATTAGGTACTAGTTGAAAAGTCATACAAAATAATAAAATAAAAGGTATTAGAATTTACAAATATTACATCACATGCCACTACAATAAAAAAATAAAAATAACATCACAAATATTACATTAATTTATACTATATTGTATTAAAAACAAATTCAATCTAGTCACAACTTAACTGTGACTGTCTTGGTAAATTGAAAGAGACAACTTACACCACTTATAAACTATGTATTATTTTGAGTAAAAATATTGTTTTGACCTCTATTTATACTATATTATAGTATAATTTCTCTAAAAAAAATTCAATTAAATCACAACTTAATTGTGACTGTCTCACAACTTACATGTGACTGTCATTTAATCACAACTAAATTTGAAGTTGTGAGTGTCGTACAGTCACAACTAAATGTGAAATTGATACTACATTAGCAAATTTTAAAGATAATATAAAAACCTCAAGGGCAATTTATTTAAAACCTTATAAATTTTAACTAACATCCATCATATGTGGGGCAAATGACAAAAATGTCAAATGAAAAAGGCTTAAATCAAAAGGGACATGTTTGTGACCTAATTTAAAAAACTAGATTTAAATTTAATAGTTCAATTGTAATATTATATGGTCTTCATGCTATACCAAAAAATTATTAGGATTTGGTTTTTAATCCTAATTTTCTAAGTTGTAAGACAGTCACAGTTAAGTTGTGACTTAATTGAATTTTTTTTAGAGAAATTATACTATAATATAGTATAAATAGAAGTCAAAATAATACTTTTACTCAAAATAATACATAATATAGTAGTATGAGTTGTTTTTTTCAATTTATCAAGACAGTCACAGTTAAGTTGTGATTTGATTGATTTTTTTTTTTAATACAATATATTATAAATTAATGTAATATTTGTGATGTAATATTTTTTTATTTTTTTATTGTAGTGGCATATGATGTAATATTTGTAAATTCTAATACATTTTACTTTATTATTTTGTTTGATTTTTCAACTAGTACCTAATTTAAAATACTATTTAATTTTAGTACCTAAAATAAAAAGTTATTGAAATTTAGTAGTTAAAATCAATGGACCATTAATATTATTATGTAATAAAAGCAATTGGTCCAATATTTAATTAGAGAAATTAAGTATATGTCTTGGTCCAATGTCATGATCATATCAAATATAATAGAAGCATGTATAGCTATAGCACCACATTTTTAATGCCGAAACCAATATGTAAATCCATGATCGTGGCTAAATAGCCTAAATTAGACCCCTTGTCTATTTCAATTAATTTCCACGTATCACGCGATTATGTAAACGTGAATGATATTAATTGGTGCTTTGATGCTTTCCATGGCCATTTTGGCTTTAATTTTTTTTACTTTTTAATTTATTAATTAAGGACGCTCAAGTGTGCGCTTACCAGTTGACCAAAAGGTCCAATTCTGGCCTATTACAAAAATAAACAGAAATTAGAAATATATATTAAACTCAATGAAACCCTTTGCTAAAAATTAATTACCTACCCAAACAAAATGTGCAGGTATTACGTTGAAATTGATAAATAGATCGTGTCATAATTTTTTACATTTCATTTCAAAGAAGGAGCATATGCCTATAAGATTCTTGTCATCGGATGCCCAAAACAAACATATATAGCACAATATCAAATCAACTCGAGTATATTAAAGAGATTTCCAATTTTTTTTATTTGCTATGGGAGAAATTGATGAGTAATAAATTACTAATAATATCCAAAAGAATAAATTAATGGGAAGGTTATGCACAATTTATGAGATTACTTGCGAGTGTTACGTAACGCAATGCATGCACAATTATCTTATTTGGTACTAATTATTTGTTTGAAAAAAAAGTGCATGCCTTTATTTGAAAGATTGTGTACAAAAATTCCATTTACAGAATATTGAGAAGATTGTGCATATCTTAATTTAAGTTGTTATTTGCACATTCAATTTTTTCTCACTATACCTATTTTATTTTAGATTAAATTTATAATTTTAAAAAAATGATGTGTAGTAAGAAAAAATTAAATGTGTATGTAGCAACCATCTTTATTTATTTATTATAGCATTAAATCATTAATCCATCACTTAATATATATTTTTTTGTCATGTTGTATACTTGTATTAACTAGCTAGTAATAAAATATTGTGGGCCATCCACCTTTTATAGCTGTCATCTTATCACCGCATTCAGTTTGCTGTTTTCCGTTAAAAAATTTCATTAACACGTCTGTTACAATTCAGATGTTGCGGTCTGAAATTGAAAGCGATGAACTGTGAATGTGCATTTTTTATGAGACTCTCTCTCCTTCTCTTTTTTATTTTTTTCTCAAAAAGTTTTGATGAGACATTTTATATTTTTACAGTAGTGCTAGATATATTATATTTTTATACCATAATTTTATATCATCTTATGTGACAACTTACATGACATTCATACATTGGATACTAAAAAGTAAAAATAAAAACTCAAAAATAAAAAATAAATCTATATCCAATAAAGTAATAACACGTAAAATGGTATAAAAATGAGGTATAAAAATATGATAAATATAACATTATTCATATTTTTAATATATCTATATTTTTTATCATGTAATTATTAAAAATAAACATATAAACATATTTTTTATGTACCAAACTACCAACCGCCCACCGGTTTATTGCAATGGTTGCATGCTTGGAGTTGAACAATAACACAACAGCAACCGCTTCTACCCTGTCTCCTTGACTGTGTTGTTTGGTTTGATTGTGTAAGTAGTGATGTATTGGAACAGCAAGCAACCTTTGGTGTATAAGATTTGACTAATTATGTTCATCAACCACTAGCAATATTTTTTCTTATTTTCAAATGAGTCATGTCCAATGGACAACTACGTTTTTATTAAAAAAAAATATGTAACACTTTTTAGCTCTTCGACATCACAAACAAATGCTAACTTAGATGTAAGCTTTTATTAATATTGAATGGTGTATAGGCGTTTGCGCGCGTGTAAAATAGTTGTCAATTGGGGTTGACCCTTTGAAATATATATATATTTAATTGTTGTTCTTCTTAAATCTGCTTCATATAATAATGCTTTCACTATAAAAGGCATTCATTTCATACAATTGATACGAAGTGGGCAATTTCTCTTTTGTTTTGGGTATCTCTCATTTTTCCAAGAACTTAACTCAATTGGGACATATGTTTTTTGGGCACCCTTGAGTTTTATTTCATAGCTATGGGTCTCTTAAAATAATGGACATTTCTTTATTGGTAAAGAAGAAAAAGGAGAATAAAAATGGGACATAGTACTTTGAAAAACATTTGACTGTATAATCTCCTAAAAATAAAAAAATTCTTAATGTATTACAATGTTTTCGATTCCTTTGGAGTGAAAACTTAGAATGAAGAAGAAGTTGGTAGGAATTTGTTAGAGAAGCTTCAATATATTCAAAACCAACCAAAAGCGCATGAAATTGAAGCTCTAATCGACTATTACATATTACCGGCAATACCCAGTGAGTGACTGAGTCACTGAGCGGCAGAGAGAGAGAGTGTGGCATACGCCACAGATCGACACGCCACTGCAAAAGCCATTTGCTTTCACTGAGACCGCCGTAATTGCTTATTGGGGGAGCTAAATTGGTCTTTCCATGTGATCGAATCTGAACCGTTAGATTTCATGCGTTAGATTCGCTCAGAACCACGTGTCGAATATTTATTTGTGTTTTTCGTATTCTTTGTCAGTGCACACCCCACGTGACCTGCATCTCGGAGTGCAACAGATGGATCAGTCAGTGACTCAGTGGTTAAATTCGTAGTTAAATTCCAGGGATGGCCAAGATTTACGTACGCTTCAAGCTTTTATTAATGTAATTTGCACACTACCTGTACTTCCGTTTCAGACTTTCAGTGTTCTTTTCTTTTAGTTTCAGTTTTTATTTTATTTAATCTAAAATGGGCCAATGGCAAGTTCTATGGGCCATGGCAGGCTTAAAGGTTTCTGGGCCAATTGATACCACAATGAGAAGTCCACTATTTAGAAGTGACTTGTTTATGTCAAATTCAATTCCATTGGCAATGTAATGGTCAATATGATTTCACCTAATCAACTGTTTCTTACAGACATAATCACCAAATGTATGGAAGAAAACTTGAAGTCGTCTGTAGTGGGTTGTTCTAATTCTTGTGGCGGTGAAGCTTCTTATAACACATATAAGTCGGTGTGATACATGTAGCATGGTGGACCAAATCAAATATTTGCACCTAGTTTCAAAGTTTCAAAACCGAGTACCGCCGCTAAGTGGGTCACATTGTGGTTTTTCATCCCACAAAATATGCATTCAATATTCAAGATTTTGGTGACGTCCAGCAGCCTCACTCAGATTACATGGCGCAATCATCGCACAACACAAGCAGGCTCCAATTAATTATGGCACCCAAGTGAAACCCAATATGGCTCAATCTCAAGTGAAACCCATGTGTGTGATTTCATGCTATCTTTTTCATTTTTGGCTTGATTGGTCCATTGGTATTATAATCAAAATAATAATATTAGAATATCCAAATTTATCAAATTTATTCACTAAATAATGTGTCCGTACATATTTCAATAAATGAAATACTGACACATCATTTAGGCATTTAGTGAACAAAATTTGATCCTTTCCATAAAAAACATAAGTTCTACTTTCTTCACCATAAACATGGTCCTTTCCAACTGAGTCATCGATTCCATGGGTTTGGATTAGATTGGACTTCTTCAAACTGAACTTTCGGTACTATTAGCAGCTTGAATGATTCCTCCACCCTCCTACCTCAAGATCCTTGAAATCATCTTTTTGTTCTATTGCTATCATTAATTCCTTAATTCTTTTTTGTCCTTCCTTACTCGGATTTTTCCTTTGGCTGAAGAATCCTAATATCATATTCCATAAAGTACTGAACGCGATGGTTTAGTTTAACACATAAATTCTTCTGGTATTACATCACACATCATGTATGACTATGATCAAAGTCTTCAGGAGAAAAAACCAAACAACTTACATTAACTAATATATTCCATGTACCTTAGAAAAATTTAAAAGAATTAATGATTGAGAATGCATCTGATAATGTGATACTTAACTATATTTTCAAGATAATGTAGAATGTCTGCAATATGCATGTTGTCCCAGTTTGCTTCACCTGTATGCAATCCTCTCAAGACTTGACGTATATAAATTAAGGTGCCAAACATCAAACCTGAACCCCAACTTAATGGAGGAGCCACTACTCGACACAGCAGCCTCCGAGTTGAGTCACAAGTCTGGGCAGTCAGGTGGCAACCAGGACTATGCCCCGGTGAGGAGCTTTGATGAGTTTCGGTGTATGTTTTGGATAGAGACAGTGAAGCTGTGGAAAATAGCAGGTCCGGCGGTGATCACTTTACTGTGTCTGTATGGGACTAGCTCAGTCATAAGCCTCTATGTTGGTCATCTCGGAGCTATTGAGCTCTCAGCCATCACCATTTCTCTCGCTGTCATTTCCACCTTCTCTTACGGAATCATGGTTAATATGCTTCCCTTAATATGTTCTTGTTAGATATCTGACATGTTATGTTGTAAACGGTAATTAATGGTCCAGATTGACAGAGTCTGAAAACCTGTCTGACAAGAGAAATTTCCCTTTTTCACTTGTAGATGAACTATTTACACACACACACACACACACACACACATATACATTGTAGGAAGTGTATGTTTTTGAATTGAATTGCAACTCTAAGAATGTACCAAATATGAAAAACTTACATTTGTTCATGAACTGCACAGCTTGGCATGGGGAGTGCTCTGGAGACCCTGTGTGGGCAGGCATTTGGTGCTGGGCAGATTCACATGCTTGGGATTTACATGCAACGCTCATGGATAATCCTATTTGTAACCAGCATGTTCCTCTTGCCAATTTACATCTTTGCCACACCCATTTTAAAGTTGCTAGGCCAAGAAGATGACATAGCCAATCTTGCAGGAACTTTTACAAAGCAAATAATTCCTCAGTTGTTCTCACTTGCCGTTAATTTTCCTGCCCAAAAGTTCCTTCAGGCTCAGAGCAAGGTTAGAGTGGTGGCATGGATTGCAGTTTTGGCTTTGATTGTACACATTGTACTACTATGGCTCTTCATTTTTGTGTTAGATTGGGGCACACTAGGTGCAGCTGTAGCATTTAACATAACTAGATGGGGGATTGCATTGGCCCAAGTTGCGTACATTATGGGTTGGTGCAAAGAGGGTTGGAATGGGTTTTCATGGTTGGCATTTAAGGACATGTGGGCCTTTGTTAGACTCTCCCTTGCCTCTGCTGTGATGCTCTGCCTGGAGATTTGGTACATGATGAGTATAATCCTTGTCACAGGTCATCTAGATAATGAAGTTATAGCAGTTGGTTCCCTTTCTATCTGGTAAGATCTTAATTAATCACCTCCACCCATTTTTTGCTACATAATAAGCTTTTGATTTATAGAAGCATGAATTGCAGAGAATTTGTATCTTAACTTTTTGTCATTCTTGGTTTTTGGTTTCTTTGTTCCTTCATAGCATGAACATTAATGGGTGGGAAGGAATGCTATTTGTTGGAATAAATGTTGCTATAAGGTGAAGAAGCTTTGCTTGAGCCTTGAACTGATATATCTTTCTCTGATTCCCATATTTTCTTAATAAGTATTCGTAACTTGTGGCAGTGTTCGTGTCTCCAATGAGCTCGGATCAGGACGTCCGAGAGCAGCCAAATACTGTGTCTATGTGACAGTGTTTCAATCTCTCCTAATTGGGATTTTTTTCATGACCATTATCTTGTTAACCAAAGACAGTTTCTCCATAATTTTTACAAGTGACAAGGATCTTCAACAAGCGGTCTCTCAATTAGCATACCTTCTTGGGGTAACCATGTTGCTTAACAGTGTCCAGCCAGTAATATCAGGTATCTGCAGTAATTTACAGGTCACTCACTCTGTGTTATGAATGAATGTTATATATGATATGTGTATTATATATGATATGTGTATCTTGTTAAGCCAATTTTTGCTTGTTCTTGCAGGTGTTGCAATTGGAGGTGGATGGCAGGCATTGGTAGCTTATATAAACTTGGGTTGTTACTACATTTTTGGACTTCCTCTTGGATACATTCTTTGTCATGTTGTAAATTTGGGAGTGATGGTAATAGTTTTTTTAAAATTTTTATGAAAAATGAAAGACCAAGTAGCTTCACTAGTGTTAATGAATACTATGATTGATGTTAGGGACTTTGGGGGGGCATGATATGTGGAACTGCTCTCCAAACCTTACTTCTGTTACTCGTGCTGTACAAAACCAACTGGAACAAAGAGGTAATCATAAGTTCATTGCAAAATTTCAAACTTTGGTTCCTGAATTTCATCAACTCTCTTTCCATTCCCCAAAATTCGAACAGACTGGATAATATTCATATACAAGTAACAAAGGAAAAATTTTAAAAAAACCCTGCATGTTTCTGCAATTTTATATTAAGAAATCGAATTGCAGGTGGAGCAAACAACAAAACGCTTGAGGAGGTGGGCAAGACACCAAAACTGAGACTACAGCTGAAAGTATATGAATTCTCTGCCTATTCATTGTTGAAACCTTGCCTTGCCTTTGCTTTTCTTTCCTCCTATTTTTTCGTCTGTTAATCAGTCTCCATGTATGCATGTTCCCTACTTATTTCTAAATAATATAGTTTTCCAGAACTGAGACTACTCTGAGATTTCATGCCCTTGATTTCTAGGAAGGCAATGATCATGAGCACGCCTTCTGGTATACAATAGTTGATTGATGAGTCTAATTAACCACACATCTCTATGGACCAATTCTCACTACACATAATTTTAGGCCTCTAGACAGTTTATGAACAAAGATGACGACAGAATTTCACTAATGACCAAAGGAGATTGCATTTACATAAGAGTGATTGATCACAAAAGAGTACATAATTCTTGCTCATAAGCTGATAAAGCTAATAAAGTGGCAATTGACTATGTTTGTGACTTGAATTTAAGCCACATGGTTAACACCTTCCTTCTCCAATTTTAGGTAGAACTGAATTAGATGCATCCAGAAAACTAAGTTGAGTTCACAGCGACCAAACTTGGGGTGCTAAAACCCTTCGTACCTAACACATCAAACGCCAAACATATATAACAATGCACGCCTAACAAATGAAAACAATACATGATGGACAATCACCAACTGTGAACTATGACAAGTCTGCCAAACTGCTTCGACAGATGGGACCAACTGTTAGCTATGATGTATCAGTTTCAGACCACTAAGTTTGTGCAAAGTATATGAGAGCATAATGCTCAAAATTAAAGTCCTTAATTACTTGTTGGAGCTAGATAGCAGTACCCTTCTGATTAATATCAAATGGAAACACCGTTGGTGATCAAAGCCAACCCAGTAGAACCTGACTATGCGCCAGTGAGGAGCATTCAGGAGGCCATGTGGGTCTCCTGGAAAGAGACGGTGAAGCTGTGGAGAATTGCAGCTCCGGTGGCATTTACCATGCTTTTTCAGTACCTGTTTCAATCTATCACCACCATATTCGTAGGCCATCTAGGAGACCTTCAGCTCTCTGCTGTTTCCCTTTCTCACAATGTCATTGGCAGCATCTCTTTTGGTATTCTGGTTTGCATCGATACATCCCTCAATCATATTCATCGACACAAATTTAAAAACTTTATTCAACTTGGTATCAAAGGAACCAGAGTCTAAACTAATTGTACATTATATTTATGTAGCAAGGTATGACAACTGCACTGGGAACACTTTGTGGTCAAGCGTATGGTGCAGGCCAAGTTGGGTCACTTGGTATCTATATGCAGCGCTCATGGATTATCCTATGGATCACTTCCATCATCCTTTCACCAGTTTATATTTTTGCCACTCCAATTTTAAAGATTTTAGGCCAAGAAGACCATATAGCTAAGCTTGCTGGAAAATATAGTATAAAAATAATTCCTCAAATGTTTTCCTGTGCCATCAATTTGCCCACCCAGAGGTTCCTTCAGGCTCAGAGCAAGGTTAGCGTGATCGCATGGATTGCCTTTCTGGCTCTAATTATACACACAGGACTGCTTTAACTCTTCATTAGTGTATTTGGCTGGGGAACAAATGGTGCAGCTGTAGCTTATGACATCACATACTGGGGAGTTGCAATTTCTCAAGTTGTGTATGCTACAGTTTGGTGTAAAGAGGGTTGGAATGGGCTTTCATGGTTGGCATTTAAGGAGGTTTGGGCTTTTGCCAGGCTATCCCTTGCCTCATGCATGATGTTTTGCCTAGATTTATGGTACAGAAGAAGTATAAACATTCTTGCTGGTCAACTTGAAAATGCAGTCATTGCTCTTGGTTCCTCTTCCATATGGTAAGAGACCATGACAATGCTTGTGCAATTTGCATATACAACATATGAAATCCAATAAGCACATTAATGCAGTCATCTCCATGACTGAAATTTAAGTTGTCCTTTTATTTGTGTTCAATTTCATTGATTAACTTTTATTTTTCAGCATGAACATTCAGAATTGGGAAATCAGTTTGTTGTTTGGAATAAATGCTGCTATAAGGTAAATGCTGCTATATGTCTTTACTGTCCTTTCCATTTTGCTGGTGCTGCTAATAAGATCAAATTGCTAATGATCTACCATTTGTTCCTTCACTGATTTCTACATATATGGTTCCCTCTGTAGCATCCGAGTCTCCAATGAACTAGGAAAAGGGCACCCAAGAGGGGCCAAATACTCTGTCTTTGTTGCAGTCTTGCAATCTCTCGTTTTCGGGATTTTATCCATGATTGTTATCATCATAAGTAGAGACTACTTTGCCATCATCTTCACCAACAGTGAAGATATGCAACGAGCTGTTGCTCGTTTAGCATGCCTTCTTGCTGTAGCCTTGCTTCTTAGTAGCTGTGCAGAAGTGTTAACAGGTACCTTAGTGTGGCTTCTCCTTACTTCCACAGTTGTACTCATGCAATTTTACACTGCTAACCTTCAAGTCCCCTTTCTTGGTCACTTTTGCAGGTGTTGCTATTGGAGGTGGATGGCAAGTTATGGTAGCTTATATAAATTTGGCTTCTTATTATTTATTTGGGCTACCACTTGCTATCCTTCTCGGCTTCAAAGCAAATTTGGGTGACATGGTAATACTAGCTTCTCTATCTTCCACAACAGATTATTTTAACATCAAGGCCAGCTGGCCTTACCAGTATGACTCAAAATACTATATATTATACCTTGTCTCCTTGTCTAATAATTTTTTTTTTATTTCTGCTTAATTTAGTCTTTATTTTTTGTTTGATTCTGGATTTTTCAACATAGGGACTTTGGGTTGGCATAATATGTGGAAGTGCTCTTCAGATCCTATTCCTATTGATTGTGACATTTAGAACCAACTGGGACAAGGAGGTAAATAATCAAGTAGAATATCATCAATTTATGTTAAGGTCCAAGTGCATGTAAAATCTTGTACTCCAATATCATGTTATGTTAATTAAGTTGGTAAAATTGAAGTGAAGGCATGGATTTCACTATATATATGGTTCTTGCATTACATGATTGAATTTATATTGCAGGTGGAGCAAACAATAAAGCGCATAAAGAAGTGGGGAAGCCAAGAAATAGATTAAAACTCACTCGTCCTTGTGATCTTTGATGTCCTCTATTAATTAGATTATAATTATTATAATTAAACCACGGTTGGGCCTGTTTCTCAGTAGCTAGCACTTGCAGTGCTACGGAAAAAAGATGCATGAAAACGATACAATCGAGCAAAATTCTAGAATCAGTCGATCATTTTATAGAATCAGTCGATCAATTTCAGGCATACCTTACTCAAGTCAGAGAAAACTAGAAAAGAGTCAACTCGACCAACATATAGCAATTCAGTAGATTAATTAACACAAACTATAGAGAGTTTTAAAAAAAAAAAATTAAAGATTTAAATGTCGCCAAAACCCATTTGCAATTTTACTTTTATTTTCCCATAAAGAAAGAAATCACTTTTATTTTAAAAGATATAAAAAGCACAAAAAGGTGTGGTTATTTTATCAAAAGGAAAAAAATAAAAAGGTTTAAGTGAAGCTATGGCTCTATGAGACCTTGAGAATGAGATATTTTGGTTGTTGGTTATGGTATTAGAAGCGTCAAATACTATTGAGCTGAGGACAAACGTATGGGACCTTCTAGTTTCACACTTTCACATATCAGTTTCAAACCACACATTGTTAATTTATAATAATGTCAATTATGTCAGTTGTCACCATAGCTAAATTTGCTTTATACAGTGAGGAACTGAGGACAGTGCTTTCTCTCTCTCTCTCTCACCCACTACAGAACACTCCAATTTGGGTGTACCCCAATTTTTTTTTGCTTAATGAAGTTGCTGAGGCTTTAAGTTTAAGACTCCAAATCAAAAAGAAAGAAGAATGATATAACTGAGAGCATAATGCTACAGAAACTGGCCGTACCCTTGTGAATATAATATCCCTGGTTAATTTGTGTGGTATATACCAAATGGAAGCACCGTTGGTGATGAAAGCCAAGGCAGTAGAGCCTGACTATGTGGAAGTGAGGAGCTTTGAGGAGGCCATGTGGGTCTCCTGGAAAGAGACAGTGAAGCTGTGGAGAATTGCAGCTCCGGTGGCTTTTACCTGTCTGTTTCAGTACCTGATTCAGTCCATCACCACCATCTTTGTGGGCCATCTCGGAGACCTTCAGCTCTCTGCTGTTTCCCTTTCTCACACTGTCATCGCCGGCATCTCTTTTGGTTTCCTGGTATGCATTTGTGCATCCCTCAGTCATTCACATGTACACAGTTGTTTTCTATATGTATTTATCAATTCACATGTACCTATTTGTACTGTATCTTAATTACTTATTGAGTACTTTTATAAATGGTGCTAAAGACTAAAGAGTATGTATTTTTCCCATTTAAAAGGACTATATTTGACTTGTGTTGAAGGAATCAGAGACTAATTTAATATAATTGTACAAATTTATTATGTAGCAAGGTATGGCAACTGCACTGGGAACACTTTGTGGTCAGGCATATGGTGCAGGCCAAGTTGGGTCACTTGGTATCTATATGCAGCGCTCATGGATTATCCTATGGATAGCTTGTATCATCCTCACACCAGTTTATATTTTTGCCACTCCAATTCTAAAGATTTTAGGCCAAGAAGATCATATAGCAGACATTTCTGGAAAATATAGCATATTGATAATTCCTCAAATGTTTTCCTTTGCCATCAGTTTGCCTACCCTGAGGTTCCTTCAGGCTCAGAGCAAGGTTAGCGTGATGGCATGGATTGCCTTTGTCGCTCTAATTATTCAAACTGGACTGCTTTATCTCTTTATCAATGTATTTGGCTGGGGAACAAATGGTGCAGCTGTGGCTTATGACATCACAAGCTGGGGAGTTGCAGTTGGTCAAGTTGTGTATGCTATAGTTTTGTGTAAAGAGGGGTGGAATGGATTTTCGTGGTTTGCATTTAAGGAGATTTGGGCTTTTTTCAAGCTTTCCCTTGCCTCATGTATCATGTTCTGCCTAGAGCTATGGTATCCCATGAGTATAAGCATTCTTGTAGGTCAACTTGAAAATGCAGTGATTGCTCTTGGTTCCTTTTCTATATGGTAAGATCATGACAATTTGCAACAGACATATGCATTGTATACTAATTTGTAAACACATATGAAAGCCATAAAACACATTTTTAATTTTCCATTCTCTAATTTGGTCTGATGTGCACTTGTTATCATCGACATGACTGAAATGATCAAGTTAGCATTTTATTTGTGCTCATTCTTTCAATTTTTATCTTTTCAGCATGAACATTCAGAATTGGGAACTCCAGTTGTTGGTTGGAATAAATGCTGCTATATGGTAAATACTGCTATGTGTCTTTACTGTACTTCCCATTTTGCTTGTGTGTTGTTGCTATGACATTGCTAATGATCTATCATTATTCCTTTGCTGTATTGATCCCTATGTAGCATTCGAGTCTCCAATGAACTTGGAAAGGGGAACCCAAGAGCAGCCAAATACTCTGTCTGTGCTGCAGTATTGCAATCTCTGATTCTTGGGACTTTATCTATGATTGTTATGATCACACGGAGAGACAACTTTGCCATCATTTTCTCCGACAGTGAAGAAATGCAACGAGCAACAGCTCGCTTAGCATACCTTCTTGGTGTAAACATGCTTCTTATTAGCGGTACACAAGTGTTAACAGGTATCTCTTTTAGTGTGGCTTTTGCTCACTTCCACAGTTCTGCTCATGCAATGTTCCACTGCTAAGCTTCCAACCCCTTTTCTTGGTCATTTTTGCAGGTGTTGCGGTTGGAGGTGGATGGCAAGTGATGGTAGCTTATATAAATTTGGTTTGTTATTATTTATTTGGGATCCCACTTGCAATCCTTCTTGGCTTTAAAGCAAATCTAGGTGTCATGGTAATATTAGCTTCTCTATCTTCCTCTACAAATTGATTAAAGCTTTATTAAATTGGGTGGGTGTCAGTTCTTGCCTATAGGACTTCAAAAACTATTATACCTTAACTGGGAATTTGCTTCCACATTGTCCTGTGTCTAAGATGAGGGCTATGATGATTTGCATCAATTCTATTCACTGATGGCTAATTTTCTTCCTATCCTCTCTTTATCTAATAATTCTCATTTCTGCTTAATTTTTCTTTGAATTCTGGATTTTACAACCTAGGGACTCTTGGGTGGCATGGTGAGTGGAAGTGCTCTTCAGATCATTTTCCTATTGATTGTAACTTGTAGAACCAACTGGGACAAAGAGGTAATGAAGTAGAATCTCATATGCAAACCCATCCCTTGGTGTTGGTATCATATATATTATACATGTATATAAGTATATTATGTTCTATGGTTCTTGGCTTCTTGCATTTCATGATTGAATTTGTATTACTTGCAGGTGGAGCAAACAACAAAGCGCATAAAGAAGTGGGGAAGCCAAGAAATAAATTAAAACTGAGAAATTAAATAGTTTGCTGAATTAAGGTTTATTAGTTTATTTCTCAGTAGGTACAGGTGTGTTTCCTAGTTTTATTTTGGGATAGTTAACGTGGTAATATACATATAGATACAACTCCTGTAGTGAATAATTCTTCAATAAATGAAAATTACAAAGAAGTTGTGGCGTCCAGGCCTCCACGATACCAGTTGCATGGTCGCTGGCTCACTGAAACTATATTACCCTAATGTAAATTCCACAATCTCTTCTTCTTATGTATTTAATCTTTAAATGCACAAGTTGGGAAATTCTTAAAATTTTTGGATTGGTTGAGTAATCGAATGGGTGCAAATAGAAGTACCAAGATACTTAAAGCCAAAAGTTTACAATAATAATAGTAATACTAATATCTTACAAAATGAAATTAAAAGTGAAACAAATAGATTTGGAGTAAAGGGTAACTTTGACAATAAATTGTAGTATTGTACGGTCAATGATGTGTTGCGTTTCACAACAAGCGATATTCCTTTCTTATGGCTACTGGTTTTGGCAGTAATGTCACTTCCATGTAAATCAAATAGATGAAATAAAGAAAGGACAGTGTAATAAAATCATTCATATCTTCGAAACCATATAGGTGAGAATTCAAGCTGTTTCAACCTAAACTTTTAAACACACAAAATTTTCTATGAAAAAAAGAAAAAGAAAAAGGAAAGACAAATAATTTGGGGTCTTTCTTTTTTTTTTTTTTTTTGAGAAAGATAATTCGGGTTCCATAATATATAGTTGGTAATTGGTATGTTCAGATTTTTCGTTTGTTCTGAACATATGTACCATCATAGATGAAAGCCCAAAGGCTAAAAGGACAACAAGAGGGAAGCCCAACATAGATTTTTTTATGCCCAACAAGAGGAGAGCCCAACAAGAGGGGACCAACACAGATTTTTCATTTGCCCACCTTGTTTCAGAAACAGATTATCTGCAAATCAGAATTTGGAAGGCAATGACAGTCTAGTTTTTTTTTTTTTTTGAGTTAATTATAATTACACCCCTGATGTTTATTGTTTTTTCACATACACCCCATGGGGTTTCAACAATTACACATACACCCCCTGAGGTTTCAAAAATATTGCATATAACCCCCTATAGTGAGACGAAAAATGATGAGAAATTATGCAAAAAAGTATGCTAAGGGATGAAATGACCTAATAAGATTATGCAAAAAAGTATGCTAAGGTATAAGGTCCAACCTCAATACAAATATTTTTTTTTTGTTTTTTTATTTTTTTCTCTTGTAGGGGGTTATACGCAATAGTTTCAAAACCTTATGGGGTGTATGTGTAATTTTTGAAACCCCAGAGGGTGTATGTGAAAAAGACGATAAACCTCAGAGGGTGTAAATGTTATTAACTTTTTTTTTTTAGGCAGTCTAGAATACTAGCCTAAAGCTTAAAACTCTTTAAAAAAAAAAGTGTACTTAAAGCCTAAATAAGTAAAACAATCATAATGGGTTCTATATACTTGTAAATTACACAAATCTTTTCTTGATTTTATAAACCTCCTCCTTATTTGTGAAAATTATTCCAACATTTAAATAATTCACATACTCATATGTTTAATGGGTGTTTAGAAGGTTTACCTCATAAACTATCCTTAATAATATTGTCATAATTTCGAAAGACCTAGTTTTTTATCATGGGAAATGCTATACACTTTCTCTGTCGACCTTCTATTTTATTATTCTCATTTCACTATATATTTTCATAATCGAAATCGTTCATTTTTTAGATAATTTTTTAAGATATTTATGTAAAATATTAACTAAATTGGAAATCATTTGATAATGTAATCATTATCAAATAAAAAAACGGTGAATTAAATTATTAACAAAATTATCTGTTTATTTGATTATAATTATATAATTTTTTATATAAATAATTTTTATAGAATAATCTAAAAAATGAATGGTTTAAAATTTATATTATAAAATAAAAAATAAAAAAAATTAAAGAAGGTGAATGGTATTCCTAACCTATCATTCCACCTTTAATACCAAAATTGTTAGTAGAAACAGTCTTGCAAGTTGCAACTGCAATAAAGAAACAAAAAAGGAAAAAGAAAAAGAAGCAGAGTATCTTGACTTGAGTGACGTCCATTCATCTTTAGCATTTATGGAGCGTAGAAGTTAGCGGTTAGCACAGGCGACGTGCACAATTTGGCACCGGTTATCTTACCAACTCGGTTTCATTTTTAATCGCTGGAAATTGAAAATCCATCAAGTTGGAAGTAATCCTCGAATGGCGTGCCAACACGTGGACCATTCAGAACTAGCCTTCGTAACGTACAAGTTAGATTGATTGATTGGGGCCGTCGTATTCTTTTGCTACCAGACGGTCCACACGAGGCTTCGAATGCCAGAGCGATTGGTAGTTGGGATCTTTAAGGTTAGAACGGGGGTTCATTTGGATTTTTCTGTTCAGATCCACATGTACTGTTGATAATACATCGCTTCTTGGAATATATAATTTCTTCTACTCAAAAGTGTCCAATCGATTTATTATTTTCGATACATCAATATTTATAATTAAAGAAATGTTGTCTTGCGGTATAAGTTGTGTTCAATTATCTAAATTTATCCCTTAAAAGAAATGAGACTGTTTGTAATTAATACATGATTTCGTATAGTAGGTTCAAATCCTAATGTATAAGATTCTCGGCAAAATGAAAAGGGGCAGGGGAATAAATAGTCGTTTTCTTAAATTGACTAGTTGTGATGATCTAGGTAATAATTAATGCCTAATTATAAATTATGAGAATGCAATATAGTCACGGGTCTCTCTGCTTGGAGGTTTCATATAGAATTGTAACTTGCGAGACAGTGCACTAATGAGAAGTGAGAAGCACGTGCCAACCCTCGTGATGGATGAGCAGTTGGGAGAAAAATGAGCACAGAAAAGCATAGCTTAATAATGCATGAGACATGTAAGATTTGCAGAGGCCTAAGTAGTAGCTGCTAGCTGCTTATCTAGCTTTGATTTTTTGGGCTAAGATACATAATTAGTAGACATGATTGAGCTTGAGCATATCATAAAATCCTTCATGGGTATGCCATAATTGATGGATTAGTGTAATTTAATTATATTTGGAAAATTGGATATGAACTACAAATTTAATAAAAATACAAGAGATATTTTCATATATATATAATACACCATCAAATCTCCAGTGTAAGCAACTAATGTCGTTACTGTAGGTAATGACTAATGAGTAACATCAGAGTTAGATGAGACTACGTGAGTTATGAGTCTTGTGACGAGATTGATTTAATGTTTGTTGTTTTTTCTATTAATTTTTCAATGTATGATGGGAATGTTTTCTTTGTTATTAATTAAGTAAGTAATCAGACTGTTTTATCTTGCTAGAAATAGTGTAATTAGAGTCAAAACATGACATGCACAATATATGGATGACTGGACTGGATGTGCTGACTACTTAAAAGCTAGCTGCTTTGTAACTTCTAAAAGGTACAAATATTATAAGTACGAGTGAACCAAACCAAACCCAACCCAACACCAACAACAACAACAACAACAACACCAACAACAACAAGAGATTCAAGAGAAGAGTAGAGAAAACCAATCAGCCTTATCATCATCGTCGACGTTGTCGTCGTTTCCAGCCAATTGATCAGGGCCGTACACGTGTCAAAGTAATGGAGGCTCCACTGCTGGGGGCAGTGAACGGCGGGGAGGTGCGGGACTACGAGGCGGTAGGGAGTTTCCGGGAGGCGAGGTCGGTGGCGTGGAAGGAGACGCAGAAGCTGTGGAAGATAGGGGGGCCCATCTCCTTCACCATAATCTGCAACTATGGCACCAACGCCGTCTCCTCCATGTTTGTTGGACATCTCGGAAACCTCCAGCTCTCTGCCGTCTCCATCGCTCTCTCTGTCATCAGTACCTTCTCTTTCGGCTTCATGGTATGTATTCATTTTTCTTCAATTTTAATGCATCAAATGCATATTGTTTATTTGTTTCTGTATAAACATCTTTCTTCTGTATAGTACTATTGAGATTTCTAACAATGAATTCGTGTCTTTTTTTCTAATTTTCTGATTTTGTTTTGTGTTTGTGCTGTTACATTTGTCTTCTTCTTCATCCTCTCCTCTGTTTTTGTAATGGGTATTAGGAGCTACCCATTTCCAAAGTTTTTGTTTTTGTTCAAAATTCATGTTTAAGAAAATAAATTTGTACTGTATTGATGTTTCTGTGAATCTGTTATGCATGCTTCCCTCAGTCTCAGTGTCTTGGTATGAGAATGAAGTCAGATTTCAAATCTGCGTTTGTTACCGACTTTTGAATCTCTCACACTCTGTTTCACAGTTGAGAAAAAGTCGGCAACTAAAGATGAGAGTATGAGACTTTGTTTTGTGTGTCAGAGGGAGAGAGACAGATTTTGGGTTTTGACCCTCTTTGATTTATCAATAAATTTACTTGAATACCCACTTTTTTACTATTATGGCCTGTTCGTGTTATTTTGGAGTCTGGTTTAGGTTCACAATACCTTTCGGCCCTCAAGCTATAATATAGCATAGTGGGACCTTTATTATTTGCAAAAAATTAAAAGTAAAAAAATAAAAAAATTATATCTTCCTTGACCTGGCATATTATATCTATTTTCATGACATTGTTGTTTCTTAGCAAAAAAGCTTGGCTATAAGATAGTATTGCTGTTTTAGTGAATATCATACTCATTAATTACTTTCGTTTGTTTGTACAACATTGTAGCTTGGAATGGGGAGTGCATTAGAGACACTTTGTGGACAAGCTTTTGGTGCTGGACATGTGAACATGCTTGGTGTCTACATGCAAAGGTCATGGATCATTCTATGGACTACCTGTATCGTACTCTTGCCAATCTACTTTTTCTCTGCCCCACTCTTAAAGCTTCTTGGGCAGGATGATGAAGTGGCTGACCTTGCTGGCACATTCACTGTGTATGTGATTCCTCAGCTATTCTCACTTGCCATCAATTTCCCTGCCCAAAAATTCCTTCAGGCACAAAGCAAGGTCCTTGTTCTTGCATGTATTGGATTTACAGCCCTCATGATCCACATTGTAATGCTCTGGCTCTTCATTTACAAATTCGATTGGGGCATATATGGTGCAGCCATTGCATTTGATATCACAGGTTGGGAAATTGTGGTTGCCCAACTTATTTATATAATGGGTTGGTGCAATGAAGGCTGGAATGGGTTCTCATGGTTGGCATTCAAAGACATCTGGGCTTTTGTCAAACTCTCCCTTGAATCAGCTGTCATGCTTTGCCTGGAGATTTGGTATATGATGAGTATAATCATTCTTACAGGACACCTTGGTGATGCTGTTATTTCTGTTGATTCACTCTCTATTTGGTAAGCATAGTGTATATCCAATTATGTGCTGATTGTCACTTTCTGTTTCTGTTTATTCATTTCTCAATTGGGGGATTTTGAAATTTTCCTCAAATTTTTACTTATTCAATTGTTGTTTCAGCATGAATATCAATGGGTGGGAAGCAATGCTGTTCATTGGAATTAATGCTGCTATAAGGTAATTATGTACCAAGGACAACTCTAATTTTTACCTTTTATGGCTTTTTTTTTTCTACTGCTAACAATTATCTGCAGTTGATTTTCTTTCTCTGCCATTCTCAGTGTTCGAGTTTCCAATGAACTTGGATTGGGACGACCAAGAGCTGCTAAATTCGCTGTCTATGTGACAGTCCTTCAGTCTCTGCTGATTGGACTTGTTTGCATGGTTGTTATCTTGATAAGCAAAAACTATTTTTCTGTCATCTTCACAACCAGTGAGGTATTGAAAGCAGCTGTTTCCAAGCTAGCATTTCTTCTTGGAATCACCATGGTTCTTAACAGTGTCCAACCAGTGATTTCAGGTACCAAATTACTTGGCTTTTCTCAATTCTACTCTCTGTGCTGGACCCCCTTTAATTCTTTTTGGGTTCATGTTTTCAGGTGTTGCTATTGGAGGTGGATGGCAAGGACTTGTGGCTTATATCAACTTGGGTTGTTATTACATTTTTGGGCTCCCACTTGGATTCCTTCTTGGCTATAAAGCAAACTTGGGAGTGAAGGTAAAATGTTTGAAGTGTCAAGTGTAATTTGTATGCTGTAATCTGATTTGTTCTCTGCTTGTTAGCTATTGGAGGCATTGATTCAGTTTTAATGCCTATATTTGATCACTATGGTAGGGAATTTGGGGAGGCATGATATGTGGAACTGCACTTCAAACCTTGCTGCTTCTAATAGTACTTTACAGAACCAACTGGAACAAGGAGGTAAATCAAATATCTTCTAGGACTTTATAAGAGTCAAATATAAGCACAGTGTGTGTTGTACAATTCATAAATAATAAGATATTAATCATAATTTCTTTGTTGGGCAGGTTGAACAAACTACAGGCAGAATGAAAAAGTGGGGTGGACAGGACATAAAAGTTGAGAACATAGCTGATAATATATGAACTCTCTCACCCTAAGAAATCACACTACTATTCTGATCGAGTGCCTAAAATCACTTAGCACTCGGCTTATTGGCCTGAATTTCACTGTAAGCCATTGTTTAGAGTTGCAGGGTGCTCTTCCAATTTTTGTGTTGTCACGATTTTAAACCAAATGTTCTCAAAAGCAGATTACCTGTCATTGGTATAACATTGTACCTGTCAATTTTGATTTAAATAGGTTATCTGAATTTTCCCTTTGAAGGATCCTCTTTCATGAACAATTTGTATCTTAATTGAGGAAACAAAAGTGGAGTTAAAAGTAATTTCAGTAATGAAATAAAGAGCAGGTTAAGAGCAATGCATGTTAGAATGGTAGCAACAAAAGGGCTTCAAGAATCTCTGTGTGCAAGTCTACACATCCAACTGTCCAAGTTTGATCAAAAAGCTTATTATATGTATGGCCATTACAAACTACAAAGAAAGGGTGTTAATACAATAAATCTTTTGAAAAAGGAATGGGAAAGTAATCAAAATTTTCCTTCCTTTTTTGGATTTATGTGCTAATAAGGTAATCATTATCCGACCAAAAAACATAAGGTAATCATTATCAAATTGCAAGTTCATTAAGATATAAATAAATCTTGTTAAAGAACTTGACCATCAACGTCAGGATGGCCGAGTGGTCTAAGGCGCCAGACTTAAGATCTGGTCCTCTTACGAGGGCGTGGGTTCAAACCCCACTTCTGACACTTCCAACTTTGGTTATTTTAATATTTTTTTGGGCCAAAAGTACTGTTATGTAAGCTCTACTCTTCATCAACCTTTTCTTCTCTAGCTTAAAAATAATCTAATTCAACACAAGTTCCTATTCAAGAAATTATAATGTAAATTATGGTGTGTTTGGACGAAGGAAAAAAACTTGGAATTTAAACAAAACTCAGCATTTAATAAATTACATGCTCTAATTTCCTTATTTGGGTCAATAAATACAGAATTTTGTAAATTCTAGGTGGAAAAAAACTTGGGATTTGAAGGCTGTAAATTCCAACTTTAAATTCCACCTAAATTCTTGTCATTTTCAAAATTTCAATTTTTACAAAAGAAAAATAAATCGTGTCGACCATGTTAACATTGCCCCCAACGTCACCACTAACACCACCACCCCCGCTGCCGCTGCCGCTGCCGCCACCAACACCAACACCAAGACCGCCACCACCGCCATCATCGTCACCACCACCACCATCACCGCCGCCACCACCATCACCGCCATTTCCAACACCACCACCACCACCGCCACCGCCAACACCCCAATTTTAGCCACCACCATTTCTCCTACCGCTTGTGGGCCATTACCTCTACCAATATGGTCAACTCACCATAAACATCATTTTTATTGTTGCCACCATCACCATCACTCTTTTGAATTAATGTATCAAAAATTAAAACTATCATAAATTTCGTATTTAAACTCCATTATGTTTACATGTTATCCAAACAAGAGAATTTACATATTCTAGAATTTTAAATTATATCGTTTTAAATTCCGTCATTTATGAATTTCTTAGTAATTTCAAACTACTTCATCCAAACGCACCATTAAAGAAAAGCATATTTATTGTATTGAGAAAATAAGTTATCAATATGTGATACTCATTTTCTTTGTCCTGAAAGTTGCAAACTTTTAATATGGAATTTAGGTTCTAAGAGTACAATGTTGTGATTAATTGTCTTTGCATTAGAATTAGAGGATATAAATGTTGTTTGCTTGCTCGGTTTTAAACTTTAATTGTGGCGATAATTAAAAGCTTATTTAAAAGTTGTTATCCCAGGAAAGTAGACTTAAGAGCAATGCATGTTAGAATAGTAACCACAAAAGGGGCTTCAAGAATTTCTCTCTTTCTCTGCAAGTTGTGTAGTAAGTAAACATCAATTCACCAAACACTCTTCACTTGAGCAACCAATTAATTAAAAATTTAAAAGCGTGAGATTCGCTTTGACAAGTAAGAGTAGTGGAAACCATGAAACTAGTTTTCTACTTGATAATTGACTAATTGTTACTTTCATTACCAAGCCAAATCCCAATCAACCACAGATCAAATCCTATAAATCCAAAAGACAAGTGTGCTATTTTTCTCAAGTCTTTTAGTCCAAGCTTGAAAAAGTCCTCTTATTATATATTTATATCTATGGTATGGTCATCCAAGAGAAAAGCAGCGTTATTCGGTGAATCTCTTAGAAAAAGTTAATAGGAAACTCATCATCAAGATTTGCCTACCGATTTTGGATTTATGTGATAAGCCCATAATTCTAAAATGGATAATTATATTTTGTCAAGGCCAGTTAACATCGAAGTCAGGATGGCCGAGTGGTCTAAGGCGCCAGACTCAAGTTCTGGTCCTCTAACGAGGGCGTGGGTTCAAATCCCACTTCTGACATTTCTTTTTTTTCGTTTTTCATTTTTTTATAATATTCATATTGTGTGACTATGTCAGTGTAATTTGTTCAAATTCCACGCTTGACTAAAACCTTTACCAAGTGTGTTTACGAATATAAAAAATTAAGGGCTCGTTTGGTATCATTTTCTAAAAGTATTTTTGTAAAACATTTTTGCAAAATGAAAATGAGAAAATGAATTTACAGAAAATGAGAAAATGAAAATGAGAAATTGTGTTTGGTAACTGCATTTTCAGGCCTCCTCTTTTTCTCTCCCCCTATTCTTCATCTTCCCAAATACCCACACTGAGAGAGGCACATCAAAACCAACAAACAAACAAAAAATAAATTGTCCGTAAATGACACACACGTGGAAGGCAAGCTTATTACATATATACACTAGACGTATTGACTCTGAATTAATGCCTTTTTTGCCACCGTCTTCTTCTTCTACCTTTCTTCCCCAATCTCCTCATCCTCTCTCTCTCTCTCTACACATCCTAAAAATAAGATCTTGAGACCTCTGAATCAAGGTTTCTATCCAATGGACTTGTTCCTTGCCAGGTGACTTTTTGAACTCGGGCTGGCTTCTTCAATGGGCTGGAGTCTGGGCGGCAGAGAAAGAGGAGAGGGGTGAGGAGAGATAGTGAGGGGTTGGCTTTCTTTCACTGGGTGGGTTGGGTTTCGGGGTTGGGGCTGGGGTTGAGGAGGGGAGGTTTCGGTGGTGCTAGTGGTAGAGAGAGAGAGGAGAGGGGCGGGGAGAGAGAATGAGGCAGAGAGAGTGGCCGGCGGTCAAGGTTGGGGTCGGGGCGGTGATGGGGGTTGGGTTTCGCTGGGTTAGGGTCGGGAAGGAGAGGGGAGGGAGGTATGCGGGAGAGAGGGAGGAAGAAGAAGATAGTATGGGACGGAGGTCTATGGGAGAGGAGGAAGAAGAAGATAGTATAGGAAAAATAGAAAACAAAAAATAGAAAACGTCAAAATGACGTTTTCTGACTTACAGTGTAAAAGTTGAAAATGTTTTTAGAAAACATTTTCAATTATTTAGTAAAATAGGCCACCAAACATGTTTTCTGTCATTTTCATTTTTTGAAAATGAAAATGGGCATTTGAAAATGATACCAAACGGACCCTAACTGTCTTGGAGAATAAGTTTAGTGTGATGACAAATGACTTCGGACCATTCAACTTTTTATCTGCCATTTGTGGCACTAAGTTCATGCTGTTGGCTTACAATTCTAGAATATGGAGATATCCCAAGTCCCCTGCTAGAAACAGATTTGTTCTTCCAGCACTTAATTCAATATTAAGACTAACCTAATCCATTTTTTATTACTCGTATTAGCAAGACATATAGTCATTTTTGGGTTTGTGTTAAGTAATAATCAATTATAACCCATAGATTAAGTGTTGAATTTGTAACATTTGATTGTGTCATGTTGCAAAATTGTCATTTCTATAATAGAATCCAGCTTTAAAAGTAACATATTGTAATCAAAGTAGAGGACAAAATGTTTCTTCTTTTTCTTTTATTTTTTGAGCTTGGAAATGCATGAAAATATGACAGGTATCAGGAATAAATTTTATCAAATTTAACACCCATTTCTGAAAACAGAGGCTGAAAAGTTTCACAATATCTCAATAGTGTTTGACTCAACTAACAAATAACAATGAAAGCCTTCTTACTGTGTTGACCCAACTAACATTCAAATAACCCCCACAAGCCTCCTGTGCCACTCTTCCTAGCCAAGCCTCATTAATTGCTCTGTCTCATCTTTCACTCGATAACTACATCCTACATGTCACAAGGCTTTCAACATAAAAAGCCTCTCTTGAAACAGAGTGGAGACAAAGAATCTAGCTACACAAGATTTTGAACTTGATGGAAATCTGTATCTGGGAACATCCTCTTCATAATGTTAAAAAACATGAGTTCTACTTTCAGCACTTCTTTTCTCACCTGGGGTTGAAGTTGCATACATTTCTCAGTTCAACCAAGTTTAAAGAGCAGATAATGAATAAATAACAGGCTTAAGTGCTTAACAGCATCAACTTTGTCATGACTAAAAAAATCAGTGGACCACTGGACCAGTACTTAAAAGATGCTTAAAGAGATCAACATCATCTTATATTTCACCAAAAGCTTTAGCTAGGCATCTGATTATGAAAAAGCTGCAGCATTACCTAGAGAATCAATGATCTAACTAGAAATAGCATTACAGCAATTAAAATAGGAGCATAAATTTAAAAGGAAATATATATGAGAAAGGAAAATTAATGAAACTGCTCTCGAAAGTTGAGTACTAGTTTCAGTACTTTATTTGGTGGCAAGACAAAAGCGGGAGTTGAGTTGGGATTTGGAGAATTGGATATATATTTGTTTCAGCCTTTCAGGTACTGCGCAGTGCGTATTAAAGCATAATCATCACCATATATGGTCATGAAGGAGCTAGATAGCTTCATTGGTCTATTTGTTCATTTTATTTTTACTACAATCATCACCATTATATTTTCCTTGAATTAGGTATCACCAACTTCAATCAAGAATATGCAATTAGTAATATATAGGTATACATCGGAGAATACATGCACGAAAATGGAATAGAATTTGATAAATACCTTGGAGATCTCAGTCCAAAAGACTTAGATTAGCTTAGACTTGGAGAATAACGTATGCTTACTCACAAAGATAAGAATAGTGATTCGCTCCCTGATTCAAGGGCAAAACTAGCTTTTTATATTTCTGGTCTGAAAATGGGTTCATATAGAACCCGAAGAAAACGGGCAGGGGAAATAAAAACCCACAGGGCAGAACACTACAAACAGGGGCATAGCCCAAAAGCTTCTTCTATTTTTTCTTGTTCCTTTTTCTAAGTTCTTATAATTCAAAGTTTCCTTAGGTGCTTCTTTCCACACAATAACTATACTTAATTTGTGCTATTTTTGTTTCTGCATGTTATGTTGCTCTATTGAGGTATTTTATTTTTCTTTTCAGAACCTTCTATTATAAGAATTAGAAGTTCATTTTCTGGTACAAATGTGACTATTTCCGTATTGTCTCACTAATATAGTTTGATGCAAGATTTGTTGGAGCGCATAGGGCTCTTTTCAAGGTTGGGTCCTATTCCTTTTAAGCACTTCCCTGCCTTCTCCAGACTGCAGATCCTCCATATTATATTGCAAAGATAAGATAAAATCATAAAAGTTACTAGAATTGTAATCAAAAATTGATAAGCGAGAGGAGCTGGCATCCCCAATATAAAAGGGGATATCAAAGATTGGCCAATTTATCACTCTCCGCAATGAAACTAATGTATGTATGCTGCTTCATCTTCATACAAGATTCAGAAAGTGAATTTGAGTTTCACTAAAACAAACAAAGACTAAGGTAATTACGATCAAGAACATAAGTTTCTAAGTTAAGATTTCTTAGGAAGTAAAAATTGCACAAGGCCAGTGAAAAGACAGTCACTATACAAAGGGCCACACAAGAATTAAATTTTGAGGTATTCATTCAAGATTTCCTAAGAAGTGAAAATTGCACTACGCACAGTGAAAAATTAGAATGCGAGAATCTTTTCGTTAGGATTTCTTATCATGAATTTTTTACTTTTTTATCACATATTTTCTAAAATGGTTTTGCAATGAATGTAACTCATCCTACAAAGTACTTTATAATACCGGAATCCGACGTACAAATCCATCAGCCTCCTGCCCTACAAGCCAACCCCTTGGAAAAGAGAAGGGAATGCCAAACCAGCCCCTTGCAACGCTCACATATCTCAACTATGTTTCTCTTCAGTACAACTCCACTAATAATTAAGTTCTACGTGACCACTCCTCCATTCCATACAAAATTGTCTTCAAATAAGTTGTCAAAACGAAATCAACTTTCTCTTTTAATAAAAGATAACTCCAAAGTCGACCAGTTCAAAACTACATAAAAGGCATCTCTAACCAAAAAAAAAAAACACAAAGTAACGTTTACATTTCAACACCTTCTAAGCAGCACCTTTTTGCTTCTTTGGCACACGATAGCCACCAACCACACAAGCATGGTCTCGCTCAAAAGGCTCAAGAGTGACTTGCTCAAAAGGCTTAAATTGATCTGCCTGCAGCTTCTTCACCTCCGATTGGAACACTGCCTCCGCAGGAACCGTGGAATCAATGCAATTGGCCTGACAAAGGATAATCCATGTTTATCAAACATCTAATTTAATGCTTGTTTGCATAATAACCACTTGGCAGAAAAGCATACAGTAATCTAAGAGATCATATGTCTTATGACAAAGACCAACAAGAATTCTGAAAACAAACCTTTATTGAAATAACGAAATGACCTCCAGATTTCAGAAAATATGACGCATTCAATGCTAAAATCCTTGCCTGCAAAAATCGTTAAAGAGAGCAAACAATTTTCAGAAGCAAATAACATGAGGAAGCTAAGAGAAACCAATGGCAAAATATTATGGACACGACTTCGAGGACTTCTGCAAACACGCCAAAGGCGTTATAAAAGGTTGCATCACCCTGAGGCACACCTCATCAACACTATTGAAAACATCCATGTGAAGTGTTTCACCAATACCAAAAGAGCAATAGAGAGAGAGAGGTGCAATGGTAAGGCAAGAAAAGTACACCAAAATATCAAATTCTTGACAAGCAGCATCAGAAACTCGGTCTTGCATCACCATAATGACTTTTAGATCATTATGAAAGACAACTTGCATCACCATGTGAAGGGGAATCCGAGTACTTCGTCACATGCTGAATCTTTTGCAAGAAAGAAAACTTCTACCAATACACTTGTGTATAAGGGCAAAAACTAATAATAATAAAACGATGGCATCCGAAAGGTTTCATTGAACAAAAGGAAAAGCATTTCATATCTAGTTCCAACATAAGATTTGGCTAGAACAAGCAAAAGAATAACATTTTTAACTTTCAAAAGAATCAAGAATGAACCAAAAATACCACCTTTATTAACCCAATGAAAAATAAACAAAAACAAAGTTCATTGCTAAAGACCATAAAATACGCATCAGAAAACTCGAGTTCACATCATTCGTGATGTCCTGTAGGGGAATCCGAGTAACTCATCATGTGCATACATATATGCTTTATCAATAATGCAACAACTAATGCAACACATTTAATATCCACACGTAAAACCAATAAACTAACAAACCAATAAACTAACAAACCAAAAAAATCCAGTATGGAAATCCTGGACCTTGCAAAAGCCATTAAAAAAAACTTCTGCTTGCAGATCAACCAAATAATAACACCCTAGTCTTCGTCCAAATTTAAGTTTCAGTTATAAGCAAAGACTAGAAGTTTGCACGAAATAAACCTGATCAGGTTGTGCAACATCCGAGAAAATAACATCAACCATGCCAACCAGCATACGGTATTTAGCAGGATGCCTGGCATCTTCAATAATGGGTATGACATTTGTGCGTTTCTTTGCCATGTTTACCAAGTCTCTGCCACTTCTATGAGAAAACTCCACTGCATATACAACTCCAGTCTACAAAAAACACCAGTAATCCTAAGAATCTATTCTCAGCTTAAACAATTTAAAAGAAATATAATTATCAGAAAGAAAACTTACAGGGCCAACAAGATCAGACACATGAGAAACAGTGGTCCCAGAAGCAGCACCAAGGTAGAGAACACGAGCTCCAGGTTTCTTCATTAAACATGCAGGAAAATAGAAATAATAGAATAAGAACACAAACTGAAACACAAAATAAACACTGAAAATAATGCAAGAAAACATGAAGTTGAAACTTACAATCCATATTTCATCAACACCACCAAGAATGGCAGCTGCCAACTTGGAACGGAACGGGTTCCAGACCCTATATTCAACTTTTGTTCCATCCTCATTCTGAAAGAACAAAAACACTCTAAGGTGAGCAAATACAATTATATTAATTAACCATGGAAATGAAAAAAAAACAATAGCAGAAACAATTAAGTCTAGATAACGCATATTACTAAATTTTGGGGGACACGAATAATTCTCAGGTATACAGGAACAAATGCTATGGTCTATATTGCTTTGAACAGCTATAGAAAGTTTTGAATGAAAATCAAATATGTTTAAGAACTTTTCAAATAAGGCCAATAAATGAAAGAAATCGACCTGAACAGAAATCCTCTTCTCATTATAGACAGCTTCACCAGGGACCAGATTCTTGGTAACAAGAGCATCTTCTTTACCCTTAGCAATGAAAACCCCATCATGTCTGTGAGGCTCAACCACAACTTTGCTTCCACCCTTCATTCCTCCTCGTCCACCACCACGGCCTCTTCCTCCACCGCGGCCACCACGATCACCACCACGCCCTCCACGTCCTCCACCACGGGGTTTAAAATCACTACCACCTCTCCCACCAAGACCAAATCTACCACCACCTCTTCCCCCTCTCCCCCCTCCATCACCCCTCCCGCCCCTGAATCCACCACTGCCACCACGGCCTGCACATTATAAAGCAAGGCTCCTTCTAAAACCTCCCAACAATAACAATCATGAACTCAAAAGTAAAATAACAAGTTATAAAGCAGGGATCCTTCTTTTATTAAAACCAATTCAATACCCAAAACGAAAATCAACTATCTCTGTAAGTAGGAATTAAAAAAAAAATCAGAAATACCAATAAAATTGACTACGTTGTATTTTGAAGCAACCATATACAACATGATTCAGGAATCAAAGTAAATAAAAAAGAAAACTATTATTGAAATACTAAACTGAGTACAAGAAAGATGTGAAACTTCCTCACAAAACCCAATTAATAAGACTTAAATCCGAAACTCAAAACCCTATAACTCTGCTTGTACGCCACCAAAGACAGACTTAATGAAAAAAAAGTCTACATTTACTAGGTTTAGTCAGTAACAAAACAGATGATGATGAAGAAGACGAGTGATTTCTCAGCATTTTCTTTACCTCTAGGAGGAGGTCCCATATCTGCGAGTGTTGAGAGCTAGCGAGAGAACGGCTTTGCTAGTTGCTAGGGTTTATCAGAAAGAGAGAGGCGCAGTGAGAGTACGATAAGTCCGAGTGTCTTTATAAGGTGGATTTTAGGGTTTAGGGTTTTTGATGTCACCGTCCAAATTGACTGCGTGTATTGATAAAATTACTCCCCAGTAACTGCGTTAACCCAGGTGATAACGCATGGGCCTTTAGTTTTCTTTTGGTATAATGGGCCATACGTTTTCCACTTTTAGTCTTGACCTAATCTGTGTTTCTTTACTCAACACTTTATTTGTAGCCCAATGACCAAATTTCAGACTTAAGCCCAAGTCCTAAATCAAGTGACCGCATTATGAAAAAACATTTTATATAATGGTAACATCATCATGTGGTTACAAATTTACATGTTATAATATAGATGAACAATGAGTTTGTTTTTTAAGGAGATAGTATTACTAGTATTTATTTATATTATAATACGTAAATTATATATACCTTGTGACGGTGAAAAAAGTAGGCTATAAACTTGTTTTTATGTTACAAAATTTGTTCTCTAACAAACACTCAAATGACAATTTAAACTACTAATTAGATACATTTGAGTTAAAACATAGGGTCTAAATACATTATATGGCAAACTTATCATATGGCCTGTATATATCTATCAATAAAATTGATGTGCCATAGCATCAAACACAGATTGAATTATTATTCTTCATTTTTCCTTTACTTATGGCCTTATGGGTGGGCATGAGGGACTTGGATGGTCTTCTTTTTTTATTGTTCCCTTCAAATCTCACGTATTCTTTTTTTTGGCCATAAATCTCACCTATTCAAGTCTATTTAAACAAATGAAAATTCTATTTTCCTTTATGGGTGGTAGATTTTATTTTTCCAATCTGTCTTCAACAGTTCAACTGGATATTAAGCAATAATTTCTTCATAATAAATGAATAGATAGATTTGTTTAAATGAAGCCAGATTTGAATTCAAATAAAGGAGAAAAAAAAGGAGAGTTTCATTTTCTTTGACTTTATGAAGAAGCATCTAGACTACACATATATAAGGCATCCAAACCACCAAAATATCAGTCAACTCTACCTTCTAAGAAGACATGTCCAGCATCCAAATGAAACTACCTCGAATATTCTTGGCAAAACAAAAAACCACCTCAGATATGCTTATTATGCTTACTGCCTAAGCTAAACATACACTTCCCTAATTATATTCTTCCCCAGTTAAGCACTTAACCTTATCCTCACTTCCCATTTTACTAAAATATCCCTTCACCAAACCATTAACAAGGGCAACATCGTACTTTCATTCCGCCATATTCCCTTCCTTGGACCTATAAATATGAATACGAAATCCCCACTCTGAGTCGCAATCGCAATTAAGCACCCAAACAAACACTCGACAACTCGTTGGTTGTTGCACTCGTCCCTTGACTCGACCAATGGCGTCCGGCCACGAAGTCCAAGTGAAGCTCTCCTCCGCCCGAGACCTCAAGAACGTCAACTGGCGACACGGCCCGCTGAAGCCATACGCCGTCGTTTGGGTGGACCCCAAGAACAAGTGCTCCACCAGGGTCGACGACGAGGGCGACACGTGTCCTTTATGGGACGACACCCTCACCATCCCCTTGCCCGGTCCGGTCGACGATGATACCACGCTCTACATCGACGTTGTGCACTCGGGATCCGAGCCCGACACCAAGCCACTGGTCGGGTCGGCCCGGCTCCGGCTCCGCGAGGTCCTCAATGACGTGGGCTTCGACGAGCGCTCCACCCGCACTCTGCAGCTCAAACGGCCTTCTGGTAGGCCCCATGGCAAAGTTGACGTTAAGGTGACGATTAAAGAGCCGCGCTATCGTGCGCCGGAGCCGTACTATGCGCCTCCTTATGGGGTCCCACCAGCTGGGTCACGAGATTATCCGGCTCCGCCGCCGCCCTATGGTGCGCCTTACGGAGCACCAGCACGCGATCCTTACTACGCGGCCCCACCGCCGCCTGCTGGTTACCCCTACAGTGCGTACAATGCTGCGCCGTACGGTCAGGCGACTCAGCCGAGTTACGGTCAGGCAACTCAGCCGAGTTACGGTGGTGAGGTGGGATACGGGCAGCAGGAGGAGAAGAAAAAGAGCAAGTTTGGTGGGATGGGGACGGGATTGGCTGTTGGCGCGGTGGGGGGGGTATTGGGTGGGCTGGCATTGGCGGAGGGATTTGATTACGTGGAGGACAAGATCACTGATGACGTGGCGGAGAGAGTGGAGGATGATCTAGGGTATGATGATGGTGATGACTTCTAGATTGTTCATTTGTTCCGTTCCGTGAGAGGGAAACCCTATAGCTGATTGTGACGTGGGTTGCATGCATGGACGGTGGACCATGCTTTTTAATTTGTTTGTGTTTGTTTGTTTACAATTTACAATGATTTTACATTGAAAAGTGAAATGAGAATCAAATGAAATGATTATTAACTTGAATTCATTTGAATGGGACATGAATGCAGTCCAATTGTTTGCGTACGTTAATATTCGTTAACGTGTGTGATAGGATAAGCCAGGCATCAGGATAACCGATAACGTGATGTGCGTGCAGTGCAGGCACCAATTGAACAGAAGAAAAAGAAAGCTCTGCCTGCCTCATTTAATTATTGATAATATATAACACTATATACAAGTAATACAACTCAATTTGTTTTCTTTTTTTGTTCAATTTTTTTCAACTCATATGGCATGCGCCATGCTCTCACATAACTCTAGGAAAGCAAAACGCATAGGGATTTTTGATTAAAGAATACGTAGTGAAAAGTGATGGGGAGCATACCTTATGATCATCCTTTTATCAAGTTGTAAGTTGCGACTCCCAGTCTCCCATGCTTGTATATGTTTATTCTGTGTGATGCCAACACGCTAAATCTCGCATTCCACATATATATTATTATTGACCCGACGGTTAATTAATATATAATGACTTAAATGAGTGAGAGAGAGCTATGGTAGTATGGTCCCTATGGATCATGGACAACTTTTAAAAACAGAATAATTAAGTAATACTGTGAGATGCTTGCTTGAATAGTTGAATACTTGAATACTTGAGATGATGTTGAGAGTAGTGTTACTAGTCTACTTATGTTATAAGGCATATATATTTATTAGTATTATATATTTGTCATAATGCTGTCCACACATGCTATAACATGTGAATTAGTCAACGTGATGGTGTACACGGTCTCGCACTCAAAATAAATTCATACTAGTATCAGCGAATGAGATATCGGAATTGTGGGCTGGGCCCGATGGTATAGCTCTGATAGTTTGTGGGCTGAGAGTGATAAAGAGTCTGTCAGTACGCTGTCAAACAAGCCCATAACCATTTTACATGCCGTGTTAATTGATCACGTATCATAGGTGTAGTATGACAGCAACTCTGCCACTACTTTAATCAATCCTTTAAACAAAGAAGGAGCCACATGTACATTGCTAAGACTTGTTTGAATTAATGTGCCCACAAAATTCTACATGCTTCTTACTTCTTAGTTCTTGCGAGGCTTCCAATCAATTCAATCATAAGCCTTCACGTGCACTACAAGGGTCCGGACTCAAGGCATACTTGCCTATATCTATTCTTTCTTAGAAGCAAGACCAAAAGGAAATGATGTTTGGCCTCATTGTATAAAGGTCCTCTCCTTCATTGTATCTCTTTAATTCCTTCTTCACTTTAACAACAATTCACACAAATCATTGTGCTCTCTTCAACCCCTTTATACCTTAGACAGGTTGGTATTCACCTCATTCATGCTTTGTGTTTTTTAGCAGCACCTCATCCATGTCATTTTCTTATTCTCTTCTTTTTCTTTTTATTTATTGCTATAAAATTTGTTCTTTGAGTTTTTTGTTTCCAATCATTATGTTCTAAGCATTCTTTGCAGCATTCAGATTCCCAATTTGACAAGGCATAATGGGTAAACGAATTAGTGCACGCATCCGAAAATCTATTTCATGCACTGGTAAATGTATGCAATTATATGCTTCTTAGCTCTAACCCCTATTTTTCACTTTACATAATACGTAAAATAATAAATAAATAAATAATATAAATATTCTTTGCTAGATGGTCATAAATTTCAGTTTTTGTTTTGCACTGAATGATAAATTTCAATTTGTTTCGAGGTCCACATTCGTTTTCTTGTTTATCACAAAGTGGGTTGCAAAAGCTGGGTTGGGCCGAAACTACTAAATTCTTCGTTATTTTGGTGTAGCATTCAGGCCCACTGCACCAAACGCTTCAATGGGTGTGGACGTCACAGAAGAATATGCCAATGCCTTCCGCACCGAATCCTACCTCGACTTTTGGACACGTGTCGTCGCATTATCCGATAAAGATTCTATCAAGACCAAGCATATTCCAGTGGAGTCTACTACAGCAGCTCGGCTCCCATCCTATCGGCTTTTCGCGGAGCATCTTTTGGATCCGGATCAATCCAAAATCACTCGGATCTTAACAATGATCCGCAACCAACCCATCTACCACATACTTTTATCTGACTATTTTACCCAAACCGCAGATGCTTCTATCCTATGTGGCCAACTACTAAAAAATATTGACCGTACACGTGTCAAATACCGCTCTATCAAAGCCGCTCTTCATTCTCCAAACCATTGTCCCACTCCCACAACACTAACCCATCTAACCAAATTCACTACTTCTTTATCTCCAATTCACATCCAAGCCACTCAAGCCGGATGCTCCAAATTGCTAAAACGGCTTGAGTCAACCCGCAACGAGACCCGAGCCAAGCTTAGGGTTGTAAACAAATTCCGAACTGGCTCAGCTATCTTTTTGGTGGCTCTAACAGCTTCAATAAGCGTGATTGTTGTCACACATGCCCTTGCCCTATTTGTAGCTATGCCGACGTTTATAGCGGTTTCACTTGACTTGGCTTCATCGAGGAGGCTAGCCAGGACGACAACTCAGCTTGACGCGGCTACCAAAGGGACTTATATACTAATTAGGGATTTGGAGACGGTGAGCCGGCTCATGGCTCGGCTAAATGACGAGTTGGAGCACATGCGTGGAACGGTTCAGTTTTGGGTGGCGCGTGGAGATGATGACTGGGTCCAAGCCAGTGGTGAAGTGGCGCGCCAGCTGAAGAAAAATGATTGTAGCTTTAGGCAGCAGCTTGATGAGCTAGAGGAGCATTTGTTTTTGTGTTTCATGACCATTAATAGGGCCAGAAATCTTGTAGTGAAAGAGATTCTGGACCCGGGTCAAACCACCCATTAGAACCCACAATACATTATCAAAAAGTAATTAATTACCAATTAAGACCCACAAGGCCACAATACAATGTAAAAAATATAGTAATTGCCAATTGTTATACTTCTTTTATTTTATTTTAATTTTTGGACAAACCCATATGGGATCCTGTTGTAAGAGTAACATGGTATGTGGTACATTAGCATGTGTTGGTCCTCCTTTTTGAAAGCGTTGAAACAAGACGGGACTGGGCTGGCTGGCGGCCATTCAATGCCAAATTGCCAACTAACAATTCCTGCACCCATAAATTTCTGTAAAATAAGTCTTTATCAATTTCATGATGATAAAAGTGATATAGGTTACTGTTAACTGTAGGTTAATTAGGACTTTTTTACTGTATATACCGGCGGATATAGTTAAGGTTAAGTAAAAAAAAAAAGTACTAAAAAAACAAACAGTATATTCAAATTCGTCAAAAATAAAGTGAAGCATGTTAGCTATCTGTTAATACAATGCAAGGATAAGGTTGTTGTGTTTGAACTCAAGGTTTAAGAATATAGTCTTATTTATTTGTCTTCACTTAAGTAGTTGCAAATGAGGTAACACAATAAATGTGGGTGAGGGGGAGTGATCACAATGTCCCAATATTTTCTGCTAAACATCAACCAAATGTTGGACCATTCGGAATCCTAGCTAGCTTTGAAGACCGTGACCTAATATGTTTATTTCATTTTCTTTCTAGGTCTAATAGAGTGAATTAGTGATATGGCTGGTTCTAAATTGCATATTAATTGCTCATTGATATCCTCTGCCTACTGCTTCCAAAGGAAAAATTGGACTGCAGTATCAAGGGGATTACTTTCCATAACAAATACGACTCATACCATTTAATCTCGTAAATAATACTTAATTTATCTTTGTCGGAATAAATTTTGAATTCAAAATTCATGAATGACAATTAATTAATCAAAATTAAAATAAAATAAAATAACCCAAATCAAATGGAGGAAGATAGCTTTAGCTTATTAAACACGTCATTTGTGGGGAACGGGTTTAGTGAGCTTAACATTATTATACTAATACAAAAATCTAATATATGCTCAACTTAGCAGAGAGTTTGATGTGTGTACACCAAGGTTTGCCACTCTTTATTCCCGCACAGTACAATTAATCCAATGACAGTCTAATCATGCTTATCAAAGAATTGCAAAGCCATATATAGCTTTGCGTGCCTTGAATGCATGTAAAAGACTTTATTACAATGTGGCAGGTGTCACATGCATTCGCGCTTGCTGGTTTTTACTTATGGGAAGTGAAGGGAGAGTAGGACTGTGGAGAGCAATTAAGTTTCCCAGAAAAAGCTTTGGACTACGGACTACCTCTTCACCCCAGTAAAGGAGGTAGCACTTGCAAATTAATGGTCATACACATATCTCAACAATCCCAACAAATTCATCAAAGTCTTCTTTATTGTTTCATATGCTTTTTGCGTAGGTATGCATGGTTGGTCACAGACTCGCAGACCCTCTGTGGTTCTAGACTTAAGACTTGTAGGTATACTCTTAAATTTTAAGGTAGTAGAGTACAGAATTTGGAAGAGCCTCAAATTAAGGGTTCAATGTGGTTCCTTTTCATAAATAGGTCCAACTAATTTTATCAGCTTGTACACCCTTGTCATTGACTTAATTGGCCGGGTGAGAAATAATAGAAAGCAACTTTCTAGTGGATTTTTTTGTTTTTTAAGAAACTTTCTAGTAGATCATTGGTTAATAATTAGTTGGGTGTACATATAGATATGTATATTAACTATGTGATGATTACGCATTATGTAGAGAGAAATTTCTCTATCACTGGGATAGGGAGAGGTGCCCACGGTATCTTATTGGCTCTCTCTTCTCTTTCACTCCCTTCCTCTCTCTCCTCTCCTTTTTCTCTCTTTCTCTCTTTGCTGTGACACTAACTTGTTCCTATATATATCATGGAGAGAGGCAAGTTATTTTCAAGTATGTAACATGTATATTTTATACTATGCAAGGCTGGCTTTATAACCAGAACACAAACTTCGAGGTAATTTATGGTGCCAGTAGCCACATTAATGGAAGATTTTAAGTGTAATTGGATTATTACACAACCTCCACGGCTCCACATAATGCAACATTCACAGAGTGATAAAGAAACATTTATTATGGGTCACAACCTCTACCGTGAATCGCATAATTGCACCCCCAAGTCCCCAACTACACCTCCAACTAGTTTCATAAGTATCTCTGCTAAACCCTCATTTATATATATCAACCCCCCTCCCTCCCACACAGGCACACACACTTTTATGTGCCTTCTTCTTCCTCCTTCAAACTTCTATAGCCCTCTCTCTCTGGTCTGATTCTGATCATCAACCATGGCAGCCCAAGTGGGGAAAAAGGAGGAGGAAGTCTTGAAGGTGAAACTCACTAACAAAACCCATGTGAAACCCAACAAGAAGGTGGGTAAGAAACAATGTCAATTGGTCACATTTGACCTCCCATATCTGGCTTTTTACTACAACCAGAAGCTGCTTTTATACAAGGGGGGTGAGTTTGAGGAAATGGTGAATAAGTTGAAAGAGGGTCTGGAGGTGGTTCTGGTGGAGTTTTATCAGCTGGCTGGGAAGCTTGGGAAAGATGAGGAGGGGGTGTTTAGGGTGGAGTATGGTGATGATGAGGTGGAGGGTGTGGAAGTGGTGGAGGGAGTAGCAGAGGAGATCAGCATAGCTGATCTGGCAGTTGAGGAAGGCACCACTGCTTTGAAGGAGTTCATACCTTATAATGGGATCTTGAACTTGGAGGGCATTCACAGGCCTTTGTTGGTGGTGCAGGTAATTAAATTAACACTGTTGCTACTTTGATTTCAATGCACTAATGCTAATTTTACTTGGTTTTAGACTTTTAGTAACATATTTTTCATGTCAACTTGCACAATTTCAAAACCAAGGAGACCCAGTAAACTTTTTTATATATCATGCATGCATGAATGGATTTCTGTGAATTCTAATCACATGCATTTGTAGTTTTGTATGTGACATGAAATGTTGTATTCATTTGGGACAGAAATGCTTGGGGGGTCTCTGTCTCTCATCCCCTGTTTCATAGTGAAATTGCTCCCATTATTACTTGTACATGCCCAATTTGTGACTGGATTAGATTGCAGTTGATGAATATCGATTCAACACCATACCCCCATTATCTTCTCTCTTATTTTGTTTCTACACTTTTTTTTCTCTGTCAAATAATATTGGCTGCATTGTTAATTACATCAATTGTATAAGTAGGCCTCATTTTGATCACAAAAATGAAAGAACAAGAAAAAGAGAAAATTTAGAGGAATTGAGAGAAGGAGATAGAAGAAAGTGAAGTCTTTTGATTATGATCAAGATGATTACAAAAGAATATGATCGTGTAGATATATACATGAGCTAAGCTGAGCTTACGGAGCCACAACCCAGCTAACCAAACTAACTGAATTATAACCAAAATACTAACAGATTCAACCATGTGTCATAACCTCATAGGCTGAATAGTAACTAAATTTGAACAGTTATATCCACTGAAATACGGACATGTGGCATCATACTTAACACTTTTATGTCTCTTGTGAGATATGTAGTCAATAAACAAAGTATAAAAGTAGGTAAGTTAATTAATGCATTGAGAGCTCTTATTAGGACATCAACGTCTAGTTGGCATGACTGATTGAATATCGACTTGTTGAATAATCTTTAATATTTATCTCTAAAGTAACAAAATATCTCTTACAAGTAAGATTCACTTATAAAAAAATTCAATAACCAAATGTGGTGTCTTTCGCTTTATTGTTTGTTATATACTTATATTATCACGTGCATGATTCCTATCACCAACTAAACTAAGGGTTTTCTCCTATTTATGTCGATACAATTATACCTCTATTTATTAAAACAGAAAACTATTTTCACATGGAGTTCTTAAGTTCAACATAAAATGATAAAAGAAAGAATAATGTACGAAACAATCATTTTTTGCTTTTTCCTGACAAATGACTATTTGGATAATCCATATATGCAATTATTTCCTTAAAGTCTTAGTCATATGTGCACTTGGATTTTCAATTTTTCATCACTTCTAATCTTTTACGAGCATGATAACCATTTAATTTTGTGCGGCCCTACAGTTAACCAAACTGAAAGATGGGCTGGCAATAGGGTGCGCCTTCAACCATGCGATCCTAGACGGCACATCCACGTGGCACTTCATGAGCTCGTGGGCCGAGATCTGCAACGGGTCCAAATCCATTTCGACCCCACCCTTCCTGGACCGCACCCAGGCCCGAAACACGCGCGTGAAGCTCGATCTCTCTCTGCCTCCATCCAACGGCGTTGCATCCAACGGCACCACCAAAGCGGACCCAAACCTAAGAGAGCGGGTCTTCAAGTTCTCCGAATCCGCAATCGACAAGATCAAGTCAACGGTCAACGCAAACCCTCCATCCGACGGCTCAAAACCATTCTCCACATTCCAATCGCTCTCCGTCCACATCTGGCGCCACGTCACGAAAGCCCGCAACCTAAAACCCGAGGACTACACTGTGTTCACCGTCTTCGCCGACTGTCGAAAACGGGTCGACCCGCCCATGCCCGACAGCTACTTCGGGAACCTGATCCAGGCCATATTCACAGTCACCGCGGCCGGGTTGCTGTCGGCGAACCCGCCGGAGTTCGGAGCCTCGACGATCCAGAAAGCGATCGAAGCGCACAACGCGAAGGCGATCGAACAGCGGAACAATGAGTGGGAGAGTGCGCCGAAGATTTTCGAGTTCAAGGACGCAGGAGTGAACTGCGTGGCGGTTGGGAGCTCGCCGAGGTTCAAGGTTTACGAGGTGGATTTCGGGTGGGGAAAACCCGAGGGGGTTCGAAGCGGGTCGAATAACCGGTTTGATGGGATGGTGTATTTGTATCAGGGGAAAGCAGGTGGGAGGAGCATTGATGTGGAGATTAGCTTGGAGGGTGGGGCTATGGAGAGGTTGGAGCAAGACCAGGAGTTTCTGCTTATTGACTAATTAAGGCTTTAGTGATGGATTCATTAATATTGATCCAATTGGCTTGTTCACTGTGATTTTAGTTAATATATGGAGGGTTATTAATAACTACTGGAATCACAACACCTACGTACGAACCAATTGTATCATGCATGCATGCTATACATATTGCTATGGTAGTGAAGGGAGTGACTTTGTGCTTCACTTTATTAAATTTTTCTGTTTCCATAATTTGGATATTGATCGATGATTTGGGTTGTGTTATTTTGAGTAGTACTGTAATTAATGGATTAATATGTGTCATGTGTGGCAATGAAAAATACTATTTATGTGTACTGTAAGTCTGTAATTACGCCAAGGTGCACAGTGGCGGAGCCACGTTCGGGACATTGGTGGCATGTTTTGCTCACATGTATTTAATCTTGAACACATAATTTGTTTCAAAACAAAAATATAGACCCCTTGCTAATATACAAATTACATTTGTGAATGTGGAAAAATGATAATAAATAAAATATTTTACATTTTCATAGCATTTCTTGCGCATGCGGCCAAAAAATGTCATATTTGACGACATATAAATATATAATTAATAATATTTCCTTGCCATGGAATTCCTTTGGTTGCTGTACGTTTAACATATTTAGTTGTATTTATGATTGACTTGTTGGTATTGTTGAATGCAAATCACAAATTGTTGAATGCAAATCACATTTTTTATTTTGTTTGGCATGTCCCTATTATGATAAAATCCTAACTCCACCACTGAAGATGCATATACACAACTTATATGACACAGCACTGTTAGGTCTTTGATATTAATTATATTTGGTGAATTATTAATTTCTAGTATCTGCTCTGCTCCACCATTAATTGACTTTCTTGAGTGTTATTAGAGCTGTCAAAGAAATGGTTAGATGGACTAGCCATGGCGCGCTGCCTGTCATTTAATTAATTTCAATTAAGCTACAGCCGTGTAATGATCGGTGGTCTTGACAGAGAATGAGAGAGTGATATATAATCTATCAACAAGAATGAAAAGGATTTTATGTGATTCATGCAAGTTGTTATTGGGTCCACAAATTGAAAAAAAAAAAAAAAAAAAAAAAAAAGATTTCAAATTACAACTACTTCGGACCCCAAAAAGAGAAAATGTTGCACGTCCAACAAAAAGGGTGTTGGGAAAGGACTTATGGGACCAAGGTTGAGACTCGAGAGTCCCTCAGTCCCACGAAAGGGTGGCAAAGAGTGGTGAAGAGTCATCGGAGTTATGGGCCCTTGGGATGGGGCCTACAAGTCCCACAAATAATTATGGTAAAAGTTGTATGGATGTTAATGGGCTGGGCCAGGGAGAGGGTTGTGAGAGCGGAACGGTGCCTAGCCTACTATTTATAATGAGAATTGACAATGGGGCAATTAATTAATTAATTTACTATACCCTAGTGAAAGTGAAAAGTAAAAACAATCAACATAACATATGTACTAACTAAAAAAATTACGTTTCTAATGATAATTTTGTATATGTTGTTGGAAAAAAGTCACAAGTTTGAATCTCACTCTTCAAATTAAAAAACAAAATAACAATGATATTAAAAAGGGGGGGGCTATGCACACCACCCTAATCCACTAAGTTGACCACCCCACTTAAATTTTTGCCCCTTTGTGCCCATTTTGCCCCTGCATTAAAAAAAAAAAAAACCATCTCCACTTTGGCCGGCCACCCCTCCCCGCCGCTGGCGCAACCCCACCCCCTCCCCACCGCCGGCGCGACCCCACCCCTCCCCTTCGCCGGTCGACCCCACCCCTCCCAGGCGAAGACCCACCCACCCAGGTGAAGACCCACCCACCCAGGCGAAGACCCGATCGGCCCAGGCGAAGACCCGACGACCCCTCGCCGGCGATCTTCCTTTTCCGGCAGAGTTGAGACGCCGGACCACTTGGGTTTTGTTCCCCAGGTCACGGCGAGTCCAACGGTGGTCTTCCCTTGTTCATCCGACCACCATGCGCGGCTAATCGACGTCGTGAAGCTCCGCGGCGGCGGGGAGAGGTGGCCGGCCAAAATTGGAGAAATGGTTTTTTTTTTTTAATGCAGGGGCAAAATGGGCACAAAGGGGTAAAAATTTAAGTGGGGTGGTCAACTTAGTGGATTAGGGTGGTGTGAATAGCCCCCCCTATTAAAAATTCAAACTAATATAGCCAAGGATAAACTAAATTTCACGTGAAGAATATAAAATAAAATAATCATAGATGATAGATTAAGAAAAGTTTAGAGTAATCTCTTTACTATTTTCTTGGCTAATAAAGGGAACACGGAAAAAAAAAAAAAAAAGGTGGCAAACAAGATTTGCAACTGAGTAGTGAGTTCAACTTGTGTTTGAAAAAATCCTCGTACTACTAGCAATTCCTATATTCAGTTGATTTTATCCATCAAAATTGGACCAATTAGATTCAAAGCTAGTCATAGATTGCATTCACACAACCTTGGGTCTTTTAACAAGAACTAACTTCTTCTTCTTATTCAGATGCAAGTAATAAATTTATGTGGCCATAAAATAAACTGACTAATCCATTAGCTCATATTCCAAGTAATACAAATTACAAATAAATAAAATAACATTATCACAAAACAGTAGTAAAGACAGATAGAAAGAGTCATAAGAGTGTAGGTTTTGAAAGCATTAGAGTTAATTCCAATAGCTAGGATTAACATGTAAATGAAAGGTAAAACAAGAAGTAAAGGATTAAAATTTAACTATACATATTAGAGTACCATAAGGAAGGCAACAGAGATTCTACATTATCTCCTTTCACGAAAATGATGGAAACACGTTAAATTGATACAACGTACAAACTACATTTTTCTTTAACCGGCCATATTCTCTGTACAGAAGCACACTCAACCAAGCATCATTTAACCCTTTATATTACAACCAAAAACAAAAAAACCCAGACCTACCTTTCACATGAACAAGCATCCGAATTCTATTTACTATTCTTGAATGTTTGGACAAAGTTTGATTTTCTTGATTTTGTGGTTGATTTTGTTTATTACATAACAACCTTAGCATTACAGTTCACAACTTTACAAACTCTAAACTTAAGCATCAACGGATATCAAACTGTGATGAGAGGATGAGAAAACCTTAATTGATTTGTTGATAGTCCAACAATGTACAAAAAGGATCAGGGACGGATCCAGGATCCCCAACCTGGGGGGTCATGGTTAGGTAGAGCCTGGCGCCACGAAGCGGCGGCAAAATTTTTTAGGGACTGGGCAGGTGATCGGCTCCGGTGGTAGGGGCTGGGTGAATCACCAATGAACATAGACTATCCTGTTATAGTTTCTCTAAGATATTTGAGAGTTGAGAAGTAGAGTGTTCACTCTCTGGGAAGATGAGGTAGAAGGTGTTAAACAGTGTTGGGCCCTAAAATTGAATTGGGAGGGACAGAGGCCATAATAGAAGGCCCATAAGCAATGGAATGCACGTGAAGATGGAGATCCCGAGAAAGCAGCCACGTCATAGAAAGTGCACGTGGGCACAACTTGTACAAAGCCTCATTCATCACTCCTCTGCAAATGAAACTGGTAGAGGAAAACAGAACCCAAGGCCAAGAAGAAGCAGAAAATGAAGCTATTGCCATAAGATCTGTAAACAAGCTTTTCTTTGGGGGGTCGTCGTTCAGCCTGGGGGGTCGTCGTTCTTCTCTTTGGGGGGTCGCCCGTGTCGCCGTCCAGATGTCGCAGCCTTCTTGCTCCGCCGTCCGGGGGGTCGCCCGACCCCCCAACCTTGTATGTGCGTCCGTCCCTGAAAAGGATAGAGGAACCAATTTACCATTTTTGCTTCGAAAAAGGTTCATAACAGCTAAAATACTTTTTGTGGACATATCATCCATTTGATGTCCAAAATTGATGTTTCAATTAATTTGTTTGGTGCAGGGTTCTTACATATCTGCTTAAGCTTAAGCTCTAGCTTGGACAGTGACTTAGATGATGATGAAGATGAAGTGCAAAAATTGTATGTATTAATGGCTGACAAAGTTTGACTACTCTTGCTTGCTAATGCTGCCTACGTATATTTACAAATTAAGCACAGTGTACACAACTTCACATACACGCCCTAATACATAGAGATTCTTAATTAGCTACATAATTAATAATAGAAATTGAGCAGATGTGATGACATCAACGGTCTCACAGCAGAAAGCAACCAAGCAGTGTGGCATCAACGGTCTCAGCATCATCTTCAGGAATTTGGCGGAGAAAGTTTATCGAAAAGGAATATTCGAATGTGATGACAAGAAGACGCATTTGGGTTTCCGATTACTTTATATCAAAAATTCAAAAGTATTAAACCTGGGCTGGATTACATTTATAAAATCGAGCCGCCGGTTCTGGCCCAACCGCCTTTTTCTTTTCACTCTTCTCATTTGGGCCTATGGAAGAGAGCCCAAAAGGCTCAAGTCATCGCACCTCATCTATCTGTCTATTATTGGTATTTTTCGGTCTGGTCATCAATTCATCATCGTGTATTTATCGAATTATAAGCAAAGACACAATACATAATCATAAATAAATTAAGGATTATTATTTTTGTTGGGTGGACATATCAAGGATTCAGTAGTGGGCACAAGACATGAAGAAAAAAACAAAATCAAGATAATATTAAATTAAGGGGGTTAGATTTTCTATTTACGTGCTGTAAGTATAACAAAATAGATATAGGTTGGGAAAATTCAAGACATAGAGAAGTGGAGAGCAAAATTCATGTTAATAGCCAGCTCTTCGTTTTTATAAATTCATAAAGTGTACTATATTTTACCTGTGCCCTTATTTTTGTTGCAGGTGAGCTAATAAATTAATTACTTGAATCGTTTTATCCAAAAAATAAAAAAATTATTGGAATGACAGCAGCTACGTACCAGCCAGTTGTATATATCATGCATGCATGCTATGGGAGTGAAAGATATGAGTTTGTGCTTCACTTTGTTAATTTTTCTGTTTCTTTAGTTTGGATATTGATGATTTGGGTTGTGTTATTTTGAGTAGTAGTGTAATTAATGGATTAATATGCTTGGAAATGAAAAAGACTTGCTTCTTCGTCGATTGAGTACGTGACTATGTGTGTGTACAGTAATTAAGGTGCATATACATACTAATTAATATAACACAGTGCTGTTAGATTTATGATAATAATTATATTTGCTGAGTCATTAATTTTCAGTAATCTGCGAGTTCTGGGCCCTTGTGAAGGGACCCGGGGCCTGTGAATGTGATGCTACACGTCCCACAAACAATGATGGTAAAAGTTTTAAGAGTTATTGAAGTTATAAACAATAATGGGCTGGACAGCCAGAGGATTGTGAGAGAGGAATGGTGCCAAGCCTACTATTTAAGTATTTATAATGTGAAATGAGAGTGGGGTAATTAATTTACTATCCCCTAGTGAAAGTGAAAAGTAAAAACAATCACATAACATATGTATTAACTAAATATTGGTCTTAAACTCTTAACTCTTAACTCTTAACCAATAAAATTATTGTTCTAATGATAATTTTGTCCACTTTTTAAATTAAAAGGTCACAAGCTTAAATCTCTTATTTCAAATTTAAAAAGTAACAACGATAATGAAAATTCAAATGAACATAGCCAATAATAAATCAAGAAAATGACTAACAATGGCATCAAAATGTGAAAAGTATAACATCAATTGGAGAAATAAAAAGATGGTTTCCCTAATGTTTCATTATAGAACAAGTCGTCAATGATATTTGATAATATTTAGTGGGTTCTAGGTCTTTTTAACCATTCTCACAATCTCACCCTAGCCTTCAATTAGAATAATTGAAGAAGTCAAGATGAAATGGTTAAAGATAATATTTCTATACCATAGTTAATTTTAAAATTTATCATTACAATTGATTAAAATTTGATAAAAAAAGGAGAGTACTAAATGCATATATATATATATATATTTTTTTTTTCAATGACAATTATGACATACTAAAAACATATTTAAGAAGGTTTGGATGATAGTCGAACAAACTGCGGATCCTAATTAATATTAGCTAAATAGAAATAAGAACGCTAATTTTGTTAATTACCATTTTTGTTTGACGCTAGGCGATTGGGTGGTAAAACCGTAAAAGTATGGGTCGAACGGGGAGTTTAGGGCTTACAGAGTCTAATGCCATCACCCACTCACACTACGCCACCGACGTATCATAGTCTTCGTCCCAAATCCGACTCTGAGTTAGGGCTTTGCAGCATCAGCATACTGCATACCTCAAAGGGGGACTCTTCTCGGGTAAGTCAGATTCAGCTACAACGAATTTGGAGTTCTAAATCCCTAGTCTCTGCAATTCGTGTTATTGGGGAATATTTGGTATTGGAATACAATGGCACCGCCAAACCCCAGAGACCTTAAGGGTTTTAAGTGAATTGGTTTGTTTTAAATTTTTGGTCTGAGATTGCGATTTTTTCTTCCTTGTGTTGTTGTATTATGATTTATGATAAACCCTTGGAATTGAAGCTAGTTGAATTGGGTTCATAGCTTGGTGATAAAATTAATTGGGGTTTTATGCTTTTCTTCGAGGGCTTTATTTGGACTGGTCTTTCAAGTAATTTCTGTTTGAATGATGGCTAAACTACTTGAATTGGCCAAGGGTTTATAGTAATTCATCTAAAACTCTGTTCTTTTTCATTTTTTTAATGGATTCATCGACTTCTATTGCTTTTCTCTTTTAAATCTGGATCCAGGATTATTTGGTCCCTTGCTTTCCAGGAATGTTTATCTGCTCCTGATGTAAGCACATCAAGCAAATCGGAAATAATAATAATGATTATGTTTTTTTAATTTGAAGGCATTAGGGGTTTGATGGATTCTCCTGAACATAGTCGGAGTCATGTGAAACGAGAGGCGGAGGATATTTCAGATTTGAAGAGTGATAGGGCCGGAGATGATGAAGACTGGGATGGAAGTGATAAGAGAAAGCACAGGTCAAGCAGGTCAAGAAAGTCTGGTAATGGAGAAGACACAGGAGGACTAGATAGCAGTGGAAGAAGGAGAAGTTATGGGGACAGAAGTGAGAGCCGAAAAAGATCAGGGGGCTCCAGCAATGCGGACAGTGACGACGATGATTATGAGTCAAGAAAAGAGTCGCGTTCTAAGCAGTTGAAGAAAAAACAAGAAGAGAGCAGTTTGGAGAAGTTGAGCAGTTGGTATCAGGATGGAGAATTAGAGAACAGGCAAGATGGTGGAGATAAGTCGGGGAGTAGAGGGCCCATTCGAGCCGAAGAAAATGATAGAAGGAAAATGACTTCAAGGCTTACGCAGCATGAGAGTTCTCAGAGTAAAAGTAAGAGCAAAGAAGAAAGGTCTCATGATGGAGAGCTTGAAAAGACACTGGATAGAGATTCCAGGCATTCAGAACGGAAGGAAAGCAGCCGAGAGAAGACTCATGGGTCTTCTGAACAGGTGAGGAGTTCCAGAAAAAGATGGGATGAATCAGATGGTGTCAAGAAAGCAGAAGAAACATATAATGAAAGATCTGAGTCAAGAAGTGGTAAGCCTTCTGATCCCAAGTACGAGAGTTCCAGAGAGAAAAGTGTATCTGCAAGAAATGAACCCAGCGAGAGTAAAATCAGGGGTTTAGATTCAAGCAGTGATAGGGGTACCAAATCTAGCAACAGAGAAGAGAGAAAAGCTGATATGGAAAAGAGTAAGAGCAAAAGCAGGCCAGAAACACTTGAAGAAGATAATAGGACTAGTCCTATCACTCGTGAAGACAGATCAGGTCGGGAGAAAACCGAAAAGCATAGACAGCAGAGAACTCCGGTTGTTCGGGATGTCCCTGAAAGCAGGGAGAAGTCTTCGAATGCAGATGATGATGCAAATGTGGGGTCAAAAGACAAGGGGGCTAGAGAAGTAGGAAATACCACCAGGTCGAGGACACCTGAGAGGAGTGGGAGGCGTTATCAGGATTCAGAATACTTTGAAATGGATTATGACAGAAGTTATAATCTCAAGAGGAAGGAACTAGAAAAGGATGGTTTTAGGGATGATCGACCTAAAGGCAGAGATGATAGCTGGAGTGACAGGAGTAGGGATCGGGAAGGTTCCAAAGAGAACTGGAAAAAAAGGCAACCCAACAGTAATGACAAAGATTCCAAAAATGGGGACAACATTTATGACCATGGCAGGGAGTGGGAGTTGCCAAGACACGGTCGCGAGAGGGCTGACAATGAAAGGCCTCATGGTCGGTCTGGTAATAGGAAAGATGGAAGTCGAGGTGAAGCTGTGAAAACATCATCAAATTTTGGAATTTCAAATGAAAATTATGATGTTATTGAGATCCAAACTAAGCCTATTGATTATGGAAGAGCAGAGTCAGGATCCAACTATCCTAGGAGAACTGAAGCTGGTCATCATTCTGATGGAAAATCAGCACCAAGTGATGAAGAGTGGGCATATCTGCAGGATGACAGGGCAAGAAGAAGTGATATGTATGGTTCTGCACCACCTAGGGATGATTCAAAGGAAAGATATACTGACGATATTACCTCCTTACGAGATCAGAATTCATGGAGGGAGGACTTTGATTCCCATGGGGGGAAGGGAAGAGGCCAGAAAGGTGCCATGTCCGGCCGAAGTGCTGGTGGCCAGAGTTCTGGTGGTGGTTCACAGCCTCCATATGGAAACCCAGAGGCTGGACCCTTCAATAGAACTGCTTCTCAAGGAATGAAAGGGGGTAGAGTTGGGAGAGGAGGTAGGGGTAGGCTTACTGGAAGAGACAGTCAACAGGTAGGCATCCCACTTCCAATAATGGGATCACCATTTGGACCTCTTGGAATGCCTACACCTGGACCCATGCAGCCACTTACACCTAGTATGTCACCTGCTCCAGGTCCGCCAATTAGCCCAGGTGTCTTCATTCCACCATTTCCTCCACCCGTTTGGCCTGGGGCTCGAGGTGTTGACATGAATATGTTAGCTGTCCCACCTGGTCTCTCCTCTGTTCCTCCTGGATCATCAGGCCCGAGATTTCCACCTAATGTAGGGACTCCGGCAAACCCTGCCATGTTTTTTAATCAATCTGGCCAGGGAAGAGGGGTTCCTCCAAGCATCTCCAGCCCTGGTTATAATGCTGCAGGACCAATGGGACGAGGAGCTCCAGGTGATAAAAATCCGGGTGGTTGGGTTCCTCATAAAAGTAGTGGACCTCCTGGTAAAGCTCCTTCCAGAGGAGAGCAGAACGATTACTCTCAAAATTTTGTCGATACTGGTATGCGACCTCAGAATTTCATCAGGGAGCTAGAGCTTACAAATGTTGTGGAGGATTACCCCAAGCTTAGAGAGCTTATACAGAAAAAGGATGAGATTGTGTCTAAATCTGCTTCTCATCCCATGTATTACAAATGTGACCTGAAAGAGTTTGAGCTGTCTCCAGAGTTCTTTGGAACCAAGTTTGATGTCATTCTTGTGGATCCACCGTGGGAGGAATACGTCCATCGTGCTCCTGGTGTGGCCGATCATACGGAGTACTGGACTTTTGAAGAAATAATGAATCTTAAAATTGAGGTAATCTGGCTGCAAATCATTATTTTTTTTACTGTGTTTTACCTATAAACAAGCATTTATATGTCCGCTCTTATTATGCATGTGCATCCATGGCCAGCACTGGAAAAACTGCTAAGTAATGAAGCAATTATATGAACAGGTGCATCATATAAAAATATTACTCTTATCATTCTAATAAGCTGCAAATTACAATTCATATGTCATTAAGGATTAGTTTTTGCCTTTACATGTTTCCTTTCACCCTTGACTCAATACTTGAACTTTTGTTCTGTATGTTCACAGGCAATAGCAGACACTCCTTCTTTCATTTTCCTTTGGGTGGGTGATGGCATGGGTCTTGAGCAGGGCCGTCAATGTCTGAAAAAGGTGTTTAGTAAGGGACTCTAGTTTTAGATTGTAAACATGACTTGCCTTTACTTCTTTTTCTTTGATATGATCTAGGATTGTATATTTTTGCTACAAATTGTGCTTATATATCGATGTGGTCCGGCAGTGGGGATTTCGTAGGTGTGAAGATATATGTTGGGTGAAGACAAACAAAACTAATGCAACTCCTGGTTTGCGGCATGATTCTCATACTTTGTTTCAGCACTCAAAGGTTGGTGTAATTTTTCTAGTGTGAATGTGTGCACCTTCGTCTTGTTACCAGGTGTCCTCACTTATTTCATTGAAAATTCTTTGCGGCAACATTAATTTCTTTATAAATGGTTTCTTCTGTTGTAAAGGAACATTGCTTGATGGGAATAAAAGGCACTGTTCGTCGCAGTACTGATGGCCATATAATCCATGCCAACATTGATACTGATGTAATAATAGCTGAGGAACCCCCATATGGTTAGTATCCTTATCTATAACCCTTGGTTTGTGTTGGTATGTGAAAATTTTAGACATAAAGTTGAAGAATAATGTGAAATTTTTTCCCAAAGTTTCTGTGGTTAGGTGTCATGAGTTTAATAACTGTTGTTGACATTGATGGCCCTGCTCAGTTTCCAAAAACTATCTTATTATATTACATCATTTGCAATCTGGTGCTATGAAATGAGCACTTATAATGCTATATTGTGCCTTTGGAATTGCAGGTTCAACCCAAAAGCCTGAGGATATGTACAGGATTATTGAGCATTTTGCCCTTGGCCGTAGGAGGCTTGAGCTCTTTGGTGAAGACCACAATATTCGGTCTGGTTGGCTGACTGTTGGTAAAGGACTATCCTCATCAAATTTCAATGCTGAGGTAAACTTTTCAGTTAGCTCAAATTCCTTTGATAACAGAACCTCAGTAGTTGACTGCACTAGCTCCTCTGTGCAACTGTCTGATCATTCAGGCTTTAACCATTGAGTTGAGGGGATGTTGATATGATAACTAAAAACTCTTCTAAAAAAAAAAAAAACTAAAAACTCGCAATGATTAGAGAACAAGGTATTTGTTCAATTTCGAAGAAAATGGTGTTTTTGGTTGGGTTCTCTATTTTTATGGTTGAATGATTTCTTAGAGAGGGGGCAAAATGGCAGAGAAACGAACTGATAAATGACATCAAACCTAAGACACCGTGACCAAAACATGCGATATCCATTGTAATTGACTGTGCTTGGAGCTCTCTGTTTTAGCAATTGATCATGCATGCCTTGCCCAGGAAGTGGGTTTAGGAACAATAAATTGCAATAATAGAACTATGCTACTGCATCATCTTTATTGCTTTGCCTGAAAGACGGTCATTGCTGTCCTATATTGGGCGTCAAATTAGTTGTGCACTATCGTGTGTAGATTTTTTTTTTTTTTTTTTTTTTAACATCAAAACTTGTTTTCTGATTTCCCTTGACTGATTTCTCCATTTTTTTTTGTTGTGACTGTGAATATGGGTAACATCCAGGGATATCTCCGGAACTTTGCTGACAAGGACGGGAAAGTTTGGCAAGGAGGGGGTGGACGAAATCCGCCTCCAGAGGCACCTCATCTTGTTGTGACGACACCCGATATAGAGGCTCTTCGGCCCAAGTCACCAATGAAAAACCAGCAGCAACTGCAGCAATCAACATCCATTTCTCTGACAACTGCAAATTCCTCCAACAGAAGGCCTACTGGAAACTCACCACAAAATCCAACTGCTGTAAGTATAAACCAAGAATCCTCAAGTTCCAATCCCTCAACTCCAGCTCCTTGGGCATCTTCACCAATGGAGGGTTTTAAAGGGAGAGAGGGAAACGATATGCCTTCAGATGACAAGGTTTTTGATATGTATGGGTACAGTGGACAGGCAAATGGAGACTATCTAGATTTTGAGTCTCACAGACACATGAATTTGTTGTAATGAAACGCCCGGCATTTAAAGTTGCTGCGTAGCATGTAATTCTTTTTCCCTATAAGGCTATAATATATATAAATGGAAAGAAAATGCGCTGTTGTTGTGCGTGCATCTTATCTGGCCTTGGGTAAAAGGAATTCTTCTACCTCTAATATATATTAAAATGCCCTGAAACATCTGGGTTGCGGATATCATGTTAAACCATGCTACAAACCCCAAATGAACTACCAAAGTTGACCCAAAAAAATTATTACCAAAGGAATGTCTATCTAAAAATATGGCACATCTGCTCCAGTACTGTTCAAAACCATACTCTACAATGAGATCATAAACACCCTGAGCTTGCCATGTCTGTACTCTCAGTAATACAGAAATTCTAAGGACTTATATAGTGCCATTAACAAAAGTTGAGAAGGAACAATAAAATTAGGATTTCTCAGCTCCATTCATCTTTGTCAGGCTTCACTTTGACTCACAAAAATGGACAGGGGTCCTTGTATCCGAGATGTAATGAAATCTCTTATGTCTCACTTTGAGGTTGTTGGGGTGAAGGCGTTCTAGCAGCAGTTTCTTCAACAGTAGCTGCTACCAAATTTGCATACAACAAGTGAGTGAGCAAGTGAGAGAAAGAGAGAGAGACAGAGAGAGATTTAATGATGACTAACCTTGAGATGGGGTCTGAGGTTGTAACTGACTTTCCACTGGAGCAGATGTCTCCCCCTGATTTTGGGGAGCAGATGTCTGCCCCTGGTTTTGGGCAGCTGATGCTTTTAGCTGCTCCTCTGTGATCTTTAAGTACTCCTCAGTGGTGTATGCTCTGTTTGGAGATGGAACCCCATCTGCATTAGACAAGTTACATATTTCGAGATTTCTTAAAGTGACACAGAAACTATCTTATGGGGCACATCTATCCTGTATAATGATGCAATGAATCAAACAGCCACGACATGAATCAAGTAAAAATAGTGACTGAATAGTGAATATTTATCTCACTAAGAAGCAGATACTATCCATTTGGAAGATTTATGTGCAAACAATGGTATAGGAGATAGAAACTGGACCAAAATTACCCAACTTTAGTTACACCTATTTGTGTTCCTAGTATTAATTCATATTCTAAAGACTGCTTCTTAGACCTCATAAATTTTCACCAAACTCCCAATATTGTGTCAGGTTCATTAATCATGAAAGTCAAAGATAAATGTAAGTTACTAATTACTTTTTCAAAATAAAAACAGACTTTGGAAATTCTTTAATCACTCACTGGGGTCAGCCGTAGTTTTGGAATCTCCAGTACTGGGAGTTGATGAAGAGGTTGGAGTAGATTCGGTTATTTTGGAATTGTACGTGTTTATTGATGAACTTGAAATGTCATCAAGACCAATCTCCTTTTCAAGGGTGCTCTTGAATTCCCGAGAAACTTCCTACACACAGATATACATGCAACATTTACAGCCTTCTCAGAGGAGACATAAATGGTACAATTTGAATGAAGTTAATATTACGTACCTGAAGTTCTCTAATGGTGGGTTGAAAAGCACGCAAAGTCTTTCCTAAATTCCGAGCAACCTGCATTTAGATAAATTGTTAATCTGAGATGCCAAAAATATTCCTCTTATATAATAAAGACTAAATAATTTTTTCTAAATCTTAACATCCTAAGCTCCTGCAGAACATCATGCAGAACATCATTATTTCTCCCATGGAGTTTTGAGTAACATCAATGCTGTGAGAGAATATAAGAACCACATTATCAGATTCCTCCCTCTTCCCTTCCCCCACTCCCCCAGTAAAAGAAAAACCCTTAAAGGCACATCAATCAGATGCTACCACCCATAAATTATCAGATTGAAAGACAATCCTTCCCTTTTTGTTGCACTTATGGAGTTTGGAGTGCAGACCCAAGGCACTCTCATCACCTCACTGGTTGAGCCTAATCTTTTGAGACAATCTTACAATATTACTGTGGTTAATTAGTGGGGACTACAAAACACTGATACAAGTACTCTGCATACCACAGAGTCTGGATGCCAATTTGGCTTCCCACAATTTAGAGTCCAGTGAACACCGTTAAATGGAAGATATATCATATAACTGAAATCCAAATGGTGGACAAGGTAGATCCCATAATAGAGGATGCTCAAGACATCCAACCCCCCCCCCCCCCCCCCGCCTCCTTTTCTTAGGGGCTAGCTCATGTTATTAGTCTGGTATATAATCGAATTATACATTCTCTCCCTCCTACCAGTACCTAGGAACACTGTTGTGCTAGACGAGTAGTAGGTACACCCCTAGACAAGTAGTACCAGATTCTTGCCTCCTACTACCTAGACAAGTAGTAGGAACACCCCTACTACTCAAACTGAAAACACATGCATCCAAATGAGAAATTAAGTCCAGCTATTACTCAAAAGTCACAGAAAAAGCAAGCAAGCATTCTCACACAAGAATTTGAGACCAAAACCTTCAGATATATATAACATACAACTCACCTCAGCAAGACCTTTGGGACCAAAAACCAACAAAGCCACTACCCCAATAACTAGAGCCTCAGGAGCTCCAACCCCAAACAGAGATGCATAAACCACCATACCCTTATACCTGCTCTTCCTCTCTACACCACCAAATCACAAATGAGCTGAAATAATTAAACAAGCAGCAGCGATAAAAAAAAAACAAAACAAAACAAAACAAGGAGAATAACACCCACAAGCTCAAATGATAAGAAGTACCTAATTTTAAAGATTTCGGTGTGAATGAGATACCCAGATGCTTCAGGCCACTCCATGGTGAGAAAAGACTGAGGCCCAGGGGAGGAAACACTGCACAAAGATGAAATTTTGGGGTTTGGGGGTGGGAGATCAGAGAAGAAGAGGGATTGTATATGGCTGCTTTTCTGCTTGTGGTTGCTGATGATGGTGAACACACAAATGAAGCAACTGCAGTAGTTGAGGCCATGACCATCATTTCAAGATTTTTATGATTCTGTGATTCATGAGCTCTCTGGTCAGTGGTCGCAGTCCAAAATTATACTAACCAGAAGCATTAGATGTGTTTTCAGATTATGAGCATTTCTGGGTAGAGTTGAACTTGGGCTTTGTCACCCCCCTGCAAGCCCACCAACATTTTGGGCTGGACCTGAACTTTCTTTTCCACATTGAAAAGGATCCAAGTACTTCGAATCGTTCTAAATAATGGGCCAGGCTATTTACTGTTGAGCAGGTTTATAATGTTCATTGCCACCAAGTCCAATAACCCAACATGCGATAGTTGGGCTCTATCCGTGCTCAAACGCTACGTATATAGAGATTTTTTTTCGTCTCAGTCCAAAATGTGGTTGATGCTTTTCTTTTCTTCAATGAAGGTTGATTTTGAGATTTATGCATATTCTATGTGTTTTTTTTTTTTTTTGATAAATACCTATAAATATCATCACAATATATAAAAGATCTACATAATTTTGGGCTTTAATATTTGGGGGCTTGAGATGGTTGCCTCAATTTGCCAACTCTAAAATCAAATGAATTATCACAAAAATCATGCACCCTCAAAATCCAAAAGCAATATAAAGTAGGATCTTGAATCAAATCTGTTACATATGTATAATAATAATAATATATGCATATGTCTGTATATTAAAATTTTTAGATGAACCCCCACCTACTCGATAAGTTGAACATGTGGTGTGCTGGTTTAGCTTTTGCCTTGTAGGACCATAACCACACCTCGCCACCCCATTAGAGGAAGGGTCATCAATTTGTGAAATATCCAGTACTTGCACCTCCCTAGTGGACCCCTTGCTTTTCAATTGGTTATGGGTGGATCTTGAAAACTCAAGTATCATATCCTACACTTTAAATATTGTCCGATTAAACTTAGTATAATTAATTGTACTAATTATTGATTTAACTTTATAATTTTATTTAATTTATAGTTTTTTTTTTTAATACTCTCTTACAGTTTTGATCAAAGTGGGAAATGAGTGATCATGTGAGATTAGTAGGCTTTATCCACACCTTTTAACTTATGTTTGTTGTAATAAGTAGTAACATACATGAGTGAAGTCCATAAAAGTGAATCATCATAACTTTGAAGTGTATAACCTCATGTTCAGTGAAAGATCTATAAAAAGTTAACATTAACTTAATAATTAAGAAGTTCATGCCTTTGAAGATTAACAAGTAAATTAAAGCCACTTTGTGTATATATGAATTGAGGCCATAAAAGTTAGGGATAAAGTGAGAAAGGTAAGACACTGATAACAAATAAAATAGAAAGTGGGTGTAAAAGGTTGAAAGGTTAATAATAAGAGCAGGGTGATGAGGCCATGAAAAGGAACTTGAGATATCATTATCACAAGGCAAAAAGATGAATGGATGGTGGCTGAGAGAGAGAGCCACCCGTGCAAGTTTAATTTAGTGTTTGTGTGAGTGTGTACGAGAGAGAGAGAGAGAGAGAGAGAGAGAGAGAGGGGGTCTGTCACTATCTTACGCACGAGGGGTGCGCACCAAAAAAAAAAACCCAACAAAAAACAAAGTGGATCTGCCACACGTGCACATCTTTGACCAAAGTGTTCTCGTCCTTATAAAATGAAAATTAAGGAAAAAAGAAAAGAAGATTGTCCAAGGATATTCTCATATACCCTCAAAGTTACTCAAATTTACAATACAAGGGCTTGAGTGGTTGATCTATGACTCAGTATAACGCACACTCATCGGACGGTCCCAATTGATTGATCACTTGCAGGGCTGTGGGGCCGTCCACACAAATGCGGTCACGAGAGGCACGCGGGACGCGCATAACGTAGAATCAGATTGTTTAGAAACAACAAAAGAATCACGAGTATCTCACGTGGTCACACCACACCGCCAGTGGTTAGCTTCTGCATTAAAACCACCGTGAATTGGGGTTGGATGAAAGGGCAATTTTGTCAATTCCGTTTTCCAGCTACTAGAAGCTTTTGATCTATAAATCTACAACGACCCCCTGTGGATCTTAAAGTTACTATAAATAATAAGTAATTTTTATTACGAATAATAAATACTTTTTTTCTTTGGTGGATGAATAATAAATTCCTGTTCTTAAATCTTAACTAACTTATTAGGTGTTTGACTTAAAAGAAAGATAAATTAATAATTACAAAATGACATAAGAAAAAAAAAAAAAAGAGACAATACAGCTGGCCTTTCGTTGTCCAGTCCCTTATCCAATTATCCTCAACTTGCACAAATTTAATCATTAATTGTGAAACCTATGGTCAGATTAAGCTACTCTATAATTACTATTATTATTATTTTATAATTTATAAGTACCTCTTCAATGCATTGAAGAGAAACCATGAACATGTTGAGATCACTACTGTTCTGTTAACACCAATGAGAGATCAATCAAAATCACACTCATCAAGCAAACCATAGTTATGTAAGACTACAAAGAATTGGGGTGAGAAATTCACATCTGTCAATAGAAAAGCAATTCTTCAACCCCTAACTTTGATTTTTTGGTTGAGAGGATATTCATCCAAAAATTAAGAAAATATTAAGTGTCATTAGGAAATTGACGAAAACAATCCTATTGGATATGGGAAAATAAGGTTTTATTTATAGTATTTACCAAAAATATCAATAATGAGCAACAAAACAATAATAAGTACAATTAAAAGTAAGACAGTTGCATGTTATGTCATGTTATTTTTTTATTGTTCACTTTGTTTTATTATCCGTGTATTATTTAAATATTTGTTTTGGATTTTCATATAGATCTTGCATAGAGTTGTGCTTGCTAATTGTCTTTATTGTTGAAAAAAATAATGCTAGGTATTTTAGGTGTATTAAATTTTGATTTCAAATAATACGTCAATGTATGTGTTAATTATTGTATGTGGTATGCATACGTGGTATTTCAATTTATTGAAATTATAATTATACACGATCAATAGATAATAATGGAAAAGGAGGATTTTGTTAGGAAAAAAAAATAAAGGAGTGGGTCCCAAGGCCAGCGAGAGAGAGAGAGAGAGAGATGATTTGTAAGTCGTAATCTATACTATATAGAAAGTTTCACATTTTTCATTCATGGGCTGTCTGCTTGGCTAAGCTTAAAAAACGCTCATTACCAGATCGAATCCAGACCCCTGACGTGTCCTCCGAATCTCGCCGGAAAATCCATCGTTTTCCTTTGTCGTAGTCGGAAAACCAAGTCCACGTTCGCCGGACGCCGGAATCCAAACAAATAAAAAAGCAGAGAAAGAAAGCTCCAAAACAAACAGCTTCTGGGATCACAAACCGAAATAAACCATGAGAAGCGCCCATAGCAGCGTTGATACTGTCAACGCCGCCGCCACTGCCATCGTTTCAGCTGAAGCTCGAAGCCAGCCCACCATCGTCCCTGTAAATCTCTCTCTCTATCTACCTATCTATTTATCTCTCATATCAAATATTCTGTATATATGCATGTGTGTTGTTGCTGTATACTTGTATTGTTTTTCTTTCTTTCATTCTGCTTAATTTGTTCTGTTTTTGGGTCCTTCTTGTACTCTGTTTGGTTGCTGAGAAACTGTGGAAACTAAACACAGAGATGTGAAATTGGGCAGTTGGATCTTGCGTTTTATGTTCTTTTCCTATTTCAATGCTGAAAAGTGCGAATTTTTGAGAATTTTCGGGAATATTTTAGAGTCAAGAAATGAGTTTGTAAAGTAAATAATCTTGTGGGGTCTCTCTCTCTCTCTCTCTCTCTGTGATGTGTTTGGTTACTCAGACTCAATGAAATGAATAGAGGAAAATTGAGATATTTATACAGTTAAATAAGAGCCCAGTATGATATATAAGATTTCCAATTTGTTTTTGCTTGCGTTTTTTCTGTTTCCCAGGGTCCTTAGCAACCAATTGAACATTATGGTATTTAGAAAACTACAACCCTTTTGCATTGAATTAAAATCATATAATTCTCTAGTCATTTTATTTTGTAATTTGTCTGTATCATGCATTTCAATCCTACAAAAATACCTGAGCTATGCTGAATTGTGTCCTTGGTGCTCAATAAGACCCTGAGCTATGCCAAAGTAAAGTATTTCCTTTGGTTTCTCTGGTTTAGTCTAATTAGGCTTAAACCACTGAGGGTTGAAGCGAGACTATGTTGTTAATGGGGAAACATTAAGTTAGCTCTGTCCTCAAATAGTAGCCTTCGCTTGCTTTATGGGTGACTTGGTTGTCTTTGTACTCATGCAGTACTAATTAAGTGTATTTAATTTCAATGTCCAGTCTTTCAGATATGGACCTCAAATTTCCTATTTAAACAGCATTACATGTTTTCATTAGAGTCTAGAGTGAACTTCACATCTTGAGTCTTCTTTTCTGGACTTTTTTTTTGTCCTAGAGGGATGAATAACAAATTGATGTATGTAATCATGTTCAAGTGTCTTTCTGCAAAATGCTCAAGTCTTACTAAGAAAGCAGACATGATTCAGCTGAAACTATTGAGTCATTGACAATCTTTTATCATTTGAATACAGAAAAGAAGATGGGGAAGCTGCTGGAGCTTATATTGGTGCTTTGGATCTCATAAAAACAGCAAGCGAATTGGTCATGCTGTTCTCGTTCCTGAGCCTGTAGTACCAGGCGCTGCAGCCCCTGTAACTGATAACCAAACACCCTCAACCTCAATTGTATTGCCCTTCATTGCCCCTCCCTCTTCTCCTGCATCTTTCCTCCCATCTGATCCACCATCTGCTACCCAATCACCAGCTGGATTTCTGTCCCTCACTTCCTTTTCGGCCAATGCTTTCTCTCCTGGTGGACCTCGGTCTATCTTTGCCATAGGTCCTTATGCATATGAGACCCAACTAGTCTCACCACCTGTATTTTCTACCTTCAACACGGAACCATCTACTGCTCCATTCACTCCCCCTCCAGAATCTGTGCAATTGACCACACCTTCATCCCCTGAAGTGCCCTTTGCTCAACTTCTGACATCTTCACTGGACCGAAGTCGTAGAAATAGTGGCACCAATCAGAAGTTTTCATTGTCCTACTACGAATTCCAGCCTTACCAACAATATCCAGGAAGCCCGGGTGGCTACCTCATATCACCAGGGTCAGCAATATCAAATTCTGGCACATCTTCTCCTTTTCCTGACAGACACCCTGTGCTTGAGTTTCGCATGGGGGAAGCTCCCAAAATCTTGGGATTTGAAAATTTCTCCACTCATAAATGGGGTTCAAGGCTAGGTTCTGGGTCTTTGACACCAGATGGTGTGGGGCTAGGTTCCAGGCTAGGTTCTGGGTCATTAACACCGGATGGCAATGAGATAGGCTCAAGGCTAGGTTCTGGATCTTTGACCCCTAACGGTGTGGGGATTGGTTCCAGGTTGGGTTCTGGATGCTTGACACCTGATGGTACGGGGCCTGCCTCTGGAGACAGCTTCCTTGTGAAGAACCATATATCTGAGGTGGCATCCCTGGCCAACTCAGAGAGTGGATGTCAAAATGCTGGAACTGTATTTGATCACAGGGTGTCATTTGAATTGACTGGTGAAGATGTTGCATGCTGTCTTGCAAATAAATCAATGGCATCAATTAAAACTGCATCAGAATCTTCAAAGGATATAGCTGCAGAATTCCCAATTGACAGAGATGGGTTATCAACAGATACTAATAATCAGTATGAGTTGAGTGTTGAGGAAAGTTCCAGTAGAATTCCTGAAAATACTTCCAGAGAAGGGGAGGACCAATGTTACCGGAAGCATCGATCCATCACCCTTGGGTCAACGAAGGACTTTAATTTTGACAACACAAAAGCTGAAGTTTCCAATAAGCCCAACATTGGCTCGGAGTGGTGGGCTAACAAAAACGTTGCAGCTAAAGAATCTAAGCCTGGCAATGACTGGACTTTCTTTCCAATTCTACAACCTGAAGTTAGATGACATAGTAACTGTTCAACATGGCTTCACCTCTGTACAAGGACATTGAAATGGACACAGTGCAAGAAGACCCACTAACCCATCTGATGTATAGCTTGGTAAACCTGGGATCACATTTTTGATGGATGGATGGATGGATGGATGGATGGATTGCAGAGGTGAGAGTTTCTTATGACCCAAAAAGATAATGTAGAGGGGAAATAGATTGTAAAATTGTTAATGTGAGTACTCAAACAGCATTCTTTAGAATATTTCTTTACTTGATTTTATACAAAGGATACGCCTTCACTTATAGATGTTGTGTTGTGGATTATTTTTTTTCCTGATGTGTAATAAATAGGTCATATTACCGCATTGAGAAACCTCTCAATCATTTGACGTTCTATGTTTCTTTATAATCTCCAGTTCTTTTATATTGGTAGGGTTCGTACCCGAAGATACATAGTGAACTAGTGAAGTATGTCTGGAAGAGGTTGGGATAGTGTGAGCCTTATGGAAAGTATCTTGGTATTTTGATGTTTGGGCCATGCCTAATCATATCAGTGCGTTCATGACTCTTCCCGAGGCCACCAAAATCTATCTGTAATGCAAATGCTTCATGTCAATTATCTGGCACGTAGGGTATATTGTGAAGGAATAATGGTGCAAACCCAAACCTGGTCCACTTGACAAGTGCTCTGTCAAATTACCATTTTTAATTTATTTAGCTTCTAAAATTGGGTTCTTGAGCAACGTTATAGTGATAAAATATTGATTTTGGAGAGTAGGACGATAAATTGGGAGTGAAATATAAGTCTCAAAAGTTGGTTTCAATGGGGATACACTGATACAGTATGGAGTGCCTTAAATATGTAGGGCATGATCATGAACTTCAATGGCTTAATGTAAGGTAATGAGTTCGTTTGGTAACATTGCCATTCAAGTTGGTGCCAACACTTGCTAATTGCTATGCCGGTTAAGGATAAGCATAATAAATGTATGTCTGTTACGAAATGGCCAAACCTTCATGTCCCTGTCCTGCCCACTTGCCCAAACAGAACTACTACAAGTCTACAAGCATGAAAACTAGGAACAGAGGCTGTGACCAACAAACAAGGTGACCATGATAAGCAACAATCAATGGGGGCATGTGAAGTTGAACATTTTTGTGGCTCCAAATCCAACCTCATCACCATCAGGCGGATAAAAAAGCATATTGAAGTGTGGCAAATTGCAGACCCCAAAAGGTGCGTTTATGAGATGTGAATCTCATGCCAATTTTACATGCTAGTTTAGTTCCTTGGCACTTTTACTGTGAAAGTGAACCTTGACACCTTGTTTATTTGTTAGTATCGGTGACTCAGCAGTTGAGCAAATGCTACACATGCCAATGCTTCATTCCAGGAATACTATGACTTATTTAATAGGTACGAAAATGATTTGCCTGAAGCTACAATGTCACATTACCCATGAAATATTCAATATTGTATTGATGTTTTGAATAGTTCAATGACATGTGTCACATGATGTGGTTAGAAAACGTCATGTTAAGTGTGTCTTTATAATGACAAACCGTAGGGATTTTATAGCGACAATCGAGTCTGATGTTTTCATGCTCGACCAAAACGAACGTGTTACATGAACAGTGGCTGTAACCCTTATTTTAAGCATCTAAAATAAATAGTAAATAAACACATATATATTTAATAATTTTAGTAAGTCTTATTTCGTTGTCATTAATGAGAAAAATAAATCATAGCATTAGACATTTGTCAAAACACCACATATGTCACAGTCTGTCTGTTACTTCTAACACCACTCTGTTTTGTAGTTTCTACCCATATTTTATTTTAATTTTCTCTCTAGAAAAGAGATAAGAGATTGATTTAAGAAGGAGGCCAGTTGCATCAGAAAAAGAAAAAAGGAGGTCAGTTCCAGACTTCCAGTGGATCTTTAGGATCAAATTTTGCATGTGTTTACAACCAGTGTATCACCATTACACCTGAGAGCATTAAACCAGTGTATCATCATCTTTTGGTACAACCTAAGAGCTCCAAACATTACATGTGTTTACAGAAAGAGGGACAATCATCAGCGATGAATATATTAAATTAAGCACCCATGTTGGCTGTGAGTCGTGAGTCGCGTTGCACGAAAAGTTTTTGGCTTGTTTCTTTTTGAATTCAATGGTCAGATATGAGAAGGAGCTGCACTTCCTCGTTGCTAGCGAGGAGTGGATCCCCTTTTTAGCAGAAAACAAAACTAGAATCTGAGTCATGAGTCATGACCCACCAAATCCAAAACCAAGAATTTATGTCTTGTCATGAAGGTTTAGCTCTGAAATGCGGACAGGAGTCACAACACGACCCTTTTGATTTTGACAACTCAGAAGATCGATCAGCATGGATAAACAGTTCAAGCTCCACTCTATAAAACCCTCTTGTTGAGGTAAGATTATGCTTCTTCGGATCTGGATATTGTTATTTTGTTGAGATTTTCTTAGAAGTTCAATGGAATGGCTATGGAATAGCATTAACATGCACTCTATCTGTCTACTATCTGAAATTGAAATGGTATATGGCTCTCTTCTTATATTGATTTCTCTATAATTCATTGAGTTCTTTACAACAATATAGTGGTTTTCAAATATGGGCTTTTGTTTTTTTTATGAAAGATTGGCAGTGACTTTTTGCCCTTTTTGAATCTGAGAAAATTTTCCATTCTGTTATATCTCTAAATAATATGAGTTATTTGTATTAAAGAGATTGAAAGTTTCAATCTTTGCTGGGTTCTTCTTGTTATCTTATAAGCTTTAAAGCTATACAAAGTTGCAATGCATAGCTTTGCTACTTATTTACAACTAGTTGTATATTTACTGTTTCATTCCATCTCTTTGATCAGGTCTTATTGTTTTGTCGTGCTGCTTCAGATTCATAACATCACCTTGTATGTCCAATACAGTCTCAAAGTTGAATCTTTAGGCAATCTTATTGTGCAATTGGCTTTTCTGTTCAGGGTCTTTACATTTTTGGCCCGTATTAATAGCTGCAGCGTTCTCAAAAAATCCTCAAGCCTTTGGAATTTTGTATGTACATATTAAGATCTTGAGCTTCTTAAGTTGGAAAAATGGCCATGGCTTCAGCTGTGAAAGTGGTTCTTGGCTCAATTGCCTTTGCAGTCTTCTGGGTATTGGCAGTGTTTCCGACTGTCCCTTTTATGCCAATTGGGAGGACTGCAGGGTCCCTTCTAGGTGCAATGCTCATGGTTATATTCAGAGTCTTAACTCCGGATCAAGCATATGCGGCTATTGATCTCCCAATCCTTGGTCTTCTGTTTGGGACAATGGTGGTTAGTATCTATCTTGAAAGAGCAGATATGTTCAAATATTTGGGTAAGTTGCTCTTGTGGAAAAGCCAAGGAGCAAAGGACTTGATCTGTCGAATTTGTCTGATTTCTGCTATTTCGAGTGCTTTCTTCACCAATGATACCTCTTGTGTGGTTTTGACTGAATTTGTTTTAAAAGTTGCTAGACAACATAACCTCCCACCTCAACCATTCCTACTTGCCCTTGCCTCAAGTGCAAATATTGGGTCTGCAGCAACCCCAATTGGCAATCCTCAAAACCTGGTTATAGCTGTTCAGAGTAACATTTCTTTTGGAAAATTTTTGATAGGAATTCTCCCTGCAATGCTTGTTGGAGTTTGTGTGAATGCTTTAATACTTTTATGTATGTACTGGAGGTTGTTGTCTATCCAGAAGGATGAGGAAGATGCAGCTTCAGAAGTTGTTGCAGAGGAGGAAGTCAGTTCTCATCGGTTTTCACCAGCCACATTGTCACATAGTACATCGTTACGCTCTCAGGAACTGAACTCTAGAGTAGAAACCACTAATGTCCAAAATTCTCCAAATGTTAATGGGAACACAGGTAATGTTGAGACTCTTAGAAACCGTTTACCTTCAAGTGAGAATGAAATAAACAAGGCTCCTAGTGTTTCTGAGTCTGAAAGAAATTCAAATGCATCAAAAGAGGATACAAATGATGTGTCTAATTCTCAGAAAAGGGAGGAAACGGTTCCTTCAAAAAGGGTTGCATCAGACAATGGATTGGGAGATACATGTCCTACAGAGTCTTTGGAAGTAAAGGAAAGTCTGACCACAAAATGGAAAAGGATGCTGTGGAAATCTGGTGTTTACCTTATTACTCTAGGAATGTTGATTGCTCTGCTTATGGGCCTGAATATGTCATGGAGTGCCATTACTGCTGCACTTGCTCTGGTAGTTCTTGATTTCGAGGATGCTCGACCATGCCTAGAAAAGGTAAATTTTACAAGCATGTTGCTCTCTCTCTCTCTCTTCCTTTTTGGTCCTTAAAAACACGAGAGAACTGGTAACTTTAAAGCAAGGCCGTATAGCAGTTTATAAATGTTGATTAGTTGTTAACCTATAACCTTATAACTTTCTTTGCCTTCTTGGACCAGGTCTCTTATTCAATTTTAATTTTCTTCTGTGGAATGTTTATAACCGTTGAAGGGTTTAACAAAACCGGTATTCCAAGCGCTCTTTGGGACTTAATGGCGCCCCATGCCCAAATTGATAGTGTTAGTGGGATAGCAGTTCTTGCCATTACCATAATTGTACTATCAAATTTGGCTTCAAATGTACCAACTGGTATGTTGATATTCTCTCCTAATGTATATATTGCTTTATTGTTGGTTTTATGGTCATAATTGATTTTTTGGAGATATTCTGTTGTCTGCCTGATGAACTAAGTTCTAGAACAAGGAACTCGATTTTATTATCGCTTCGTGTAACTGTACTTATTCAAATATAATAACTCTTGTTGGTTGCATAACAGCAACAAGCAGTATGAGACCTACTTTATCATTGACATGCATATGTTTATTATCTAATGCTTGTTCTCAGTGTGAATGCCTCTTCCACTGGACGCTCTCTGGTGTACCTTAAATAAGGGACTGAAAATTATAGTTGCTAGAAGATAAACTTCTTTGAGGCAATTTCTCTCAGGAAACTGATGAGTAAAATGGTTCATAAATTTGTAACATAGGAATTAGGCAGGACTCTTATAAACATGATCTGACCACCTTGAACCATTACAAATTAGATGTGAATCATCATCTTCATGAGCCTTGTCGAACACTGATGTGAGGTTGCCCATTTTCTTCAAAAGTTTGTTCTTTATGCCCGTTTAAGTACTTATATTCTCAAACTTCTTGCTGATCAAACTTAACATGTTGAATTTTTCTTCCTAGTTCTCTTGCTTGGAGGGCGGGTGGCAGCATCAGCGGCTGCAATTTCTGCCACAGACGAGAAGAAGGCATGGCTGCTTTTAGCTTGGGTGAGCACCGTAGCCGGGAACCTCTCACTGTTGGGATCAGCAGCCAACTTGATAGTCTGTGAACAGGCTTGCCAATCCCCACGCTTTGCATACACTTTGTCATTCTGGAGCCATCTGAAATTTGGAGTCCCTTCCACTCTTATAGTCACTGCTATTGGTTTGACACTAATAAGATGACATTGGTGTGATTAACAAATATTGTACGTGAAATATTTGCACAAACACAAAGGAAGACCAATGTCAATGACACCAGAAAGTGATTCAAAGAAAGAAGTATGGTTCTGATAGCCTGTGATTCTGATAACTGATTATGGTTGTACAAGTCAAAACATAAAAAATGAGAACCTAGTATAAAAACGTGAGACCCAAGAATGAAATTCCCAATCACATATCAAATATAAGAAAAAGGACAGCATGAGGTAATAAAACAGCAGTAATCCGAATTGCATAAGGATTGCTCTTATGCCATTGTTATTAGCTCCGATTTTGAAAGAACGTCTTCCATCAGTTGTTGGCAGTTTTGTCACTTTGTCCAAGTGCCAGACGGCCCAGACCCACGTAAATGGGTTAGAAATTTCAAAACCAAATGGGCTTATATGATTCTACGGGCACAAGGAAATTGTCTTTGGACACCCACTTTCAATGGAGATGGTTTCCTAATAGGAGCTTCTAAAAGAAATCCCACCAATTTCTTTTTATTAATTTTTTTTTCTTGCATGTAAGGCATGTAAGGGATTAGAAGGAAAATTGGGATATAGAAGAAAGTCATGAATTTAAGAGGGGAGATGGGGTTTTTTTCTTGGCCCTGCATTCTTAAGCCAAAAAAAAGTCTGGGCTACTTAGATTGAATTCGGTGAAATTTTGATACAACAAAAAAGTGTCCGCCCCAAGGAAAGCATGGAGGGTATTTAGAAAATATTAGGGGTTGTATTGAGAAATTGTATAAAATAGAAAGAAATATAAGAGTGAGGTGAGAATATGAGCGATTGTGTAGATAGCAGCATTGTAATATGTGGTGCAATATTAGGCTACTCGTCCTTGCAACATGTTCTGTACTTGTCAAATACAGCTAACTTCACACTCTCAAGTCTCACCTAGGAATGAATTGTTTCACTCTCACAGTCTCACAAATCATAATCACAGATCCAGAACTTTGACTGGCCAGCTGGCAGCTGCCTCAAAGACACCGAGTGTCATGTCAACATAAACGTGCCCAATGAGCCCAGCTAACAAGAACAACCTAAGTGAGGACTTTGCAAGAACCATCACATTTTAATGGTAATCACTAATTCACTTGTTTTTTTTCTTCTCTCTTTAAAAAAATAAAATTAACTAGACATGTAGAAAAATAATATATGAAAAACAAGTGAATTTATCTAAGTTAATGTTTATAATTTTTTTCCTTTAGCAAAATTTTTTTTTTGACAAAAAAATCAGAAATTATCTCCTTTTTATGAGTGTAAGAGCTATTTTCTTTTTGTGTGGCACCTTTTTTGTTTGTTTTTAAGTCATGGTATATTTATACCTAAGTATTTATGTTTGGGTATTAAGTTTCATGCACACAACAATTTTACATTCCATGCGTTTTTTTTCCTTACACAGCAAAATCTCGCTCTAGCAAAATCTCTGCTCATCAAAGATAATGATTTTTTAAACGGGATAAATTTTTAAATAAGACACATATTTTGGAATCAATCTTATTTCAAAACACGTATTTAGAGTTGTGTTGATAAAATATACTAATTAATGATTTGTATTAATATAAGACAATCCGTCACTAAATTTCAACACAAATCAACCATGAAAGCAAAAATATAAAATATAAAAAATAATTTGGTTTCTCCATATACTTATTTAAATATAACTATATATTTTATTTATTTTTGTGTGATGACCTATATATTTTAAATTTAAGAATTATAAATCTATGAACTCATACCCATTCAAATGTACTAGGAGTTTATCTATTTTTCATTCGAACACTCTTAAATTTATATTATGTTTGGCATTTCACTCATTGAGGTTACTTCAATCTAATTATTTGTAGTCTGTTAATTTGGATTTTAATGGTATAACTATAAGGTAATGATCGATGCTTTAAAAATGTAAAAGAGAATAAAGATACGGTTCTACTTTATAATTAAAAGTTGGGTATCAATCAAGTTGTCTGTTTTTTTTCATAGGTACACATAATCAAGTTGTCGCAAGACTGAATTTACTTTTTGTACAATACTACAATGATAAAACATAAAACTTTTTTAAATTTTAAAGCGAGGGCTGCCATCTGCATCACCTCTCTCTGTCTATATATTATTTGTTTTAATATAGTTATTGGCTTATTGCACATACGAAATGATGACCTTGAGTAATTACAATGCCCTTTAGTGGACACTAAATATAATCACAGGTATGATAGCTAAAAAAGGAATCTGGCAAATTGAGTATTAATATATTATACATATAAAAATCACATGTTAAATTATGTAAAATAGACATGTAAAATGAGTTGTGTTGACATCAACATAATATAATTATAAACAACATAATATGAGCATGAAAAAGTCCTACAGATAAAACGCGACTATACATTGTACTATGTCAAGCTAATATAAGAAGGATATAATAAAAAAAGAGGAAAAATATTAAGTTGAACTAAGACTTTTATACACAAAATGTAAAACTTTGACAATAATAATTTTGTTCTTATATTAACAGTTCATATAAAAGTAAAATGACTTTATTAGTTTTATACATAAGCAAAAAGAAAAAAGATTCTTTACAACTAAATTTGTATATATACCTTTTTTGAACAAATGGAATTTGTATTTTTTTTGGTAAAAAAAAAAAAAAATTTGTATTTTTTTAAATTAAAAAGTTAGGATTAAATGGTGGGCTATTAAACGAAGGTGGTAAAGTATTTAATATAACCTGGCACTGTAACTCTAATTAAAATATTTCATCAATCATGCGTATTAAAAATATATATAATAAAAAACGAAAATCAGCTTCAGACAACTTATTAATGTCTTAAAGCTCAGACATACTCTCTCTCTCTCTCTAAAAGCGACTCTCTTCAACCTTTCAATGCAGGAGAAACATCAAAATCCCTCTGAATCCCATCCCTTACGTCCTTGATTTTTAGGGTTTTGTTTCCTGAGCTGTTCCACGTTGCATATCAGAGACTCATCTAATTCATCACTGAGATTTGTGCCAAATTCTCAGTGGGTCAAGCTCGGATTTTGCAGCTCCTAGTATTTATAGTAAGTATCATTTCGTCTAATTATGTAAGCTTAGTAAATTAGAGATTTTTCGTTTAGTTAGTTGGTTGTTGTTGTCTGTTTAAGATTTTTAGTTATAAGTAGATCTGTGTTGTAAGCTAGTGCTTTCGAGCAATTTGGGATCGAAACCTTTTGTTTCGTTCCCGAGAAAATTGGAGAAGAAAATAAAAGCGAAAATTTGGAACGTTATTATTACCGTTACTTTTGAGTTCTGGGAAATCAAAAATCGAGCCAATGGATCTGTTACGCTAAGTGTAGTGCGAATTTTAGTGTTTTTTTACATGACCCAATTGAGAAAGGTTTGGATTGGGAATTATGGTTTTGGAATTTTTTCTGTGTTTTGTTGGGAACAAAACAAAGATTGTGTTTTTGGATTGGAAAGAAGTGTTTGAGCTAATTTAACCCAGTGAATAGATATTATGTCGCATTTATGTGGATCGGTAAGATTTACTGGTATACATTGTTGAGTTCATTAAGCTGGGTTAGTGTGTATAGCACGAGTGTGTGCAATAGTCGGATTCATCTGATCTACGAAATTTTAGATACTAGGATTGAGGTCCTAGTGTCATTAACTTAATTTTGGTTGTGTTTGCAACGTAGCTTCAATGTCATTAACTTAATTTAGAGATCCTTGAATACAGTTATTGACCCACATCTTTTATCCCTGCAGGTTTTTGTTATGTGCTGAATTAATTGTGAATTCATGCAAATGCTGCCTGATATTCTAGAATTAGGAGTTTTTGGTTTACCCTAATTCCTGTATGATGAAAGTCATTTTTGGAATTCAGAATTGAGCATTCTGCTGGTCTCAAAAGTTGATTGGTACTATAACTGGTTAATAATCGTGCTAGTCAAGGAAATATGTACTGATTAAAAGTTTTAATGCTGGAAAATGGATTGGCTTTAAAGGGCTTGCCTGTTGATTCTGCAAACCTTTTATGAGAAATATGCCGTCATGGTGGGGGAAGTCGTCGTCCAAAGAAGCAAAGAAGAAGGCAAACAAGGAAAGTTTCATTGACACATTACATCGGAAATTTAAGTTTTCATCAGAAAGTAGAGCGAACAGTAGAACAGGAGGGTCTCAAAGACATTGCAGTGACACAATTTCGGAAAAGGGATCTCGATCACCTATAGTATCAAGATCTCCTTCACCCTCCAAAAACGTTTCAAGATGTCAAAGTTTTGCTGAAAGGACTAATTCTCAACCACTTCCACTTCCTGGTCTACATCCTGCTCATGTTGGTCGTACAGATTCTGGAATTAGTATATCAACAAAACCAAGATCGGAAAAAGGCTGTAAGACATTATCGTTTCTACCTCTCCCGAGACCTGGGTGCATTGGCAGTAGGCCAAATCCTACAGACGATGGAGATATGGTCACTGCTTCAGGTTCTAGTGAGAGCTCTGGTGATAGTGACGATCCAGCTGACTCATCGTGCCACCGTAGTCCCCAGGCAACTGACTATGACAATGGGACTAGAACTGCTGTGGGAAGCCCTTCCAGGTGAGCTTTCATTATTATATATGCTATCATGCTACTAGTATGCATCTTTTATGTATATCAGTATATGCATGGCTTTGTATGGTTTATTTGTAATTCTTTTAGCTTGCTCATCCCTGACAAATTTACTGCAATTTTTCTGAAGTGTGATGCTCAAGGATCAGTCATTCACCGTCTCTCCAATAAACGCAAGAGAGGCAAAAAAACCAGCTAACATTTCTTTCGGTAATCATATTTCCCCTACATCGCCTAAACGGAGGCCTTTAGGCAGTCATGTGCCAAATCTACAGGTTCCTTACCATGGAGCTTTCTGCAGTGCTCCAGACAGCTCCATGTCAAGTCCTTCTAGAAGTCCAATGAGAGCATTTGGCACTGAGCAAGTTGTGAACTCTGCTTTCTGGGCTGCAAAAACTTATACAGATGTCAACCTAGTTGGATCTGGCCACTGCTCCAGTCCAGGTTCAGGTCATAATTCTGGGCACAATTCAATGGGTGGGGATATGTCTGGACAGTTGTTTTGGCAGCAAAGCAGGGGTAGCCCTGAGTATTCTCCAGTACCTAGTCCCAGAATGACAAGCCCTGGCCCAGGCTCAAGAATTCATAGTGGTGCTGTCACCCCTATTCATCCTAGGGCAGGAGGGACCCCCATTGAGACACAGACAAGCTGGCCTGATGATGGGAAACAGAGTCACCGTTTGCCTCTTCCTCCTGTGACAATTTCCAATGCTTCCCCTTTTTCTCATTCAAATTCAGCAGCAACATCTCCTTCTGTGCCACGAAGTCCAGGAAGGGCAGAGAACCCAGCAAGCCCTGGTTCACGCTGGAAAAAGGGAAAGCTGCTGGGTAGAGGCACATTTGGACATGTTTATGTTGGTTTTAACAGGTAGATACAGTGATACACAATATGTTTCCTCTCTCTCTCTCTCTCTCTCTCTCTCTCTCTCTCTCTCTCTCTCTCTCAAGCAGTCATAACACCTATATAGCTTAGTAGTTAGTTGTCTAAAGGATATAATTGCTTCCATGCCTTCAAACTTAGCCGGGAGCAGCAGAATTCAGGGAGCTAATGTTAATAAAATCTCTTGATAATAAATTGCATGGCCACATTCTAATGGCATCTGCTTATTGATTTTGGACATTGCCAATTGTAGGGGAACAAAATCCAATTTCTCTCATATGTTTCTTGTAAATCAAGTTTGTGCCTAATTTAATACCATCAACTTGTTTAGTGAAAGTGGCGAAATGTGTGCAATGAAGGAGGTTACATTATTTTCTGATGATGCAAAGTCTAAGGAAAGTGCTAAGCAGTTAATGCAGGTATCATCCCATTGTTTCAGGTTTCATGTTGCTTCCTTGGTCAAAAAGTTATATGGTCGCTTCTCTTGTTTGACTTATATGTTGCTATGTTTTGACAGGAAATTACTTTATTGAGCCGTTTAAGGCATCCAAACATTGTGCAGTATTATGGGTCTGAACAAGTAAGTCTTATGTTCATTTTGTATCATTCATATTACTCATTTAAATACTGTTAATTACAGATCCTTTTATTTGTTTTGGTTTTCATTATCGTATTTTTTGGTTATGGCATTTGAAAACGGTCAATTACTCAAACAATAGAAACTGTAAAGAAGTTGATGCTTACATATATATAAATATATATTCAGTAGCTGTTAGTTCACAGGTCTTTAGAGAAGCTAAGCATGGTACTCTGAATTTGTCTGCAGTAGAGCCACATTATTGCAAGATTATTTTTCAATTGAAGATTCAAATAATCAATTCAGTCTACTTTATATAAGCTCTGACAGTTATTCCTATAACAGGTTGGTGACAGGCTTTATATATATTTGGAGTATGTATCTGGTGGCTCTATATATAAACTTCTCCAAGACTATGGACAATTTGGCGAACTAGCAATTCGTAGTTATACTCAACAAATCTTGTCAGGGCTTGCATATTTACATGCTAAAAATACCGTCCACAGGTGAATTGCATTACCCATTCTTGATCTAATAGTTTGAATCATGATACAGCAGTTGCTATATATTAATGATAATGTATTTACTGAAGATTAAGCATCTATCATCCTTATAAATCTTTATTTTGTGTACAGGGATATTAAAGGAGCAAATATACTTGTAGACCCAAATGGACGTGTCAAATTGGCAGACTTTGGGATGGCAAAGCATGTAAGCATAGGCATACTTACTTTTCAATTTTTCATATTCAGTGTTGTTAATTCAAATGACTTTTAAATTATGCATGTGAGATTAGGAGAATAGGATTCCTTATTGACCGGTGGATTATGGTTCCCATTATCACTTTCATATTCCTTAGTCTGCAGAATCTACGTTGCAGAGACAGATTTATTGAGTGCATTCAAAAAGTATAAAATTGTGATTTTAAATGAATTTGAATGTGTGAGCCATCTGAACATTTCCCCCCCACATTTACTTCCTAACATATTCTATACCAAAAATCAAGCTTCCTCAACTTTAATTATGTGGTGGTATCAGGTATGATCATTCTTGTTTTCAAACTTATCTTGTGTTCTTTGCAGATCACTGGGCAGTCATGTCCATTATCATTCAAGGGAAGCCCCTACTGGATGGCACCTGAGGTTAGATTCTTTCTAGTTTTTATCATTATTTCCTTAATGACATGCTTCTTGATAGTATTATTCAATCTTAACTTCTGTTGCTTGCCAGGTTATAAAGAATTCAAGTGGTTGCAACCTTGCTGTGGATATATGGAGTCTAGGGTGCACTGTTTTGGAAATGGCTACAACAAAACCACCTTGGAGCCAGTATGAAGGGGTAAGAATTTTAGATGTAGAGATGAATGCTTTTATTTATTTATTTATTTATTTTTGGGGTAGGCAGTGCCGCAGTGGGGGTCGTAAGAAGTTGAATTTGAGATTGAGTTAATAGCAACTGATTCAAGCACTCTCTCATGTACTTGAGGCTTGGGCCTAAGAATAAGTTGTGTATATTTGAAGCGTGTACATTATTTGTTCTTTCTTCTCATTGTGTGATATTTTCCTTTTGTGGTCTAAAGGTTGCTGCCATGTTTAAAATTGGGAATAGCAAAGAACTTCCGGCAATTCCAGATAGCCTCTTGGATGATGGAAAGGATTTCATAAGGCAATGCTTACAGCGGAATCCACTTCATCGTCCTACCGCTGCTCAGCTTTTGGACCATCCTTTTGTGAAATATGCTGCACCTTTGGAAAGACCTATCTTAGGCCCCGAGCCTTCTGATCCACCCCCTGGGGTCACAAATGGAGTGAAAGCTATGGTATGAATTCCATTTTTTCCACAAATGTAAAATTAGCATCTTATGGTATTGGTAGTTTTCTGCTCATTCTCTATTTTGTTTGAGCATAGTGCATGCTATCGTGTTTTGTGTATGTGGTGGCATCATGTACATATAGGTTTTTGATAAAAATGCTTGACATGTGGTTTTTGTGCATGAAATGCTAGCGTGTAAGTGCATGATATGCATACATACATTTATGATATCATTTTTGTGGACCTTGATGAAGCGGCTGTTATGGATGTTATATTTAAGGGATATCTTGTAGCTGCTTATTTTCATCTTTGTGTTTTATTGATCATTATCAGAGCATTGGGCAACCAAGAAACTTTTCCAACTTGGACTCAGATAGGCTTGCAGTTCATTCATCTAGAGTTTCAAAAAGTAATCACCATACCAGGTCAGTCTCTCTCTCTCTCTCTCTCTCTCTCTCTCTCTCTCTCTCTATATATATATATATATATATATATATATGATGAATGATGATGACGATGACGACATTGATAATAATATTTTGGTTTGATTTATTTTCCTAAACTCCAGTGAGATCCAGATTCCAAGGAATATATCATGCCCTGTCTCACCCATCGGAAGCCCTTTATTGCACTCAAGGTCACCCCCACGCCTAAATGGAAGAATGTCACCTTCTCCTATATCTAGTCCTCGGACCACTTCGGGCTCATCCACACCTCTCACAGGTGGCAGTGGCACCATTCCATTTATTCACTTGAAACAGTCCATGCACTCGCAAGAGGGTTTTGGAGGCAATTCAAAACCGTTGAATGGTCTCTATGTCAATGGGCCCTCCTATCATGATTCATCTCCTGACATGTTTCGAGGGAAGCAATTAGGGTCTCACATCTTCTCAGAACTGATGCCCTGTGAGAATGATGTTCTGGGAAAGCAGTTTGTAAGGCCTGCCCCTGCGGAACAGTATGATGGACAGTCCGTTTTGGCTGATCGTGTGTCTCGCCAACTCCTTAAGGATCATGTTAAGATGAACCTGTCACTGGATTTAAGTCCTAAATCTCCTTTGCCCAGCCGCACAAATGGCATCTAACTTATTTTTATGGACCCAACAATCAGATCAAGCTCTCAAGTTTATCAGACCATTCTTGGATACCCCGGATTAATTATTCATCATGTTGAACTGCAAAGGAAGTATATTTGTACAATAAGGACCTAAAGTTGAAGACCTGTGGAATAAGGTTGAAGGTCTGGAAAGTTAAGTGGCTGGAAGCAGATAACTTTTTTGCATGTCTTGGCTCCCAAGCTTATAACAATTTGGTCAGCTAAGCCATTATACAAGAACTGATTCCGGTTCGAGAACAAATTATGCATATGAAGCTCAATTCCTGAGGAATAATAAACTCTGATAGTACATAGAGCGAGATGCGGCTTTGACTTGTAGAAAGTTGAGTGCTTGACTGATTGGAGCTATGAAAAGCTTGATTTTGCCTGATGAGGATGGCTTTTGATGATCCAATGTATTGCAGTTCCTTCGGTAAGAAAAAACTTTTTTTTTTGGCCACGGTAAGAAAAAACTTAAGGCAGCAAGAAGTGTATATTTTTTGAGATGTTCATATAGAGAAAGAGGCTAAGAGGTAATAAATACTACTAGCTTTTGAACAATTTTTTAGGTCTGAAACTGCTGTACAGAAGATGGGAGACTGAACTGGGGTCCAGAGAAATAGTCAGTCGTGGATTTTTCAAGCCTGCACAATCCGTTTCTTGCATTGATTTATCGTGGGCTCATGGGTAACATTGTATACTGTTGTACCTGATTTGTTGTATCATGTATGTACTGTACATCATCCCTCAAGTGAAATGAAGATATCTAACTGCAGTCTCCTATATTTTCTTGAGTTTGTCGGAGCTACATAAAATGAATGATGTCATCAACCAAACCATGATTAGAATTGAAACTAGTAGAGAATCCAGGGTATGGCTTAATAGTCAATCCTCAATCCCTGGATAAGCTCAAGATAAAACTGAAATCATTGTTTTAAAGAAAACGAGTATGAAATTTCCAAACTTCATATAATACATAAAAACGACAAAGCAATCCGTGGTGGAGAGGCTGTGGTTGTAGGGGCATTGTGTAATGTTTATGAAGAAATTACAGTATTATGTGATGAGTTTCTAGAACATCATTTAATCAAATCCATGCTGAAATCCCAGAGTTTCTTGGCCAACTCCACGTCTTTAGCTTGTGGTCTTGGGTTGGATGTGTTACTGTCTGAAAAATATTCACCACTCACCCCCTTGGCTTGTGGATGCAATGCCACATAGCATGTTGTTGCCGCTCCCTATAATCCGACAAACGTTAATAAACAACACAACTCTATATTTAAAATTTTTACGATTTAGAATTTTAGAGAGTGAACTTGGACAGCATTGTGTTCAAATTCTAATCCAATATCTTCTTCAACAGTCACAAACCCAACCACAGGTTCAAGTGTTCAACTAAACATAACTTACCTGCTGAACATTTTTAAGCACAGCTCTACCGAGCATATTCACAAGCCCTGAGTCAAACAGAGGACCACAAGCTATAAATATCTGAACTTAAGCACAAAATGAATAAAAGAATAGGGTTTTAATTTTGAGCTTTGTAGATTGAAAGCCAAGGTTGCACAAATCCCCCATGTCAAACTGACCAATAAACTTGATATCAATAGTTTTCTGTGCTTATTTAAAACTCATACAGCTGATTTAGTGAAGTAGCTACCATTAATAGTGCTGTTATAACGGAAAAGATTGGTAACTATTGCACCAGGGTGAAGTGAGTTTGCAGTTATATTGGCCCCTTCTTCCTGTTGAAGAAACAAGCACAAGTATCAGATTTCACTCAGCACACCATGACTGCCATTAAAGAAACGGTAATGTTTGTCATGTTTATGCCAAATAAGCACATATGTATGCAAGCTGGTATTGTCATGAACCATGATTCTGCTGAGGTACTGCAGAAACTTCCATTTTTTTTTTGGAAAAGATAAGTGGAGAAAATAGCATCTCATGAACAAGTTGCTGATTACCAAGTTGGTACAAATATTTTGGAAAAAACAATGATACCCTTGCCAAGAGTTTGCGGTAGGATTTAAAGAGGTCATTCATCAACTCTGCCACCACTGATTTATTATCTAATTCATTTTATCCGGGAGATGATAACATACCTTTAAACGTCTTGCAAGCTCGTTGGCATGCAAAATGTTAGCAAGCTTTGATTGGCCATATGCAGCAAAACTGCTGTACCTGCAGATAGCCGGTCCAGACTCAGATCAAACATATATAATAGTATGTTCTCCTTTCAGCATATGCTATCAACAATTTTTTCAAACAAGCATAAGCATATTTGAATTGCTTATATTTCTAGTGTTAAGTTACAGTTGATCTCAAAAGTTTAAGATTTTAGAAAATGAGCCTAATAATGTATGCCAAGCACAACTTAACAACCAACACACACTAACACAACCCCTCACAGGCCCAAACAACTACTTAACCAAACAGGGGTTTACATGAACCAAACAGAAATCACCATAAACAGAGGTTAGCAAAACTCAAACCAACAACTTAATAGACAAGTAGGATCTAATGTATATAACACAACTTAACAACACACATCAACATATATAATACTATCTCAAAAGTATGGGTTATATCATTGTTACCCTGATTGGTCATCAATTTTATCAAAATGGATTCCTTCACGATAGGAGTACCGGTGAGCCTCCGAGGAGACATTTACAATTCTCCCTTCTTTGCTACTTTTGCGTGCCGTTTTTTTCATAGTATCCAACAAAAGGTTTGTCAAAAGAAAATGACCTGCAGAATCAGGAGAAGCCAATCTTTACAGTTATATAGAAACAATCATCTTGCTTGAATGCTTTTTTGCTGAAGTATGCTGTGACAGCTTATAGGTTTAAAACAAGATTAGCTTGAGATTAAGTTGGAAGAAACATTCAGTCAATTACGATAAGTTAACAATACTTTAAAAAGTCAGTTTTATGGTCTAATAAATGCAACATACCTACATGGTTTGTCGCAAATTGAAGTTCTATATTGTCTTTAGAAAGCATGAAGGGGGTCGCCATAATTCCTGCATTGTTACTTATGGTAAAGAGTAAAATCACCACCAGTTAATTTTATGAAATAGGCCTGATTAAGAAACACAGCAGAGTTATACCATTTCTATCATTTCTTACATTAGGATGTTTAGAGGACGACCAGATGAATTGAAATCTGATGCAAATTTCCTCACAGATGATAATGAGCTGAGATCCAATTCCATGGCATCTACTTTGGCATTGGGGATTTCCTTAACTATTGCTTCTTTCACATCCTTACCAGCAGCCATATTCCTCACTGCCATGATCACATGGGCACCACGCACTGCGAGAACACGCGTAGTTTCGGTGCCAATACCACTAGATGCTCCTGTAAAGGCAATATCCAGAGACAAAGAAGAGATGTCCATAAGACCATGCAAGAACTTAAGATCTGTGCATCCTCATTTACTAGCATGAAAACATATCTTTTGTAATTCTCTTCTCCTAAAGGCAAAACAAACCCAGTAGGTTATACCCAATATATGTTACAAACTTACAAAAGAAATAGATAGTTACATAAAAGTGTTGGACTTATTCACTCAGCCAGACGCCTAAAAATGCTACATTCGACAACTTCAGTGAATTTTTGCTTTTACACTGATGGATATGTCAGGGGAATGAGATGGACACAATTGTGATACATTATCTCATGGTATAAACTTTTGAATCCCGTATGGGGATACAAAATACACAGGAACACAAAGTAATGGCATGGGATTATAATTTCCTAACTCGACAAAGTTTCACTACAGTCCCTGATGATGGTTTCACAGAAACACAATTGCCTCCCTGAAATTAGCATTAATTTACACAACAGGACAACATGAAAGACAAACAAAAGAAAATTGATTGAAAAGTTAAATTTTGATTCATATAATCAGATTATTGATACCAGTTGAGTAAATATGGAACAAGAAATGGATCCCACAATACTAAACTAATTGTCAAAACAATATCATATCATCAAAAAAAGGATTCATGTGAAAACTAAACTTCCAAAAGCTATAAGTTTGAAGTACAACAAAGAACAATTACCCGGTTAATTACCACTATGCAAAATTCTAATATTTGTTTAATAAATAAATAATTAATTTAATACGATCCTGTCATCAAGAGATGGATATATACTGCAAAAATAACTGATAACATTATAACAGTCCAAGAAAATATCTACACAGACTACACCTCAATTTTCAGAAAGAAAAAAGAAATGAATTTTGCCTGTAACAATGGCAGTGAGGCCACTGGCATCAATCCCTTGAGTAACTTCTTCTGCTGTGGAAGATGATGAAAACCCAGATGGCCCTTTTCTTCTAAACAACCACATTCTTTCTCTCCAAGTCCAAAACTTTATCTGAATCTCTTTCTCAGAGGCAAACTACAGTACTAGAATATCATTCACTCACAGAACTCAAAATAAATGGGAAAGGGTGGTGTGCAGTGACACTTGTGACTTGTTAAGAGTTGGAAAGCATCTTTTTTATACGGTGGGTGGGGGCGTGGAGACTCAGCCTCTTCTCGTTGTTCTGTGACTTCTGTCTGGCTACAATTGCTGAAAACGCGAGGGGTGAGTGTGTTTTTTTTTTTTTTTTTTCTTTTTTTAAAAATGTTTTTGGAAAACTGTACGACTGGAGTTTTGGACGTACACGATAAAGTTGGATGGTTACTTACCACATATATTATTAAAATTAGATTTGTTTAGATTATTAAATTTCTTTTCTAAAAAAAATAATAATAATCCAAGGGCTGGTATAGCTGTGTGGATGGAACCAAATGCAAGACTAGGTGAGCTAAATAGCCCATCCCTACTCACAAAAACAAAGTCCTAGTATGATTTTAAGCTTAATAATAACTCTCTATTTTCTTTTCACTGTTAGTTTAATACCCTTAACTTTTTTTGTTTTTTTTAGAATAATTTAACACCCTTAACTTTAGCCCATTAAATTTATAAATCCAAACTTCGTTATGCAAATACAATCTTATTTATCACTTTGATTCATAATATAAAACTATTGATTTAATAATAATTACGTTTTGAGATAAATAATAAACACTATATTGTGGCTAAAAGTGATATACAACAAACAACATATTTATCATCCTTATAATTGTCATCCTAACCATTTTTATGTGCCTTATTATTGGGAGGGGTGATTAGGTGGTATTTAATTCAAGGTACTTGAAAGGCACTTGTAGCACCCTATTGTCTTATAGATTTGACATTCGAGGTGGTGTCATCTAGATTCTATGTGCCTTAGTTGATTTTCGATTTTGGAAGGTGATTAGGATGTAGGTATTAAAATGAAAGTACTTTTTTCGGACTAGAAATTAATGCATGAGATATGCTAATAATTTCATCATCTCTACCAGAAAATAAAAAGATAGTACTCTTTTTAAACCATTTTTTTGAGCATTAGCAAAAAATAAGTATTAGAGTTAGGCTTTTATGATAATCTAGAAAATCATCTTTTAAAAAGACAATTAAACATTTTAAAAAGGAAAAAAGAGAAAAAGAAAAGAGTTGGCCGTTGGCCTACATCTTTCCAAAAGAAGAAAATTCCACTTCCTATCATCTGACCCAACCCACCGAATGCTAACTGACAATCCGACCCGCCCAAATATCAATCGGGCCAATTCCCTCTCCATCCAAAAGTCCGAAACCCTAACTACCGTCACGTGCAAGCGCGCCTCCTTCTTTGATAGAGTCACGTGCTGAACACAACCGCACACAGAATCAAATCAATCGTGATAGAGAAAAGATACAGGGGCAAAGGAACACAGAGAGACATAGAGCTTTCAGAAACCCTAGCTCCCAGTACTCCTCCCCCAATTTCACTATACAAGTTTCTCTCACAAATTTCACTGCATTTCAGCTCGTATTAAGGTAGGCACAGCTCTCTCTCTAATATACAATATAATATATGTATGCATGCAATCTATGCTAATTATATTTCGTTGGATTCAGGATTAGTTAATTGATGGTTATACATTGATTAATGGTATTTTTGTGTTTTTTTATTTGTATATAAATGGTATTATTAATAAGGATTTTCTTGGTTATAAGGTGGAATATTCATTAGTGAAAGTTTAAGATTTTGCTTTGGTAGGAAATGGGTTGGATTCCTGAAACCATTTAACACGGTTTAATCTGAATTTTCAATATATGGGTCGTTCAAATCCGGGTTTTCAGTTTCCTGGAAACAAAAAGAGGGCGTTAGGAAAATGAAAGTTTGAATCTTATCTTATTCCGTCCAGCAAAACCAACTTTTTTTTTTTTTTCTGGTTGCCGAATAACTAAACCAATTGTTTGAATTACACCCATTTTTTTCTTTCTTTTTTCTTATTGGTTCTGGAGAATGAAGAAACTGAGGTTTCCAGTTTCTTATTGGGATTCTCTATAAATTGGCTTCCAATGCAAAGGTGCCTCGTTTGCACATATGGTCTCCATTCAATATTTTGTTGTACAAGGACAAGATGTTGAACTCTGATTTTTGGTTTTTAATGCAAGTTTGTCAAAAAGTATTTCATATTGTATTTTGTCATTCAATATATTTTTGTCTGGTTTTGACTATTGAGCTTTGCTCTGTAAGTGTGAAACTTAAAAATATTGACTATTGTGTTTCGTAACTTACCTCCCTAGGTAAACTCTTCATACTTGGAATCTAATAACTTATTACGAGAATATATGGGTATGAAGTGAATAGAATAAATGAAAACCAAAAAAGTTGGAATACACAGAGACCTTGAGAAACTGTATTGAAGTTGTTTCACAATCTACTGTTTCTTCTGTTGTCTTGTTACACTTACCACTGTTATAATTAAATTTAGGTTAATGATAACACTCATCTTGAAATTTCAGGCATATCATCTCTTGTTTGCTCCCCACCTCTAATTATGCTTTACCTTTAAATGCAGGAAAAAGATTTGAGAAAGCTCCTCCGGATAAGAATGCTAATACACATTTTATTGGGATTCAAGATCGTGTCATTTTCGGAATCACTTATAAACAGTTTGTATTTGCTTAATAAAGTTACGCTTTCGAATAAGGAAAAGGTTTCATTTGCCTTGTAACTTCCTTATTTTTGGAATTAGAAGTGCAAGGTGATTTGTACTTCACATCTCCTAAAGTTTAGTTGCAGTGCCACTGTCAAATGTCAGAAGGTGTAATGGCGGTAGTCAAACCTGAGGTATTTTATTTCATTATCTGAAGAATTATAAGTGGCGATGTAGTTATAAATCAGATTATTTAATTTTGGACAACATATTCATTCCATTACATTTATTTTTAACTTTTTTTAGCAGCCTCTGTATCTCTAAGGGCCCTTTGGCACTTGAGTATGATGGGAAGGATTTGGCTCTTGTCTAGTTGTTGGGTATACTTTCAAGGATGATGAACTTACCTTTCAGATATTGATTCAGGATGAACAACATGTCTGAGGTTTATAGATTGAATAGGTATAGGAAAAGGATTAGATGTTTGGTTGACTCTTCCAGGAATCTCTCACAGTGGTCAGTTGTAATTCCTGGGGTGCTTGGGTTAGGGTGTAATGATCAGAATAAGGTTGGTCTTCAGTGGTAAGTTCATATTGTGAAAAGCCCAAATATTAAAAGGGTTTAGTTGTATCTTATAAAAAAAAAAGGGGTTTAGTTGTCGTGATAACAGCAGCCTAGAAATTAGATTGTGAATGGTGGTTAAGAGTGCCACACCAAGGGTTATGGTGGCATCATGATTCAAGTGCAAGATCATAGTTGCTGGAATACTTTTGAAAGTTATTCTCTTTGGAGTTGGAAATAACCACTTATAGTAGGACTTAGAGATCCTAATTTAGACAGTGCGAACTAAATTTTGGACTTTTAGGTACACACATAAGGACTGAATAACACAAATATGATGCACCCATGGGAAACAATTAGAGTGCATGGTTTTGAAATTCTTGAAAGCACAGGAGTGACCTTGACACTATTTTGATAAACCTAGTAGTTGAATTACTAACATGAAAAGAATAGAAAAGGGAAGAAATACATTGTTCTGCAGAGGCCTTCAATAGTCCACATATATTGTTGTAGTCCTTATTTTAAAAATATATTGATAGTCAAGTTTGCTTTTTATTGATGCTCTTATTTCCTTTGTAATTAGAGAGGCTTAATAATAGGACTTCATGATAGTTAAAGCACATTATGGAGTACTTCAATTAGGCTCCAAATCAGCTTAGCCCATAGTACTATAGTCTTTGACCTTTCTTTCCTACCAGATTGTTGCATGTCATGGATATACATTATCAAAATTGCTCCAGAGGATTTCTTATTGATACTACAGAATTTTTGTTGTTTCATGTACAATTTTATTGCTCCTCCAATTACTATGTAATTGCCATGGGCAGACCGCAAATTGGGATGATGGGAAAACTCATGGGTTCTGTGGTGTGGCATATGTGGTAGTTCAAAATAAGACTATATACAACTTTAGCAGCATTAGTGGCATTTCTCTTTTGATTCCTGACATAACTGTTCTCATGTTCTGTGCTTCTAGATGAAGTCTTACATCTGGCTTCAAACTGCTGATGGCTCGATCCAACAAGTAGAAGAAGAGGTTGCCATGTTTTGTCCCATGATATGCCGAGAAATACTTCAGACAGGCATGGGATCTTCCAAAAACTATGCTATATCACTTCCTCAACGAGTTAACCCTGCCATTCTGGGCTTAATACTTGACTATTGTCGGTTTCATCAAGTACCAGGTCGCTCTAATAAGGTCTGATATGTAAATCTGGCACTTGTAGTTTCTTTTGCCTTTTCTTACGTGATATCATTCTCCAATGGGTAGGATCTTTTACTATATTCTCCTATTCATCATCATCATCATCATCATCATCCTCATTGTCAATATGGTGCAGTTGGAAGTAATTAGATGATCATATAGTTATATTTATTTGATAGTATTGTTATCATGTGTAGGAACGCAAAACTTTTGATGAGAAGTTTATTCGAATGGACACAAAAAAGTTATGTGAGTTGACATCTGCTGCTGACAGCCTCCAATTGAAGCCTTTGGTCGATCTCACCAGCCGAGCACTTGCACGAATTATTGAAGGGAAAACACCTGAGGAGATACGCGAGACATTTCATTTACCTGATGACCTCACAGAGGTTTGTTGCTATCAGAAGTCATTGGTTTTTCATTGCTTGCATCCATGGGTTTTCATGTACATATGGTTCAATCCAGGAGGAGAAGTTGGAACCTCTGAGAAACATAACTGATGATCCACGTATCCGGCTTCTTAATCGGTTATATGCTAGAAAGAGGAAAGAATTGAAAGAGAGAGAGAAACTGAAGGTGCTTACTTTTACTTGAAGAGTTTGAAGCCTTTACCATATGTTAAATGCGATATTTGTGGTAATTTTATATTTCACAATATTTATTATTTGAGTTGTATGTAAAGTAGTTCCATTGTAAATATGTAGTTGGTGGCTTGGAGCATTCAAACCTGTGCATACATGTTTGCATTAATAGAAAGTGGATTCTTTTTTATACATTTCAGAATGTTGAGGTTGAGGAGGAGCGCGTTGATGAGCGTTCAGTCGATGATCTCTTGACATTTATAAATGGTGGAAATGGAGGTATGATCCAGAAATCTCTCTCTTCATCCCATTTGAAAATTGTTTGCCTTTATTCTTATACATTGAGTTTTAGCTTTTTGCAACTTCTTGCATATCTGTATCAATTTTTTAGTTAAGTTTTGCCCTGCTATTCACAGTACATAAATTTTTCATCTGTTGATGCTGTTAGTGGAGTCAAAGGACCACCTTGAAGTAGGTGACTTGTATCTCTGTTCTAGCTCCAAGGACAAGGAGCAGAACGTTTTGTGGGCTTACATAGATTTTGGTAGATGCTTCAGTCAGTACATTCACATATCATTGATACTTCAAGAAGTATTCAAGATTGTTTTCCTCCATACCACACTATTGCTTAGATTATGAGAGTTGCATTTGATATACCTATCTTGTTATCTACCCTGCAAGCTTATATGCAATGTGGTATGCTCTACAGATACAAAGGGGGCTAAAACCAATAAGAATAAGAAGAAAAATCGTAGAAGAAAAGATCATCCAAAAGATTCTTCAAACAATGTAAATGGAAACCATAATAAGGTTGGCACTTCTCTCTACCTCCCTCTCTCTCTCTCACACACACACACACTCACTGTGCGTGCATGCATGCACTAGTCTGCTTGTGACTTTTTCCTGCATGCAGTATGTGTGTGTGCATTTGTTTGTGATTTCTCATAGTTGGTGTCTACTTTCATAGGAGTTGGAGGCTCTTTCTTCTGCTTTCCATGACGGTGACATTATCAATGTTGAGGCACCACCTTCCAGTTCTTCAAAGTTGCAAGATTCTGCATCTGTTAACTTTTCACCAAAGCTCGATTTTGATGATGTTGATATTGATGATGATTTAGATCCTGCCATGAAGGAGGAGCTTGACAGGTAACAAGAATGTTTCAGGGTTTGTCAATGATGAACCAAACTTCTGTCTTTTAGCAAAAATATTATTTGTAGACTATTAAAATGTGTAACTGAAACTCTATGCATTTGTGATGGTTTCTGTGAAATATGCTAACCTGTTGTTTCAAAGTACGGAAATCATTTATTGCCCCTTCTAATATCCTGTTCCATGGTAGTCAGTAGAATCTATAGATATTAGCTGATTGTTGCAGAACTCTTTGTTTGTGTCTTATATTAAATTCTGTTGTATATTTTATGTAGGGAAGTGGAGGATTTTGCACGAAGATTAAATTCAGATTGGCCAGAAAGGATGCAAGAAATTTTATCCTTGGGCCAAGAAAGGAGGCTTGCACCCATAAATATGAATGGCAATGGTTCTGCACGCAGATATACAAGTACGTTATTTCTTAAAATTCTCCTCTCTCCTGTTTTCCCAGTGTGTTAAATATGGTTTCTGAAGGAAGAAGGGTGATGTTTAATGCTAAAGAACAGACAGGCTTGTTTTATTGGTCACTTTCATTTTTTTTTTTTCCTCAAAGCTTCAAAAAGAGTATGTGCTCCTCATGTTCGAGGATACTGTTGGGGACTCCTGAAGCATTTTATATTCTTTCATGATTTAAGCATGTTGTTTGTTGTTTGTTTATTTGTCTACCCAATACATCCTCTACTATGATTTTGAGGAGAAAAAGGATGCAGGTTTAGTTAGGCTGACAGAGTCATTGGCTGGTATGCAGGTTTGGATCGGAGATAATGATTGTATGATAGAATATTATTTAACTTGAACACGTCCAGCAGCTTGAGTGATTGGAAGAGATCCTACCATGGGGTTTGCTGCTGCAGAAGCTTTAGAAGAGTGGGCAGTGTTTTTGGTGTTGACAGCATGTGAGTATATTTATTTGTTTTTTCATCACCAAAAGCAATTTTCATTCTGTGGGCATCGTGTATGTTGGAGAAAGGAAAGAAAAGATATATTTTTTCTGACAAAAAAGGAATTCGGAGGCTACGATGGAGCATAATTTCCACAATTGTCTTGAGCTTATTTTCCTTTTAGGGTTGTTTCACCTTCAGCCATTCCGCTGTTTGTCTCCTGTATTTTCTTGAAATGATACTGAATTTACAGATGTACCTTTTTCATTTTCATTTCTTATAGGCCCCATTTGGCTTTGGAAAGTCTTGCGAGAAGTTGTAAGTACTTCAGTTGATGTAATGCAATTGAAATAAAAAAATAAAGGTTCTTTCAAAAGGTTTTGTTCAATTTCTTCATTTGAATATGTTGGATAGGCTAATTACATATTTAGCAAAATGAAAAAGATACTAAAACATGTGCACTGTGCACAGCTTAAGCCTCCAACTGGCCGAACCATGGTGGTGACATTTTGACAGCCAACATATACAGCAAAACTAGGCTATAATTTGAAGTCATTCACAATAAAGTATTCATCAACATAACATTCTTCTAGTCAAAATTCCACTTAAAAAATATGGTTTTCGTGGCACCTGGTAAACCGTTTTTAGACGTCACCTTTTGCTACTTGCCAATGAGCTCACTGCTGAGTGCCCAATTTGTGCATTGAGCATTTGGTTAGCCTCTATCTCCTCTGTAGAAAAAAATACTGAAGATTCATTTCGGGTCCTTGGGACATTTTAAACTTTGTGTAATCACTTGGTAATAAAATTAAGGACAATACTTAGGTCCAGAAAGAAAACGTTTTATACTAATTCAACCCAACATACCAGCTCTGTTACAAAAACAAATTCTAAAGGATTATCTATAAGATAATTTATTCATTTATTTTCTTTGGGTAGGCAAAACTAAAAGATACATACATCACTGACATTAATAAACGAAAAGAAAACTAAAAGAAAAAGAGTATGGCCTTCATCATTTTCAATATTCTTTCAGTTTATGCGCAGAGTAATATTTCTTGAAAGCTCTAGGAAGATAGACAGGTAACAAGAACCCAAAAAGATTGAAGCTCCAAAACGCCATGTTAGCAATAGCAAGCCCTCTCCCAACCAACAGTCTCTTTGCAGATCCACCAAACTCTTTGTCCACCTTGTAAAACTCACTTCTAAGCCACTCCACAATGGTGAAAATCCTCCTGGAATTATAAAAAACCGGCACGAAAACACGAATTGGTGTCGAAAATCTGTCAGTGAAAGCCAGTCCTTCCATGAAGACTTGGCTGGCAAGAAGGAAAACATGTGGGGCAGCTGCACTGATTCCTTCTTTGTCACCCTCAAAAATGCCTTCAAAAATGTATGCAATTGGGAGCAACAGGCCTATGATGGCACCCACAATAACATAGAGGCGTAGAATCTTGTTTTGGGGGTTGAAGACTGCAGGGTCTTTGGAAGGAGAAAGAGTGTTTGGAAAAGCAACCTTGGAGATGAAGTGCATGTAGACGATGGAGAAGAGAACGAAAGCGAAGTCTTCAGGGCTTACCATGCCGCTGGCTGAGAGGACTATTACCAGTGCGAGGGCATTGAGCTGCCGGAAGGAGAAGAGACCGGGCTTGCGTTGAGTGGTGGAGAGGTGCTGGGTTTGGCCCTTTTGGTTGGGGTTGTTGAGTTTTGAGGCACTTGGGTCATGGTGTTCTTTGAATTCATGTTCTTGTTCTTTTGGGAGGCTTATGTCACTGCAAGGACCAACCCCACCTGACATTTCTGTGTGTTTGTATATGATAGAAGCAGTGGAGAGAGAGAAGCTTAATTGTGTGGGTTTTCTTGGTGATGGGTTAAACTTGGAAGTGTGAGATGGGATTTGGTTTGCATAGAAAGAGAGCCCAAGTAATGAAGTTATGGGCAGATTAGAAGGAAAATTAGGATATAGAAGAAAAAGTCATGAATAAGAGATGACAAAATTTAAGAGGGGGAGATGGGGAGAAGGAAGATAGGGTTAAGCATAAGGTGAGGAGGATGGACAAGTGGCAGTATGATAGGAATTTAAGGTGAAAGTTAAGAAACCCACTCCACATGCTAAAGAGGAGAGAGGGTGTGGACACAATTTTATCTTCAATTTTTCTTGGTCATAGTCAAAACGTCTTAGCTGTTCTTAAGCTTATATTTCTCTGTTTTATTGGCCCTTTGTTCTTAAGCTTACATATCGAAATTGACAAGGGAAAAATGTCTGAGCTACTTAGAGGCCATGAAATTCGGTGAATTTTTTACAGAACAAATTAAAAGTGTGTCAAAAACATGCAAAACATAAAACAAAAAGCTTGTGGCAATGTGGCTCAATGGATTCCCATCAAAATAACAAAAAGAAAATTGGGCATGGCATTCAAGTGACCCTTGTATAAAAGACACAGGAAACTAACCTCAGATTACAATGTGATATAAATAGACCAGTGTACTCAATAAGTGAGTTTATATTCATGTATAAGCTAAAAAAAGAGAGTTTTATATGCAATGGCTAATTTGCTACTCGCACTTTCCCTTGTGCCCTGCATTGACTGTGTAACAGGGAATTAATATAATCATAAACCAAAATGAGAAAAATAGACTCATTTGATCAAAAGTCGATCGTGTATAATACTTCCACCAAATCTTTTGACATAAGGGCACCTTTGAAATAAGTAAATAAGCAAACACCAAATTTATTACAAACAAAACAAAACAAACCTCTCACTGAAAAAGGGTGCATAAATCTAGATATATGAATATATCACAGACATCAATATATACAATCACGTGAAACATTAATCTATTTTTGCAGAGTAATATTTCTTGAAAGCTCTCGGAAGATAGATAGGTAATATGATCCCAAAAAGGTCAAAGGACCAAAAGATCAAGTTGACAATAGCAAGTCCTCTCCCAATACACAACCTTCTTGCAGTTGTAGATCCACCATTCTCTTCAACACCCTCTTTGTTAAACTCATTTCTAACCCAGTCCACAAGCGTAAAAATCCTCTTCGAATTATAGAAAACAGGCACAAAAACGCGAATAGGGGTCGAAAACCTGTCAGAGAAAGCCACTGCATCCACAAAAGCTTGACTGGCAAGAAGAAAAACATGTGGAGCAGCTGCTCTGATCCCTTCTTGGTCACCCTCTAGAACGCCATGAAAAATATATGCTATGGGGAGCACAAGGCCTATGAGGGCGCCAAACAAAATACCCAGTTGTGTGATCTTGTTTTGTGGGTTGAAGGCTGGGGGTTCTTTTGAAGGGTCAGAGAGAGTTGGGAATGCAAATATAGAGATGAAGAACGTGTAGACGATGGAGAAGAGGACGAAAGCCAAGTCTTGAGGGCTTACCATGCCACTGGCTGAGAGGACAATCATGACAGCCAAAGCATTGAGTTGCCAAAAGGAGATGTAATTAGCTTTGCGTGCAGTTTTTAGAGTTTGGCCCTTTTGGGGGTAGGGGCTTAAGGCACTTGCTACAGCGTTGACGTCGTCGTTTTGGTTGAGGACTTCATCATCATCATGGTATTGGTCTTGCTCTTGCTCTTTTGGGAGGCTAATGTCCTTGTAAGTTGGACCTACTCCACCTGACATTGTGAGAGAGAAGCTTGGGTTGTGTAGGTTTTGCTTGCACAGAGAGAGAGCTGAAGTTATGGAAAGAAAGAAGATTGTAACATTTAGTACAGAGGAAAGAAGGGTATGAACATAAACTGAAGAAAATATTTCATTACTGATTTTTTTTTCTTTTTCTTTCTTTTTTTTGGGAATTGACTATAAAATTGAACAGGGGAAAATGACAAGAAGGAAGATGGGGTTATGCATGAAGGTGTGAGCAGGGTGGACACATGGCAGTGTAACAGGAATTTGAGGTGTAAACGTGTAAGCTAGGGAATTGCTTACTAAGAACTAAGAAGAGAGAGGTGTGCCATAGCTATTTTTCAAGCTTATCTCTGTTTTTCTCTGTGTTGTTAATCTTATCGAAATCTACTTAGAGGGCATGGAATTCGGTGCAAACGCTAATGTTCCAGGGCATGGCAGTGTTTGTTTCCTGCAGCTCACTTTGGTTCTAAGGGAAAATTTTTCATTCAGACACGTATTTTGGAGTCGATTATATTTTAGGACATATGTTTGAATTTTGGTTACTGTGTCCGTTAATTTGTTACAAATTGAATTATCATTTGGGTGATTCCCAAAATTCGTTTGCCTCAAAATTATCTTATTAAAATTGCTTGGACAAATTTGGCTTTCATAAAGTTATGTTGGTGAGACTTCTGAGAATTAACCCAGACAATCACCACTAAATTTTTGTCAGATTTTTTTTTTGGCCAGGAAATTTTTGTCAGATGTTGATCATGTTGTGTTCATGTCAAATTTATACCAACACATTTGTACTCTAGGGTGTTTGCCATGTGAGCCTTCCCTCGGCCACTCGTCTTTTTTTTTTTTTGGTCGAAAGAAGATTCATAAGCCACAAAGGCAGAAAAAGGGGAACACAACAGGAGAGACAAGAGGGGGGATGGAACCCAGCCCTCAGGCCACGCAAAAGAAAAAGAAAATAGACAAGAGCTCCAGTAAAAAGAAGCACCGAAAGAAAAAAAACAAAGGCCAAGGAACAAACAGGCCAAGAAAACACCAAAAGAGGAACCATCAAACAGAGCTTCTAATTTGGGGGGCAAGGGAGTCCATCACGATCAAGAATAGACACTAGGGAGGTTGGAGGTCGATTGACCCAAATTTCCATGCACAACCTCCGCTTGGCTAGCCGGGCAGCGTGATCTGCAGCACTGTTGGCTTCTCTTTTAATCCAATCCCATCTGACAATGAGAAAAGAATCACACAGAGGAAAGAAGTTGGATAGAAAAGGAGAAATCCTCCAATTGCAATTCTCCAAACCACCATTAAGGTTATCAATCAACTCTTTGGAGTCGGTCTCCAAGTGGACATGATGAAAGTGGAGAGAATGAGCTAGTTTTAGACCCTCAAGAGCAGCACAAGCTTCAGCCTCAATAGGAGAATTTAGGAGTCTATGGTGGGCCAAGCCCGCAATGAAAGAACCGGTGTGATCTCTGATTATCACTCCCAGGCCAGCCATGCAAGATGCACAGTCCCAAGCACCATCAACGTTGATTTTAACAAAAGGAAAAGATGGTGGTGACCATAATCTTGGAAGAGGGGGGGGAGGGATTACTGACGTTAGAAACAATATCACATCTAGAGGCCCGAGCCACTTGGTATTCAGCTACTGCCCAGTTTGTTTTCAAAATAACCTGAGAAGGGCATGGAGAAAGACCCTTGTAGATGGCATTACAACGTTCCTTCCAAATGTTCCAGCATAAGAAACTAGTATAAGTCATGAAATTGTTGAATAAAGACTGATCCGTCCCAATAACAGCAGGGATGCTATTTATCCATTTATCCATAGAAGTAATAAGCTCTCTTTGGGGTCTATAGCCCAGACAACTCCCATGCCAGACTCTCTCAGTCCAATTGCACAAAAGAAGAGAGTGCTCAATTGATTCCTCATGTTCGCCACATAGGACACAAACCGGGGAAGTGACAACCTTTCTTTTGAATAAATTTAAAAGAGTGGGAATAGAAGAGGTGACAATTCTCCAGATAAAATTGATGACCTTTGGGGGGGCCTCTATCTTCCAAATTAACTTCCATACAACTGGGTCAATTGAGTGAGATGAGGTAGGTCTAGAGAGGACTTTTTGGCAAGCTGCTTGGTCGATGAGCCAAAAGTAACCAGAGCGAACAGTAAACTTCCCAGACTTAGTAGCTGGCCAAACCAACCTATCCTCACATCTCGAGTTCCCAATAGGCAACAAAAGAATGCTCTTTGCATCATGCTCAGAAATGAAAGGCAGAATGAGAGTTAAATCCCAAGTACGCGAGTTTTGATCAATCAGAAGATTCACACCAAACCTCGTGAAATTGCTTGTTGTGTCCGTTGGCTTAAGGATGCCATCTGGAGTGTGGAGGAGCCATCTGTCCTTCCAAACCTGAATCTTACCCCCATTCCTAACTTGCCAGCGAGCCCCATTCTCAATTAAGTCTTTCCCGGCTAGAATACTACTCCAAGCCCACGAAACACGGGCCCCTTTCTTTGCACTTAAAAAGTCACAGTAATGGAAGTATCGGGCTTTTAGAATCCGAACCCACAAAGCATCTGGATTTTTGATAATCCGCCAGCATTGTTTTGCCAAAAGGGCCTTGTTAAAGCTTACCAAATCCCGAAACCCCATGCCTCCATTTCTCTTAGCCCTACAAAGCATACTCCATGCTTGCCAATGAATTTTGTCCCCTTCATCACTGTTACCCCACCAGAAATTAGCAAGCAGGGAGTTAATTTCCTTGCACAAAGTGACTGGAAGAAGGAAACAAGACATGGGATAAGTAGGGATAGCCAGTGCCACTGCCTTTATGAGAGTTTCTCTACCAGCCTGTGAAAGGCAATTTTGCTTCCAACTGCTAATTTTTTTGAGAATTCGGTCCTTAATGTAAGAGAGAGCTTCTCTTTTCGAGCGGCCCCAAATAGTTGGAAGCCCCAGATAAATGCCAGGGTCCGAACATTTGGGGATATTAAAGAGAGCACCAATTGAGTCTTGAACATCCATAGGGGTATTCGGTGAGAAGAACATACTGGATTTGTTGAAATTAACTACTTGGCCTGATGCAGTACAATACTCATCAATGATCCGGTGGAGAGTAGTGCAGTTTGCAGTGTTAGCTCTAAGAAAGAAGAGTGAGTCGTCGGCAAAGAATAAATGAGTCAAACCTGGGCAGTATTTGCTCAACTTTATGCCATGGAGGTTCCCAGCAAGATTAGCCGCAATTATGTTTCTAGAAAGGACCTCACTCACAAGTATGAATAAGTATGGCGACAGAGGGTCTCCTTGTCTTAGCCCCCGTGAAGGTTTAAAATAGCCTCCAGCCTTGCCATTGATCAAAACAGAGAAAGAGATAGATTTAACACAATTCATGACCAGCATGGTCCAACTTCTATCAAAGCCCATTTTTATAAGAGTGGCCTCCAAAAAATCCCACTCGATCCTATCGTATGCCTTATTCATGTCCAACTTGAGCCCCAACTCAAAAACCTTGGTGAATTTTTTCAGCCGGAGGTAATGGAAAGCTTCATGGGCAATGAGGATGTTGTCCTGTATTTGTCTACCGGGAACGAAAGCAGTCTGGTGCTGGGAGATCAAACGTGGCAAGTGGTGCTTTAATCGGTTAGCCAGTAGCTTTGAAAGAATCTTGTATGAATTATTGCATAAGCTGATGGGCCTATACTGACTAACCGAAGTGAGATTTGAGATCTTGGGAATGAGAGCAATATGCGTCATGTTCAGAAAGTAAGGAAGCTTCCCCCTTGTAAAATTGAGCAGCTGCCGCATTTATTGTCTCATGAACAATTTCCCAATACCTATTGTAGAAAAGGCCGAGAAAACCATCTGGCCCTGGCGCCTTCAAAGATCCCAACTGCTTAACGGCTAACTTAACTTCCTCCACAGAGAACGGAGCTGTGAGTTGTTGATTCATACTAGCAGTCACTAATGCAGGAATACAATTTAGAGTTGAGCCCCAGTTTCTCCTGCCCGCAGTTTTAAAAAGATCTCCAAAATAGTTCTCAAATTCTCGTCTGATATTCTGCTCTTCAGTTGCCCAAACATCATTTCCAATTTCCAACTTCTGAATACGATTAGAATTCCTTCTTTGGATGGTCGAGAGATGAAAAAACTTTGTATTTGCGTCCCCATCAAGAAGCCAATTAATCCTGGACCTTTGTTTCCAGAATTTTTCCTCCATTGACCACAGAGTACCCAGTTCCATTTTTAATTCTTTTTCTCGTTCCAAGCTCAAAAGCTCACTAGGTTGGCCCTGTAGAGAGTTTAGTTCTGCAGTGAGAGCATCAATTCTCCTGCGGTTGTTGGGAAAATTTGTTCTGCTCCATAAAGTAAGCCTCTTCCTGCACTCTGATAGGTTCCGTCTCCATTCTGCAAAAGCATTCTGCCCATTTCTGGAAGACCAACCATCCCGAATGACGGCTTCACATGAAGGGTCATCCACCCAGTATCCTTCAAATTTAAAAGATTTTTTACCCCGAGCTGGTTGGTTTCGAAAGTGAAAAATGAGCGGACAGTGATCAGATCCAAATCTGGGGCCATGGAGAATATGAGAGTCAGGCCACTCGTCTTTGGGCCTTGCTTTTTCAATAAATAAAGGTCACACACTCACAGTCAGTTACCCACTTACCCCCCAGCCCCTATTCAAGTGTGAATTTCTGTAACCTTTTCTGAAATTGGAGGATGATGCTTACTTTTTTTTTTTTTTTTTTTCTTTTTAGTCTGAGAATGATGCTTACTCAAAACTGTTATTATAGTGGTGTTCTCCAATTTTTTCATGCTCTTTCGTAGAATAAAACAGAAGCTTCTTTCTAAATTTTTGAAAACTGTTGATTTTTTATGGCTAAATGAATATTTTCATCCCGGCCTTTATTTCATTTTTATGCTGTAGGCTGTAGCTTTAAAAAGCAAAAGCAAAAGGGCAAAAATGGATTTAACTGGGTATCAGCTTTTGCTTTTGCTTGTTGATACAATGCTAGTATGCTACAGAACATCACTGCTATTTGTATTTTTAAACACTTTTTGTTTCACGATTGCCACAAGAAGAAAAGAAAAAAAAAGCTTTAAATATCAAAATTGATCTCAATCATAAAATCAATATCTAATTGTGCCTCAACTTCTTAGTATCCAAATATTCTTTATAAAAAAGAAACTGTCATCCACTCTTTGGTGAAGAAAATGTTACAAATGATATTTATTAATCAAAATTTTCTAAGGCGGAAAAAGTTTAATATTCAATTTAGAAATACTTGATATTTGATTATATAGATAAGGAGAGAGTTGTGAACTTGTGATCCATCAATTGAAGAGGAGAAATAAACTTCTCTAGCAAAATCTAGAAATAAAATATCAAAATAAATAAGAATAACTGATGTTTCTCAAAAAAGTGTTAAAAGATAGAAAATAAAATCCATCCATGCATGAACAGAACCCATCACAAAAAAAATGAGGTGCGTACACGAAAAATGCTTGCCTCAGTCCTGGATAAGAGGAGTTCCTCAGTTTGGGCTGTAAAAACTTATCATACGGCTGTGCCGATTCAAGATCGGAACCGTTCATTTTTTAGATCACCTATTTGAGATCATTTCTGTAAAAAATCAATTCAATCAAAAATCGTTTGATCATATAATTGTTAACAAATAAATAAAAAAATAAACAATTTTTATTTAAAAAGTGGTTTCTTCACCAAATCGTTCATTTATTCCATTTCTTTTATAACAATTATATGATAAAATAATTTCTGATTAAGTTAAATTTTTATAAAGATAATTTTAAAAAATAAATAATTTGGATGTTAAGTCGACAAAGTCAAACGGTGAGTTTTTACAGTAGGACTGAGGAACTCCTCCTACGGTCCTACCCCGGACAGGCAAGCATTGTCCGTGCCTATCTATAAAGGTGTGAAAATTATTATATTTTTGTGGAGAATATCTGCTGTAGAAATGTAGAATCATCTCTCTTTTATTTTACTCTTTTACTCTTTTACTCTTTTACTCTTTTACCCCTCACCCCATTTTCTTGTGTTCCCTTCTCAAACTTCACATCTTCCTATATGAGTAGTATTCATCATCTCCTAAATAAAGCAGCAAGGACCCAAGCCTCAACAAAACTAACAAGCAACCATAAAATCTCAAGTTCCCAACCATGGCAGAAATTAAAACAAACTTCCAAGTTCTCAAAACAAAAGCAAATAGACAATAAAGACCACCTACATAAGCTGGACGCCCAGCAGAGAGCTTATGTAGGAAAAGCACGTTGCAAACATAACTTCCTCCATGGACAGGGTAGGCACCTCCTCCGTCTGATGTTCTCCACGATCGTCCTGAATCAGCCTTCCAGAGTCTTCTTCATCGTTCAGTATCAGCTCATCATCAACCTCAGCATCTTCGGATCTGCAAAGCAGTGGATCAAACAGTGCGACCCAATGCAATGCACATGGACATGACTATATGAGTAGTAACCGGGTATTCTCACTCGCTCACTCACTATATGGAACCGGACTGAGTCGATCAAAGAGGGCATCTTGCTTCGCTCACTCATATAAACTCACATTAAACTATTCATCATCATTCTTAACAATGGTGTTCACCATTCTTCTTCCCTCTGTTCTCTCAATCACAGATGATGAAGCTGGGGCAATTTGGGGCACAAATGCGGGTTCTTAGCTTTCTGTCCCTCATATGCTGCCTTGTGTTTTCTCCATTCCAGGTGCATAAGGAAATTTGTCTCATATGTAGTTGTTATCTGGCAGAGAGCACAAGTCCCACTCTCTGGTATATACGAGTTTCATACTCATAGTAAGGATTGAGACTTACACAATTGAGTCATTTGACTAGGTAATGATTAAGTTGGTACTTGCAAAGCCCGTCCCCTGCACTGATTCTGTAGCGTAGAATATAATAATAAAACATATGCGGAAGATCTGTCTACTATTCTATAAATGAGATGCGGAAAAATACACGAAATAGATTCAAAATTGATCAAAACTCATGAATAGTACAGCTTACTCGACTTCAACGGTTGTGTGACATTACATGTAATGAATAACAAAATTCTTTCAAGTATCGTGATCAACAAATTTATTACAGAAAATTTGGAAAAATTAAGCAAGAAAACAAAAGAAAAATCTCACCAATCAATCTGCTATGAGCCTATGAGAACAAAAGAAAAAAGGACGGAACTATAAAAATTATCTTCCAAAACCTTTTCTTCAATTTTCTGACAGAAGACCACTGGCAAAACTGGAACCTCTGCTAAGAAATATAATTGCTGGCTAAACTGTGCACATCGTATACCCCAAAAAAAGAAAAAAACAAGTAAAACCATCTCTTTGCCCTCTATTACTAGGTAACGGTGGTCTGTTTGGGAATGTATTTTATCTTCACACCCTTTTCAGGCTTTGTCCCGTTCTTCACTTTTGCAGCCCCAGCAGTTGGAGACTCAAGTGCCTCCACATTTACCAGCCGGTTTTCTGCATTGCCAAGAATGCTGCGTTTAAACTTCAATGAATGAGTCACTGCTACTTCACAGTCATTTTGAATGTCTGGGCATCTAGGAGGTTCAGAGTCTTGGAATATAACCAATTCTACATGGTCTGCTGCAATAGCTTCCTTCCATCCTGCACAAAATAAGATGCTCAATATTCTATAATAGAGCCAATTTTTACGATTCGCTGGGTTGTATGCACATGTACAAAAGATAGAAAAGTACACAGTATACAATGGAATCAAACTCACTCTGTGCAAGAAACTCTTTTGCAGCACTGCTGGAGAACCCCAGGCTTCCTGTTTCACCTGGGGGCATAAAACCATTCCCAATGCCATCATTATGACCATCCGTGACACACGAACTAGGACAATTTTCGCCGGAATGGGTTTGACTGTTGCCCTTTTCAGCCATCACATCAATTTCAGATTCTCTGATGCCATTCTGAACCGGCATAGGACCCCCCTTTGTTCCATTCCAGCTTACTGGCCTCCAAAGCTTAACTGTTGACCGGTTTGTGCCACTCTGAACCAAATCAGGTTTATTGATTTTATCCTGAACATTGTTCTTTGGCATTTGATGATCTGAAAGGCAATCATCACGAACTCCAGCCAGATTACTGCTTTCTTGGCAACAATTTCCAAGAGTGACAGATATAGAACCAATCAAAACCTCATGGTTCTTGATTTGATCTGGTTCAGTTGCATCCTTTTGTGTTCCAGCTTTCAAACTTCCCCCATCAGATTCTGCCTTAGGCTTTCGACTCCAAACTTTATTACCACTAGAAGCAGCCCTTACATCCCTGTGGTTTCCATGATTTTGAATGGATGAAAGCTTTGAAGTTTGAGAACTAGGACCTGCATGAAATCCATTGGGCACACCCCGCTGTGATTTTGGCAACACCTGCCATCGAGCAACAACCGCACGCCGGCAGCCACTTCCCTGCACCATCCGCCGTTCAACATTTGGACCATTGACAGGATCAACATGTCCACAGCTATATTCGGGATCCACATTTTCATCGGTGTTCGAGAATTGAAATGCTTCAAGAGATGAGATAACATGATCTGGCACGTCTGAAATGGGGGAGTTAGAATCAAATGTTGCTGAAGATGTTTCTTCCAACACCACAACCTCTAGTGTTTCATCATTATTCTCTTTAACATCTACCTTCGCCCCATATTTTTGATCCTTTGCCTTTTGCTCTTTCTGCCTAAGTTTCTTCTGTCTTTTCCTCTCCAAGAGCTCAGCTTGCCTACAGATATTCAAAATTAAAATCAGAATGCAACTGAGGGAATTCCAAAGATGCAATCAAGTTTTGTTTTAATTGAAAAAGAGAATGGTACTACAAACTTTCCCTCTAGTAGAAATGCTTGATGTCTACCTTTTCTGAGCAGCTTCTTCTTCCTCCACGAGTAACTTCTGTAACCTCAAAGCTTCAGCATCCTTGTCAGCGTGCCAGGCTTTAACCTGAGTAAAGATCAATAAAAGTTTAAACACAACAAGCAACCCAAGAAATACCAAACAAAAATAATTCACATATACAAGAAAGAAGCATTGCATATTTCACGAATTACATGCGAATGATGACAAAATGATATCCCACAAGTTGAGTTATGAAATCATTATCTGATGAACTATAAGTGGTAATGTAGTTATGAACTAGATTGTTCAATTTTGGGCGCACACACATGTGGAGTGAGAAAAAATGTTCTATAAAATGGCATAAATCAAATATATACAAAAATGGAAAAGAAAAATAACAAATGTTACCAGTTTCTGTTCCACCAAAAAGCTGGTACAGGCAACTAAGTTCTTTGTTTCGAGACCAATCTTCCCAGCCTCTCCATCAAAAATATATCTTTGCACTGATATGGCTGTCCCAGACAAGAACGTTTGTTCACTTGCATCATCAAGGATGGAAAATAACTCCTGGGAGGATATGGGAAACCTTGAAGGTCTAGCTTGGACAATATCCTGCAAAAGGAAAAAAAAAAAAAAAATATAGATATATCATATCAATAGAATATGGTAGTCATTACAATAAATCTTGTGCACAAGAAAAAGAATAATCTCTTACCAAAAGAGCAGAACCAGCCTTCAAATAAATGTGGGGAAGAGAAGAGAATCCTGGTTTTCGAATTAGTGTTGTCAATGCCTTTATGAGTGAAGACCCTGGAACTTCCTAGAAACAATAATAAATTAGGGATTGAACTTTGAAAACTATAACCTAACATGAGTAACAAAAAAGTACATATATCCTAGGAATAATGACTCATCTAATATACCAACAACATTTATACATTGCAAACATAAGCTTCATGATGTATGCCATCAGCATACAGACAAGTAAACAAATTCTGTTTTTTTTTTTTTACCTCTAAAGTCACATTCTTGAATGATACAGCTTCTTTTGCCTCTTCTGGAGAGAGCTAAACAAAATGCAAATAATAGAAGAAGTAAGCACAGATACTAAAAAAATGCTACAAGTAACGAGTGCAAGGGGAAAATTGTACCTTATCCCAAAATGCCCCTAGAAGATCCCTATTTTTAGTAGAGTCCTATAAGATGTAAACAAGATGTAAACGGTATAAAAAATTATGAGCATGAAACTAATCAATATCAACACATAGGAAATTGAACTAGCTTATTGCAAAGCAACTCATGTTAAAATGCAACACGCAAAACTCAAAAGTCAAAATGGTAAGAGAATTAAATGAACAGAGTCATTAATACTGTGAAATAGTAGGAAACCTTATCAAGCTTTTTCAACCGATGGTCCACACGAATGTGTCGTCTGTAGTTGATGGGTGAACAAAATTCTCGGGGACATTTGTCACACTTTTGCATGTGTGCCTTAATGGAAGAGTGCAGGGGCCAACCTGGAAGTTCTGTCAAATGTAACAAGGCTGTGTCACCAAACATAGCTTACTACTTTCTTATGACATATAATACACATATTAGGGCCGCCATTATAATACACATCTTGAGATATTTAACCACATTAAGTACATATGCATTTGAACTGAGACTATCACAAAGCTAAACATAATGCTCCCCCACTTATATAATCTAGTAAGTCGGAAAAAATTTCAAGTACCTTGTTGATCTAAGGCATGAAGTAGTTGAATCCATGGGACTGGGCTATCGCCAGCCCGGGAGAAGGAAATAGAAGGCTCTTTTGCAACTTGTCTGATGATAGTGTCAATGGAATCATTTCCCTCCTCCGATTTCATAGGATCTGTAGTGTTCGAGGCCTTGAGTTTAGCAATTGGCATCTAGGCACTCAGAACTTAAAATCCACGAGATAACGGGATGCCTTTGTACAACATATAAGACAATTCAATAAAAAAGTTAGGAAGGCAGCTAGTGACTAATTGACATACAACTGAACTGGACTGAGGTATGGGAAAAGCATACTATGACGTAAATATGACATGTGATGCATAATCTACCAAGATAAGAAGCAAAGAGGTGAAAAACCACACACCATAAATCTAAAAAAAAAAAAAAAAATGAACTGTCAATTGTAAGCATTATGAATCCTAAACATCCTTTAAAACATAGATCCACCACAATGAATGCCGCATAGCTAAAAGCGCCTCCACCGTGAAATGAAATATTTACATACATATATTAGCAATATATCCCTTTATATAAGCAATTAAACATTATATCACAACAAAACTGAAAGAAAATTAAAGAGTGAACAAATAAACATTAGGAATAAAACGTGAGGTCCGTTTGGTCTCCAAAAAAAATAGAACCTAAAATAAAAAAGGGAATGAAACTTTAAATCTCTCATAATCCGCTTGTCGAAGCTTAAGCACATGAACATGCAATCGAACTAAACCAAACAGGCAAACACGACTAATGACTTGGCCAAGTTGAAACTACGTCATTCACATACACCACAAAAAATATATCTAATTCAAAATTCTCTCGTGTTCTATCTTTTTGGTTGCACAGAGGCAGAGTTTTGCCAGCTATCAAACAGAGCAACAATAAAATTACACAAAATATAAATAAAATAAAATAAATAGATTTAAATGAGATAACAAAGCTTACTAAGGCTTGGAAACACGTGATCTGTGATCAATATGTGATTCTATATATCTATATGTGCAGATATATATCGAAGGCACTGAGGGAGTAATCGGTTCACGTACCAGTGGAGGTGTGAGAGAGAGATCGGTTCCAGGATAAGGAAAAGCTCAGGAGATCTGCAGTATTCGGAGCAGGCGGGAAGGAGATTCGGAGTGTTTGGCGGGAAGGAAAATCGGCGAGAAAATGCGACAAAGTGATGAACCACAGAAGGAAAAGGAGAGAGTTTCGAAGGGGGGAGAGAAGAGTGTGCGAGTTCGCAGAAAGAACAGAAAATATAAAGGCGAAAAATGAAATGGAACCCTCTTCAGTAATAAGGAAAAAAAATAAATGAAAAAAATAAATTCATAATTACGACATGCGACGGGAGGCTTTGTTTCACGGGCTAAATGGAGCGCGTGAAGGGTTGCGTTCGGAATTGAGAGTTCGATGGCCCCAACAAAGATTGGGCCTGGATCCGATCCGCTTAAGATTGGGCCTCTTTGAGAGAGTGATGGCCCTAAGTTGGTCCACTGGAATAGAATTCCCCACATTTGATTGTGAAAGATAAACTGATTATGATATAAGCAACGAAATGCTCGATTTATTTGAGCTTTTCTCATTATATTCAAATTTTAATGATCTCATTATTATAATTTTGAAAGACTTAATCCACTGTTTGAGTACATTGTAAGATAATAAAAATATTTTGTACAATTATGTGGAACGGTATGGATGATAATTCCAATTTCTTAATTAGAACGCAAAGACACCATGTTCTTCTCAGATAATTAAAAAAAAAAAAAAGACCCCATGTTCTTCTAAAACATCTTCTTAAAGCAGTATTAATGTCTTTCATTTTTTCATAAAATCATTTTCTATTGATGATATCATGTTGGTTACACTGGTAAGTATAGTGGTCTAACAGTTTGAGAGCCAAATGGTCTAATCATCGTGTACACAGACAAGACAGTAAAGGAAAATAAGATTCATGAAACTTTCACAATTGTAGTTGCCACTGTTGAATTGCATTTTGAAGGGCATAATTAGGGAGCAGATTGCAGTGATCAAGCTTAAGATTTGTCATGGGCGAGGTATCGTGGCCGCTTTTCAACCATCCTCTTATTGCCTCTTCTTCATATGTGAAACCATCTGCAGCTATGTGTGGATCTTTCATGACTTCCTGTAAATGCAAATAAAAGAGCTATGGTCATGAGAAAACCAATCAAAACTGAGACACAGTCGCCACACATCGTACAAGGGATGGCAGAACCAAAAGTGAGCAAACCCGTAAAATAATTCAAATCTCAGCCAAGTCAACATCAAATACATGTACAGCAGTACACTTCAATTACCTGAAAAATGGGGCAGACAAAATGGGAAGGAGTCCGAAGCTTCTTGGAAAGCGAGCCTGGGGCAGAGGCAGCAAATGCAGCTCTCATTGCCTCATGGACATCCCACAGGTCTGGCCGATTCAACCGGTTCGTCCCACAGCATCTCAATGCTAAGTAAGCCAATTCTTTTGCTTGCTCTTCTGGCCAGTCCCCAGCTGAAACGTCCAACAATGCATTGATGTTATCATTTTCTAGTGCACATTTAACATCCTTCACTATACCCAAAAGCGGTCTTGCAATTAAAAGTCGTAATAGTACAATCCCAAATGAGTAAACATCTGATTCGGGTGTAAGCTCTCCAGTCTCAAGATACTCTGGATCCATATACACAGAAGTTCCATTTGGGTCATTACATATTTTGGAGAAGTTGGCTGGATTTTCATTGTGTGGGATCAAGCAACTGATGCCCAAATCACTAAGTTTGCTGACAAAGTTTGTGTCAAAGAGAATATTACTGGGTTTCAAATTCCCATGGACAAGACAAGTTGAGTGGAGAAAGATAAGGGCAGAACATATCTCAGTAGCAATACATGTTCGAATTTTCCATGGAAGAGGTGGAGCATTGTCTTTACAGGCAAGGCGGTCTTCAAGGCAACCATTCTTAAAGTACTCATACACAAGCGACCTAGATTCTGGACAGCTTCCAATTAGTGTTACTAGGTTTGGATGCCTCACTCTGCTCAAGACCTCTACCTGATGAAATACAACAAAAATAACGAAATTATTGCTATTTTACTGATTTTTTTAGTAAACATATCAGTATTGTTACTACTGTAGAATTTGTAACATACGATTTACCTCATGGTTGAACTCTAATTGCCTTTTAGAACCATACGAGGGCAACATTTTTATAGCAACATGCATTTGGCGAAGAATCCCTTTATACACACTTCCATACCTTCCTTCTCCAATCTTCCAGGATGGGTCAAAATTTTGAGTTGCCTCACTGATCTCCATAAAAGAGAACACAGGGAATTCTGCTCGACAAAAGCTTTCAGCTTCCCCTTTCATCAATATGCTTACCTGTTTGACTTTTCTTATTGCATTTCTATGCTCTATCCGCAGCATATCCCTTTTTTCCCTGAAACTTATCAAGAGCTCCACAGCTGAGATGATCTTCTCCTCTAACTCCTTTACCGTACATTGCGACTCTGCTAATTGGCTCTCCAGCACTAATTTCTTGTCCTGGACCATCTGGAGTTGCTCTATAAATTCATCACGTTCATCCTTCACCCCCTCTATTTCCTGCCTTACTTTAGCGAGCACTTCTTCCATCTCTTTTCTTTGGCTCATCTCCTTAGTGCATAGACTTTGAAATGCTTTGGCCTGTAAGAAGACATGATAAACACAAATTGCACAAGTGCGCACCGCACACAGATAAATATTACACCTTAGTAAACCCAAAAGGTCAAAGTTTGAGCCATACCTATCTAGAAATGGTCAGGCAAAATAACCAAGATAAATTTCATTCATGGGCTAATCATATTGCCTAAGATACAAAGAGCATAGTGTACATACGGTCTGCTTGATAATGTTTTCGGTTTTTTTTTTCTTTCCTTAGAGAGACGAGAGGAGAAAGGAGAGAAAATACATAAAACAAATTTTAAACAAAAACTAAAAACCATTTTAAATGGTTTTTAGCTCATAGTTTTAACCCTTTCTATTGTCCTCCCTTTCTCATCTCTCCTTTCCCTCTTTTAATTAAACCAAAAAACAATTTAACAAAAGGCCCTGAGTTTGATTTTTCAAACTAATTCCAGCCAAGTGTATCCCAAAAATTTTATAATCTCTTGAGACAAAATAATTTAATCAAATTCGAGATGCTAATATAGAAAGTTATAAACCCAACATCCCCTGCCAAACCAATAGCAAAACAAAAATAAAAGGAAAAAGTGATAAGCAAAAGATAAATTTTACCTTGCATTTAGCCTCCATGGCATCATCTTCCTCTTTCCACCGCCTCACTGTCTCTTCAAATTCTTTCTGTTTAGAGTTCCTAGTGTCCACAATATCTTGTTCTACTCTATGAAAACTTTCACTAGCTGCCTTTTCCTTCTGCAAATATGAGCATTAAAGATTCATCAAATGGTTTGAAAAGGAAAGCATCCACTGACTTGAAGAAGTTTATCCAAAACTAGAGGAGATTAAAATTTTCCATAAAGGGCAGATTATTATCATGAATTATTTTGAAGTACATGTAAGTTTATATTTCTGCTCCAATATTATATTCAGATTAACTCGACACCTCAGAACATAAATTGCAAAAATTATTCATTTTCGTGGCCTTCCCCCTTTTCTAGACTCTCTTTCAAATATAAGCATGCACAGAAAAAGTGGTTTCTATGAACCCTGTACCAAGCCGCAAAGCAGCAGATGATACATAATGAAAATCATCTAGGAACTTGTATACAAAGGGTGATAATGAACAATTTCTTCTCACCTCATCAGTCAGCAATGGGGTCAACTTTGAAGTGCCAACCAATCTGTCGGTGTACCACTCTGTCGGTCTCCTTGATGATTCTTCCAATTCATTGGTATCTTCCTCAGCATCTGCAGAACTCTGTAACAAAGTTATTTGTCTATACTCCCTTACAGTAGAACCAAAACCAAACAGATTTTGATCATCCATGAAAACATAATCTGAGTGGTGAGCCTACCTATATTTCTCAGCCAATGAGTTGACTTTGATCTCAAGTGCTCCGGTTGCTCTGTTCCAGTATCCGAATTTATCAGCAGCAAAGGAGGGTCAATTTCTATTTCAGATTTATCTTCCCTGTTTTCACATGCTTCGTATAAGTGGAAATTATATATGGTACACTGGTACTCTTATAGATAATGAAACAAGTTACAAATATGAAAATTTGAAATTAAATGGCAAAGCAACTTGGGGAAAAACAACAATTATGTGTTAATCTTGCAATACATTAGGATAAAACTCAAACATGTTAATGCCTGAGTTATTGTGAAAGGTACCATATAGTACCTTGTATATATGAGGTGCCCCTTACAAACAAACCAAATATGACAAGAACTAGCTGCATTTTGGCATACAAAAAGTGCTTTCTTAGACTTTATCTCTGCCAATCTCCTGCAATCGCAGTGAGTGAGTGAGTCAACTTAATTGAAGGCAGATATGCATGTTCACTAGTTTTTCAACTCATCAAAGATCACAAAACCTTTTTCTTTAATTAGAGACAACAGTAATAGAATTTGAATATAACAAATGGACCTTCTAGTGGAAAAATTTATCCTTGAAAGTTAAAATCACAGGTGCTTACTCAGAATAATATTCATCTGCAGCTGCTCCCATGACAAGCCATCTAATATTGTGCCGAGCAATAAGTTCAACAATCCCCTCTTCAACAGTGTCCATCTCAATCCATACTTCATTTGCCTCCACCTGCATTAATAAGCAATCATGTCAAATAATAGTTCAAAAAGTTTTACGTAAAGTGTTCACTCAGCTACCTAGAAAGATCTCAAGATGAAAATATGCAAAGTTTTAACTTTAAAGTTTCAAGCTCCTAAAGTACTTATCAGAATCCAAAGGTCATAACCAACTGCGGAAAAATATAATACTTCGAAATTCAGATTCAATGCTAATGCGAACACTCTATGGTATTGATAACAAAAGTAATGAAAAAAACAATGAAAAGAGGATTAATACTCCTGCTCGGTCGAGAATCAGCAGGTATTGATCTAGAAGTTTGCGAAATTTTGGCCTCTCAACTCCTAGGTATGCGTTAAGCGCTTGTTGTTTCTGTTTACTGGCAGTACTACTACCTTCTGCTGCAAGTAATGAAAAATCATAATAATGATAATAATATTAGTATGAGAACTAAATATTGGAAATCGAAACTACTTAACAATTGACTCAGAATTCAATTCCCAATTTCCACCCATTGCTTTTCTTCTTTTCTCGGCAACCAAACAGAACCCCAAGTCCTCAAATAAAATCAAAGACATTGATTGAAATCAACAATAAGAGTCAAAAACTCACAAGGTTGGTGAACATGGAGCAGGCATATCTTCTTCCAGTTCTGCAGCGCCCAAAACAGTGTCGTTTCGCTTCCCATCCCCACCGCAACAAATATAGTCTCTTCCACATCCAACACTCGCTCTTCTTCGGCCTCTCCAACGCTTCCCATCCTTCCAGTCTCGCCGAATCTCATGGAATTTCGAATCCCGGGTTTCGGGGAATCGGCATGTTCTGGGGATTTTGAACTCAGTGAGTGAGACTCAGTAATCACCGAGTCATAACAAGCTAAAGATTACTGGTTCTTGTAAACACATCGTATATGTGTAACTTGATTAGTCTCTCCTGCTATTTGACAAAAACGGCTTTTGCTTTTGGGTTTCGGTTTCGGTTTCGGTTTGGGCTGAGCTTATTATACAAGAGTTTTGAAGGTCCTTTTAATAAAAAAGTTATAGGAAAGCTTACACAGAGTACTTCATGGAAAAGCCTTAACCAAAAAGAAAGTACATTTTAAGATAAATTTTTGTTTTTTGGCATGAGAAAAATAGAATAACTTTTTTTTTGGCCACTGGAGAAAAATAGAATAACTTGAATAGGATATGATCATATGATTATGACATTTGCACTGGCATTTGACAATGTCAATCATTTTGGATTTTATAATAAGGAAAAGTCATATCAATGAGATAAATTAGCAAGTACATTACATTTATGTGGTAAATACGTGTAAAGTAGGACCAATCGCGTCATAAGATTCAATTGGAATCATCTTTATTGCTTTGGACCTTTGTCCATATAAAAGGAAGATCAAAAGAATTTCATAATGCTCCATTAAACAATAGACAAATTTTTTGTCATATTTTCAATTGATTAGCATGAATACGTGTTGCTGCGCAAGTAAAAAAAAAAAAAGAAATAACCTTTTTTATTTAATACGAAGAGAAAACTGAAATTTAGACATTAATATCGAAGAGAAATATTATTAAATTAATAACTAATTAGTCAATAACAAATAAAAAAATATAATTAAAGTACATATAGAAAATTAAAATTAAATACCAAATTCTAATAATTTTTTGGTATAGTATGAAGATCATATAATATTTCAATTAAACTACTAAATTTAAATGTAGTTTTTAGATTAAGTCACAAATATGTTAACCTCTGTGATTTGAGTCTTTTCCATTTGACATTTTTGTCCTTTAGCCCACATATGATAGGTGTTAATTAAAATTTATAAGATTTTGACAAAATTGCCCTTGAGACTTTTATATTATCTTGAAAATTGTTAATGTAGTCTCAACTTCACATTTAGTTGTGACTGTACGACACTCACAACTTCAAATTTAGTTGTGACTGAACGACACTCACATTTAAGTTTTGAGACAGTCACAGTTAAGTTATGACTTAATTGGTTTTTTTTTTTTGAAATTATACTATAATATAGTATAAATAGAGGTCAAAACAATACTTTTACTCAAAATAATACATAATATAGTGGTGTGAGTTGTCCATTTCAATTTACCAAGACAGTCACAGTTAAGTTGTGATTGGATTGGATTGATATATTTTTTTTAATACAATATAGTATAAATTAATGTAATATTTGTAATGTAATATTTTTTTTATTTTTTTATTGTAGTGGCATGTAATGTAATATTTGTAAATTTTAATACCTTTTAATTTATTATTTTGTTTGACTTTAAAACTAGTACCTAATCTAAAATATTATTTAATTTTGATACTTAAACTAAAAAATTATTGAAATTTAGTAGTTAAAATCAATGGACGTAAGTACATAGTCTTAATCCTTATTAGGGAGTGATTATGTGCAGTTATTAGTGAATGATTAAGAGACATTTTTTAGCTGAACAAGGCCATTTTGAAAAGAAAAAAATTATATATATGTTTTTTGGAAAGGTTTCTGTTTATAATTTTTAAGAAATAAAAAATTTGATTTTTCAGTCAAACAGAGCGAGTAAGCGATCATTAGTCCATAGTGAGTAGTCTCCCGCGCCAAAACCCAAACTCACACATAAAGTTGTTCTCCTACCCGACCCTCTCTCCTTCCATCCGTTCCTTTTGACTGGTAGTTCTGAAACTCTCTTCTTCTTCATGACGATCCCTATTCATCAAATACTCTACGGAACATGGAAAACCCTACATTAACACTCCCAGAAACTGAAATCAACTCCCCAGATCCACCCAATTCCTCAGATACCTCCGATCATGGTCTTCGCGCCGAGCTCGAATCCCTCCGCCAATCGCACCAGAGCCTCCTTTCGAAGTCGGTGGCGATGGAGGAAGACTTCAATCTCCTCCAGCACCAGAGAGACGAGGCCGTGGCTCACAGCGCCGAACTAGTCAACGTCATCGGAGAAATTTCCGCCGAAAGAGACTCTCTTCGCGACGAAATTGGCAAGCGTGAAGCTTTCTTGAGAGAAAAAGAAGATGGGTTTGCGATCAAAATTGATGAGGAGTTGAAGACGAAGGAGATGCTTGAAAATGAGGTTCGAGTTTCTAGACAGACAATTGAAAAATTGGAACTTGAGAGGAAAGAGAGAGATGGGTTTTTGTTGAAGTGTTTGGATTCGCTCCGGTCGACCAAGGAGAGCTTAATTGGAGTAATTGATGGTGTGAGTGACGAAAAGGATGATAATAGGGATGATGAAATCGAAGGGACGAGTGTGGAATCGCAGTTAGACCAAGAATCGAGAGCGGTATGGGAGGAGATTATGGCCGTTACGAGGTTAGCTGCTTCAGCCGAAGTGAAGGTGGATGAGTACAAAGAATTGAGGAATAAGGAGAAGAGGGAATTGGGGAATAGCTTGGTGAGTTTGACAGAGGAGAATAGGGATATCAGTAGCTTGCTCAGGATTGCTTTGGTGGAGAAGGAGGCGGTGGAGAAGAGGGTGAAAGTAAATAGTGAGCAGAAGAGAGTGGCCATTTTGCAGATAGCAGAGCGAAGTTTGCAGAGAGTTGGATTTGGGTTTATGATGGGAAGTGGGAGCAATGAGCAGTCAATGGAGAGTTCTGGGGCTAAGTTGGATGGAATAAGCTCTATGGGGGCTACCGCGGGGAGTAAGTCAGATAGCAGTGAATGTGAAGAGGAGGTTGTTAGTTTGGTATGTTCAACTTCTTTTTCTTTAGGTTCAAGATTCTTTAAGCTATTTTATATTGCAAGAACAGAAAAACAATAAAAGGGTTGTTTATGTTATATTGTTAGCTAATACTCATGCCTTAACCTTTTTGATCCAAATCAAACCTGAGCACTTGTTAAACTCATTCCTATCAGAACCATGAAATGTTTTGTCATTGCAGCAATTTGTATGCTTTCGGCCTTTGAGCTTTAGATATTGTTTATTAGACTTACTTTGTTTGGATGATTCTGCCTTTGGACATTAGATATTGTCCTGCATTGCTTAATTGATATTAATGGCTACTGTTTGTGATTATTCTAATCAGGCATCGACTGTAGAGAAGATAATGAAGAACCTACGTCTTGAAATCACTCAGTTGAGAAGATCTTTGGAAGAATCTAGGTAACTTTTCATCAAATTATATGCCTTCTCACATCATTGTTATGTGATTAGATTTGAAACTGCATCCTAATCTAGTGTTGCTTCAATGTTATTTCCGGAAATGCTGAATTTGAAATGATGTACTTCTTAGTTCTTAAGAATGGTTCAGAAAAAGATAACACTGTTTATTGTGGGCAATGATAATTGTTATAGATATAATTACTGATATTATGCCATGAAAAATTGTCCCATAATTAAAGCTCTGTATGAATATACATTTCTACAATCACCTCTCTGCCCACACTGCACTATAGATGTCGAGTATTATTGGTTTAGTTGTCAATTACTTATTATCAATTTTATGTCAGGTCAGACACTGAGCGCCTACAGAGTCTCACAGAGAAACAAGCTCAACAAATTTCAGAAAACATGCTGTACATCAAGGAGTTAGAAGATAGAGAGAGGGTGTTAACTCAAAATGTAATTGCTTGTTCTATAAAAAAATGCAATGATTCCTTTCTGTGCATTACTGAAGTATGCTCATCTTCTTGCTGACTTATTCCCTTGTTATACGGCTGCAAGGTTGAGGAACTCATGATTGAAATAAAAGAATCTGAAGCAGAGGTTGCTAGATGGAGAGAAGCTTGTGAGTTAGAAGTTGAAGCTGGGAAAAATGAGATTGGGGAACGTGAAAAAGTGGTAAATTTATATTCCTATTTGATTTTATCTGTGCTTTCTTTCCTTATCTGGTATGTTGAAATTATTTGTGCTTTCCTGAACCTAAATGAAAGAGAGGAGGGGAATCATTGGGAAAACCATTCTCTTTCCATCCCATCCTGCTTATTTTCATAAGATGTTCAAAGCTTCTGGTTTCTGTGGACTTCAGCATCTGGAATCTAGGCTCAAAATCCTTTTGCTTTATAGTTTAAACTTTTAAAATGAAATGGAACAAGTATTTTGATAATCCTTAGTTCTTTTCTAATTGTGCAACTCAATTTCTATGTCATTACTGTTTCATTAGATCGCCATTCTGAAGCAAGAATTGGAGAAAACAAAGGCTGCTTTGGACATATCAAATGGCAAATTGAAGCTGAAAGAAGAACTTGCAGCTACTGCCATGGTTGCCCAGGCAGCAGCAGAGAGGTCCTTGCAGTTGGCTGACAGCAGAGCAGCAGGACTACGTGTGCGGATAGAGGAACTATCAAGACAGCTAGAAGAAGCAGAGAGCAGAGAGCGTAATACCCGAAAGGTGAGACACATATGTTGGCCATGGCGAGGCCTCAAAGTGAACCCTGCTAACAATGCACACAACAGGGTTCGGAATGCAAGACGATTGTTACCAGAAATGCAAGCCTTGCTTCATTACAGTGGATGATGAATCATCTACTGCCTTTTTTTTTTTTTGGTTCAATAGGATTTATTTAAATTTCTTTCTTTCCTTATTTTTTTTAAACCCCTGTTCAGCTGTATTACAATTCCCTACCTTTATTGTTTCTAGAAAAGAAAATGATTTGTTGCAAAAAAAAAAAAAATGCAAAGAAACTAACTGCTTGATTATTTTTATTTTTATTTTGGATAAGAACTAACTGCTTGATTATGGGTGTAATGTGCAGTGAACTGAACCATAATTTTGCACCAATTTCCCATAAAAAAAAAATGTCGGAACAAAAGAAAGCTGAATACCTCTATGCTCCTTGAGTATGTTGGGAAGTTTTGACCGTTGGATAAAAAAAAAGGATGATTAAAGTTCTTTAATCATTTAACGTGGATAAATGCGCGAGAGAGAGAGAGAGAGAGAGATGAACAGATATAGCATTGCACGACAAAGCAAATTACATGAAGTTTTAAGGCAATTTTACATTGCCAATGCCATAACAGTATATGTTCTTGGGATACAGAACATTACAAACCAAAAGAAAAAAGAAACTCTCCAATATCTCTTGATTAGCTAATTGAAAAGCCCTCCAACTTCCTTCTTCATCATTCCCTTAATCTGTGAAAACAAAACAGAAATTCAAAATTAAATTCAGTATATCGATTGTATCAATGCAAATCCAATTTCTCATAGAAGAGTAATAATAGCAAATAGCCTCTCACGTATAATTACTAACTAGGAACAGAGATGACAAGAAAATGGAAGATAGGTACCTGCTTAGCTGAAAGTCCAATGTCTTGTAAATCCTCAAGCTGAAAAAGGAACATCGACTCAGTAACCAATTATAAAGCATTAACTACAATGAAATACTCTATTTTTTACATTTTCTTTTTCTTTTTCTCTTAAGTCTTAACCGTGTATTATACTTACACTCTTGAAGGGGTTAGGAGATTCTTCACGCAATTCAAGTATGTAGGTTGCTCTTTTCTCTCCAATCCCCTATACGGAAAAAGCTAGAATCACTTAATATGTATAGGAGCTAGAGAACATCGATAATAATGAAAAGTGGAAGTGATCCTCACCTTTAATCTTTTCAATTCTTCCCTATTGATAAGAAAGTAAAAAAGGAAAGTTAGGCTTTTGGTAGAGTAATGATATGAAACAAATATAGTTATACTATGCTTGAATTAGTTACAATAAAACCAGAGCAACTGTTAACTGGCATGAGGAACTTACTTGTTAGCTGTATTTAAGAAGCTAAGGTATTCTTGAACAAGGGAATGCTGCAATAACAGAATAATATTAGAAGCAAAGCGAAGGCATATAAACTGGAAGAAAAAAATAGTTAGGATCATACCTTCACTCCAGTACTGTGCACACTCAACATTCCCCAAGGGCTGTTGACATTTGAAACCTCCCATCTATCCTTATCTCCCATACCCTGATTGTTAACTGGAGTTTTTGGTTCCACAATGTCATTCTCCCCTGGCATCTTTATGCACGTTGGAGTTGAAGAGCAGAGTGATTTCAAAGTATTTGATAATTCTTGTAATCTTTCACTAATTGGTGGTGATCCATTTTCCTTTCCTATGTAATTAACTACCAAATAAAAGAACACATTAAAAAAAAATAACATAAGCATCTAGTGTCTAGAAATCAGGTTTGGCAATTCAAATCATATAAAACCAACCTTCTTCAACTAAAACCAATGCATTTTCACTGCTGTTGTTGACACTATGAGTAACTTCCCTTTTGTTTTCTATGTCATGAACTGTCCAGTGAACAAAGACATTAGTAAAAGGTTATATATATTTGCATCTAAGGCCTAGCAAATCAGGTTTGGTGATTCAAACCATATTTTACCAACCTTCTTCAACTAAAACCAATGAATTTCTGCTGCTGCTATTAACACTAGGAGTAACTTCCTCAGTACAGCCATCACTATTTACAAAAACATCCTGAAAAGAAAATAACAAATTCATGATGAACGTATGCCACTTATGCAAGCCATGATGTTTTCATGGCACAATATTCATTACCTTTTCTGCCATTAAAGTACATTCTGGTGCATTTGTAACATTTGAAATGGACTTTTCCTGCAAAAATACAATTGACATTGTCTAAATAAGAATGCAAGATTACCCCCCACAAGTGTCCTCACTTCTGAAAAATCTGAATGTAGATCAAATTCAAATCAAAAGTAAAATTCGAAAAAGAATTTACCTTTTCATCTACTGAAGTTTCAATCTTCAAGGCAATATCTGATACTGCACTTGCCTGCATTAAAATATAATAAGCTAAAATGCTGTTGGAAAATCATAGTATCTAATAACTCATCACTTTGCAAAATGCTTGACATAGAAATGTATAAGAGAAATTATATACACTCCCCAATATTCATATGTTAGATGCGCTTATAAATTAAGCCAGTTTTATAAAGTGGTGCTTTCTCTATCTTTGCACTAAATCATAAAATATCCAGCAGCCTTGCTCTAATCATTTTGACTCTATTCTACTGTCTTTTAGAACATAAGGATAAATGAGACTACTTGATATTCAACACAAAGTAGAAAATTAAGTACCTCCTCCAATTTGGACAAATGACTTGATTCATCAAATAGTTTCCTTCAAAGAGAAAACAACACATTGTTTCAATTAGAGATCAGTACATTGGACAAGAAAACGATTCAGCTATAGCATAGCATACAAAAGGGACCTTCATAACATACCTTCCTTTCAATGTGGAAGCCATACAACTATTGACTTTCTTGTCAGAAAGAGGCACTCTGGAGATGGTTTGTTTCTTTGCTGTAGCATAAATGGTCTTGGGTATATAACTCTTATGTGATGAAGGCACCGCCAATCTTGCCAAGCTTTTAGTTTTCTTTGTGGAGCCTATGAGAGACCGATTGATGTTTTGACAAGAGCGAGACACCAAGCTTACCATGTAAATGGAATCTTGGCAAAATGATGGTTTCTAAATTGAAAGAAAAAGAGAAAGAGAATTCAGGTGATCAAAGCAAGCAAAACAAATATAAACCAGAAAAAGGAAAAACAACTTGTAACTAAACTTAAAAAGCCTTACCAAGCAAGTGACCATCAAAACTCTACTTGCCCCTCCCAGGGAGTCTTGCAATAAGTGTGTGAGTTTGCTTTCTCGGTAAGGCACATGGTTTTCAGTGGCACTCAGTGCATGAACAACATTCAACATGGCATATATTGACTTGTTGATTTTACTATTCTCGACAAAATTAAGACCATCGATGCTTTTCCTTCTGCTATCCTCATAACCTGTTCAAGGCAGTTTCAAAAAAGTTATTACCTATATACGACTGTCAAAAAAAAATTAGAAAAAAGGATGAACAATGTATTGGCCAGTGGTTAACAAATACAACCTGCCAAGTCAACAAAATTCAACTTGCCCACATGAAGGGCAACTGAGTTCTCACTGGGTGATGATACATGCACTATCAAGCCCTTGTGGCCTCTACGAGGAAGTTCCATAGCTACCTTTTGTGCAGGTTTACGTGAACCACACCCACTAACATATAATTTGTTGAATTCTAAAATGGATTTCACAGGCACCTGGAAAGAGATGAAATAATATGTCATGAAGAATGTACAATAGAAACCCACTCTAACGATCTTCTCTAATACAATATATTTGAAAAGACCAAATAACTTGCCTGAGAAAGTCCTTTAAGCCGAATTTTTCCTTGAGCATCTCCCAGCACCAACACTACTGGGCGTTCTGGATCCAAGATGTCATACACATGGTCCTGATAAACCTCATAGGAAGATATAGAAATTGAAGTTCCATTCTTCTCAGCCACTGAGAGAATTTCAGCCATTGCTAGTGCTGCCAAACCCGGTTTCTCGCTAGAACCCTTCAAAACCAAGTGGTTTAAATCAGTATAATACAAGTTATTCCCTAAGAAAATAGTGTTAAAGACTGATCTTAGGAGAAATAATAGGGAGAAATACACCGCACCTGGATTAAGCAAGTCTTTCCACTGCCTCTTGCTCCAAATGCAATAACAGTGGCATTGCAACCATCAAGAACACCAGGAATTAGAGGCTTTACTTCTCGTGAAAACATTATGTCATTGTCTTCATTTTGCTCATAGCAATAATCCAATTCATAAGACTCTTTACGGCTGCAAGACAAAAAGAAAAATCTTGTCTACCACAATCTAACACTTAATTATATCAGAAAATAATATATACATATACACATAAAAAGGAAGGAAATTTTAATTTATCCAATTATCAGTGTTCCTTGTTTACGCCTAAAATTTGAAAACCTCAATTCAGTTAAGGCGAGTATCTGCATTAGGTTTATGTGATCAGAGTCTTTTGATTTATCAGGTCCTCCATTACTAAAAGAGCATATAGTATCTAGAATTCAACACTTTTGACTCAACTTAAGAAAGCATATTGCTCCTAAACTATTGATTTAATTTATCAAGAATTATCTATAACCCAAAAGATGATATTTATAGGTGAATTCTCTATAAATAAAGAAAAAGATTCAAAAACTCATTTCTTTTCGTTTTTCCACGCTTCTCAAGTTCTCAGTAAACAAAAAAACCATAATGCTCATTTTATCATAAATTTGTAAGAAAAAAAAAATAAGAATCAAGAAGAACCCGAACCAAAAATCAACATTACCTTGCTGACTGTTCTTTGAAAGAGAGGGTGACACTCTCAGAGGCCTCTCCCTTGGGCTTGTTCACAGAGATCCAAGAATCCCCACATGAAAACTCGGCCTCCGAAGCAGTAAAGCCCCTGATTTTCGCTACGACTCGGACCTTTCGAGATGGATTCGAGTGCTTTGGGGTCTTGGTGCCGTCAGTGTGGTCGGACAAAGACGACGCCATGTAGAATTTCTCGGCACTCAAAGCTTCTGAAATTAGGGTTTGAATTCGAGGTCTAAAAGCCCCAAATTCAAGAGAAAGATTTCTCAGACAGTGTGTGTGTTTGTTTTCACAGAGAGAAGGAGAACAATGAGAATTGGCAATTGGGATTAGAGGGATTTTGATTTGGTTCTGGTTTTCTTATCTTTTTGTCTTTATTTTTTGGTAACTGGTAACTTGGTAAGTACCAAATAGCCGTTAGGTAGGAGGCTTGGGAGGGAGTTCAAATTTCTCTTACACTCCCTGAAAAGGTTATGAATATTAAATGGGCTTGGACAAAAAAAGAAAGAATATTAAATGGGCCAGCACAGGACAACCCAGAACCTAGCGGAACATTTTAATTCACAGCCCAAAAGAACAAACATGGAACGCTGCGTTTTGTTGAGGTCAGTATTTTCTCAGCGTCCAATCAACCCACGACTGACGACTCCAATTCAATGGACGAGAAGCCTGGGAAGGTCTCGGAGACGAAGAACAGCGAGAGGAAGAAGATAATGTCTGCGTGCGACGTTGAGGCCCTCAAGAAATGCTTGGAGGAGAACAAAGGGGACTACGTCAAGTGCCAGTCACAGATAGAGGCCTTCAAGTCTTCATGCGCTTTAAAGAAACCAAACCCATCTCTGGAATCTGTACCATAAGCGTATTATTGTTGTTTCTTCATGTGTTCTTTCAATCTGGGATTTTGTTTTTAGTAATTTCTGTTGGAATTTTGATTTCTATCTATGCGTAATGTCGCAGATAAAAAGTCTTATTCTACTTGATGTAAAACGAACCACAGAGCTCAAGACTGCCCTGTGTTTGATCATTCATCTTTCAATTTCTTAATTAATACCCATTATTTATTTTTATTTTCATATTCTATCTTTGTACGATAATCGTTTGCTTGGAATGGAATTGCCAAGCTTCTTTCAAGAAATGAAATCCTATCAAAGCAAATAACAAGAAAGATATTCACACTGTAATCTTTATTCACCAAAATTGCATTGTAAACAATAGTTGGTCAGGTAAAATCTACCCTGGAGGTTTTACCCATCAGCATGCATTACAACTCTTCCTGCATGTCCCATAGTAATCAGGTGAACCAACCATGAATACAGGGTTCCTTTGACACTCCCCAATGGAAGCCCACCTGGGACAGTTATCATCTTCATCAGTGCATTCGCTGCTATCAGAATCGGGTGAGACCTTTTCAATGGTTTTTGCATGAAGGAATTTTGTGGCACACCACATTTCCCCTTCAAGTACAGGGCATCTGGCATGGGAGCTACTCTTGTCAGGAGATGCATTAGGATGGAGATTGAAAAACAGGATTGCGTTCCCTTTCACGGGTCTCAAAATGCTGCTACTCTTTCCGCAATCAGACCAAACCTTGCTCCTCGGCTGAGACAGTTTCAACCATGGTTAACAGATAACAATCAGTTCCAAACCTACAATGAAAATGCATAATTAAAGCTTTAAGATAAGATGGTTTCTCTCTCACCTCTAACTCTGGGAATAGAATCTCACCACCATGAGTGACATTTGAGAGATACAAAATAACTGTTGCTATCAAGGGCACACTTTGTTCCAATGTGGATTTGTTACCAAAATAATTGAAATTCTTCTCAGCCTCTTCAAGCCCATAATGTAAAACCTGTAAAGCTCTGCTGTTCTCTGAAGGACAAACACAAACAGTTCAGGAGTTTGTAAGGTATGATGTAAAACAAGTCAGCCAGTTCAGGAGTAGAAGACCAGAGCAACAACACTGAGGGAAGATACCTTTAGGAAGGAATGTCCAAGCTGAAATTCTTTCCTCAATCCTTGAAACTATATCATCCTGGAAACCAATAGACTATTAATAATAAAAAGAGCTATGTGGTCGAGATCAAAGAAAGAGTTATGGGGTATGTGCATCATATTGGATGGCGTACTGGCATGAAATGATTGACAACACAATTTAATAGTTACTGGTCCAATAAGATCTAATTGCCCCCATACCAAGTGTATTCTGAGACCCAACCACACCAACAAGTCAAGGAAAACATGAAAATTTACCTCCATGTTCAATGGAATTTCTACACTTTTAAGCAGCCTATTTGTGAAGGTGTTTCCAGAATCATAATCTTCTTTCAAAGATTTTTCGCCTGCACCATGTGCCTAAGCCCAAAACACAATTTAAAAACCATTAAGCAAGCTTAAACCAATTGATATGTTGAAAGTAAGATGTCAAGGGCATACCAAAGATATAAGGTGGTCACACTCCTCATTTGACAGGAAACCTTTATATAAAAAGACCCTATTGCAAGAAGGATGAAGTCAGATTCTTCGAACAACAAGGCATTGAGCATTCATCAAATCCGAAACTTTATAAGAAATTCATCAATGTACCTGACCTTGGTCGCCAAGATAGTTGGACAACCCGTGATGGGTCAATTTTGTTAGAAGGAACAGAGTGGCCCAACTGTATGACAGTTTCTTCCTGGTTGGCTTCCTTACTCCTCAACTCCTTCCTGATACTGAAGCCAAATGGTCGCAACAGAAAAGTAATGACAAAAAGATTAGATAAACACAAAGGAAAGAAAGAAAGAAAGAAACACTTCCCTCAGTTTGTGACAACATTATTCTACATATTTAGCAACTCGGACTAACAAGAATAAAAACATAGCTCAGAATAGCGCATTAGAGAAACGCATATGAAACATATAAAAAATTTCATATAAAATGAGTAAAAGTAACAATTAGGCAGTGAATGGGGGAAAGGATAAATTAATTTCAGGCTTTCAGCAAGACGTTAATCACATCAATAGACAAAAACCCAGATGATTAACACCATGAATTTCAAGCCTCTGTACCCAGAACAGCTAATTTTAGAATATACATGGATAATATTCAACGATTCCCATTAATGAATTAGCGTAGAAAGAAGGCTGGAATGTGAGAACTGATCAACCAAGAATTGAAAAATCTAGTATCAAATCTATGATAACCTTTAACGTAAGTTTGAGTAATAAATGAAATGAAGCTGCAAAAAGAAAATTGAAATGAATTTCTTACACTTGGGCAGAGGAGCTGGAGAAGGAAGATGTCAACGCCAAAAGAAGAAAGACTGAGACAAGGGAAGCCATTCTAGATTGAGAAGACACTCGTTACTCTTATATAGCCAACAGAATTTCCCAAGAGAAAAACTGAACCTGTTCTTGTGCGTGAAATTAATACAGCGGGGCTGGTGATCTGAGTGCTACTTTGCCTCTGATAGAAGTCATAGAACCAACGCTCAAAGCCTTCCAATTTTCTTTTCATTTTTTGTTCTGTCGGAGTCGGTTAAAGTTTCTATTTTTTTTTTAATTATATATAAAAATAGTCTACGAATTTTACATTAATTTTTAATTTAATTTATTAATTATAAAAAGTATTAATTTAGTCTATAAATTTTTTAAGTTGTACTAACGCAGTACAAATCTTAATCTCCATCCAAAAATTAACATAATTGGTCATATGAAAATATAATGAACGGATTGAAATGTCCTTTAAAATATAGTCACTTCATAGACTAAATTGACATTTTTTATAATTAATAAATCAAATTGAGATTAACTATAAAATTTATTCGTGTATCATTTTTGTATTTAACTTTTGTTTATATTTTTTATCTGATAGTTAAAAGCTCAATACCTTGAAGCTGTCAATTGATAATATTAACCCAATTCAATGGAAGTACGGAACAAGTTTTAATTTTATTTATTTTTAAATCCATTAAATGGTTTCCGTGTATTGCTCACACATTGGTTTGTTTATAATTTTTTTCAAGGAACAATGCTACATACAAAAAATAAGTTCTAACTTCTAACGTATTTTCCAACGGATTGTTGCATTTGTAAATCATGTATTTTATTTTCGTCCGAGTTGGGGAAGGGGAAGAAGGCGTGGCTGAAGGTTAAATAAGGGTAAAACCAGAAATTTTGATTTTTTTTTTAAAAGGGACTGTTGGGTGGTCCATAGAAGTGCATTAGGTTGAGCCTTGAGTTGCTCATTATCCTTAACAGCAGCCGAGTTTAAAACAGTATTAGGCTGTGCTTCTCCAACATCTGAAGTTTTAGCTACACATTTGATACTTCTGATGCTAAAATTAACTACCTTCAATGGATTCTAAAGTTTGACCTTAAATTGAGAACTGAAACTCCATGCAAAAACTAGGATAAAAATGTAACAAGCAATGTTGAGGTACATTTGGTTCAATAATGATTAAAAAAGAAATTTATCAAAAAATTCCTGGTTTATATTTAATGTGCAGTTGCTCCCTGCCATAACAAGATGTTAGATTAAAATTCAAATGTTGGGACTGTAGGCTTCTAGCAGAGGGGATAACATCATTTGGCGAAACAAAAGACGTCACGCATAGGAGTCATCAGTCCATCATGAATAGGCGTTGCTGCAAAAAGGAATACAATAGATGAAATCGTATATCAGTCACCCAAATAAATGACACTGCCAAATAAGTTACGGTCCAAAAACTAGTTATATATCAAAACTTGTACAAGACATTTAAGTTTCCAAAATTACAAGTGAAACCACAAGGTTCCAAAAGACAAACCTCCGGAATCTCTCATGGGAGTCGTATATGGATGCGGAGGAGTTCGACAAGGAGCAGCACTGGAAAATAATTTTTTAAAAAAGTTAGAGAACAAGCTAGACCTAAAACAGAGAGAGAGAGAGAGAGAGAGAGAGAGAGAGAGAGAGAGAGAGAGAGAGAGAGAGAGAGAAAATAATAATTACCAATGTGATGTTGTAACAGCCACGTTTTCAGAAATACAATCCCGAGCAACTGCAAGCATGACGGAAGTGTTATGGCCCATAGAAGTACATACCATCCAAGGAGACAAGAAAAATTCCACACATAAACTTGCCTGTAACAATCCTCATTTGGGACTCTAATTCAACCCTTACATTTGATCCATTAACATCTACAACATGCCCGCGGGAGCCCTTATATTCCCCCTTGCAAATTTTTACTATAGCCCCAACCAAACCATCATGCCCTCTTCCACCTCTATGCCTTCCTCCAGCTGAACCATAGATATAAAAACTAAATTACAAACTCCCTCAATAAAAATATAGACCATGGCACGACATGAACTACATAGAGCATTGAACATCATCAAGAACATACAGTCAGTTGGAGGGCCTCCCCTAGAAAGCCTCCTTGGGGACTGGGGCATACAAGGATGAGTTCTGAGATGCTCCATTCTGGAGTAGAAGTCGCCCTACAAAGTTGATATATGAGTGGGATAAAAGTATTGATAACCAGAACAAATAACAAAAATAAAACCCCTGAGAGATGAAGAGTTAAGATCTACAACAAAACAACACAAAAGACTTACATTTCTGGTAATACCAGATGTCACCCCTGAACTCAACACAACATAATCAGAAAACACGTGGATCTGCAAACAAGACATACCCTTGTCACTTCCACACGAATATTTAGTAGAAAACTATTCCTTAAGTCCACCACTTGCTCCTAAATAACTGAAGGAAAATAAATCACACTCACATGTTCCTTGGTTGTATCAGATACAATGATGAGCACATCATTCTGTTTAAAGTCAACAACCATACCAGTTGCACCTTCTTGAGCACCAGATACAACCTTCACATGATCCCCAACTTTAAAGTACTTGCGAAGCTCTTTTCTATTTATGGCAACAGGTTGCTGCAAAAGAAAATCGACAATAAGAACAAGTCATCACAACACTAAATCAGTAATCCAGTAGACATTTTCTCACCAAAAGGTCTTTCATTTTGGGTCTGATATGAACATTCTCTCCCTCAACACTCTCAACCTGTCCTTCCAAATTTATTAGAGCTCCCTTGACAACAATAATTGCATCACCCTTCATAAAGTGACCTTTCTTTCTGTCTGAAAATAGACTTGACAGACTGGCTATATCTCCACCATTCTCCCCAGGTTTGCAGAATTTTCCGCGTTCATCAAAAGTGGGATTTATGTTTTCAGAACCAACTGATCTCATCGATAATTCCTTGTATAAGAAACCATCATTAAACCACATGCCGCTAACTTTATCAAGGTAAGCACCAGTCATCGGATGTCGTCCATGCTTAACAGGAATACACAGTTCTCTAAGCAGAGTACGAAAGCATAATGGGACAAAAGGGTAAGAAGTTGGTCTACCAATACACTGAGTGGAAACAACAGTGAAATAGGATGGAGTTCAGTATTACCTGGCTTCATCAATATTCATAAAACGTTGAGGAGGAACAAATGCCTTCTTTTTCAAAAGTTCTCTGCCAGCCTGTATCATGAATAATTCATCTCAAAATTACCAAGATAAATCAATAATGCAACGCAATTGAATTATGAGTATTTATGGGGAGGAGAATACAGAAAAGATGGCCCACACAAATAGGAATGAAAATAAAGGGATTCAACGGTGCGGGAACAAGACTCGATTAAATATCAAAATATGTTTGTGAATGTTACCTGTTTTTTTGCAAGAGCTTGTAAATCAATCCTTGGAATTAATTTTACTGCAACTCTCTGCCGCACATGATCCACATGCACCACCTGCAGGAAAAAAAAAAAACTTGAAGCTTAGATAAAGAAGCATAAGTTATTGAGTAACCAGAATCAGAAATACAATCCATACCTTCCCAAGGTCCCCTTTATATGTCCCAGCCTTCAACCTAACCCAAGTATCCTTTGAGAGATCAATTGCCTTACTTTCGACTTTAAGAACATCAGTCATTTCTTTAATAGGAACAAGCTCTATTTTCTGGGGAAATATATCGCGCAGACCTTTGCAAGCCTGAAACCAAAGCAAAGAAGCAACCAAACAAGTACAACAATCAGAAGGGATACGCATATGCATGCAGTACAATGGGAAACACAGTCTGATGTGCAATTCCTAAACCATCGAAAACTATGCGTATACCTAGAAAAACATACCTCCCTCACATGCGCTTCTTTTTCCGCTTCAACATATACATAGTTTTCCAGGTGGTCAAGAGAAATAGCAGACATGATTCTCAGTTCAGGTTTATCAATACACTTTTGAATTAAGCAAGCAGCTGTTTTTCGCTCACGACCAATCTGACATATTGGTCACCAAAAATATCATAATAAATATTATCCCAAAATTAAAAACCAAACAAAAAGTCAATATTTAGGCAAAATAACATACCGCGCATTTCACCAACCACAACTTTGGGTCCAAAACAGAAGGTAAAAGAGCTTGCTGATCTGTGACTACTGTCTCCTCATCATATTCTGGATGACTCAAATATCTATCGTGAATTCTTCTCTCAAGATCTCCAATATCTTCTTCTTCTTCATCTTCCTGTGGCAGCAATGGGGGACGATGCATCCTTCTACCATCATCTTCGTCAGGTATATCAGCTCCAACTATGAAGTCTGCAAAAATATTCTCACAAGATTATCACCAATAAAATCGACAAGGAAGAACTGTTACGAATTCTTATTTACATCATTGTTTCCATAACCCTAATAACAACAATTACAGACTGATTGAAACCAAAATGTTTACAGAATCAATTGAACTCATTTAATAAAAATAAGTTGAACCAAATTTTTTTTTTTTTTTTAAAGGTGATCTTAACAAAGGTGATGAAATTGAAGGTAAATAACCAATACAGACATTTTAGTAAATTGATTATGAAAAGACAGGTATCTTAACCAATTGAACTCAAAATGTATAGAGAATCAACAAACTCAATTTAATAAAAAGAAAATAAATATTAACAAAGGTGATCTTCATCTATATAAGCAACTCTGTCAGTTCTTAGTGACAAGTTGAATTGTGATTATCTTTCAATGACACATCAATCAGAAATGCAGATAAGTAAGTTTATGATCACGCAAGTTTATACAGATGGGTAAAGTTTTTGAAGGAGAAAGCAATTTCAACTTGCATATTGTATTAATAAAATGATATCAAAAGTATCAATTAATATCAATTTAATACAAATATTCATAGAAACAAGAAATCAAAACGAGATGAGTACAAGAAAAAGAAGAGCCTACCATAAAGGTGCATTAACTTTTAACATAATTAGTATATCGTCGATTTATAGATCTATAAACTAATTTAAGATTCAAAACTAATCCATGATTAGTAATACAAGGAAAAAATTCAACCAGATTAAATTAGACTGACCCACACTGATGTAAGACAACTGGTATTTATGATTGGTGATTAATTTGGAACTTATAAACGAACGAAAAGAAATTAACCAGATTGAATTAGACCTAAAACCTGATCACAAACAAAACAATTGGTTTTTGTAAGCAATATAAAATGTACTTAGGCTTACTAGACCAGCTTCAAAGGCATCTCAGCAAGTCTGAAGAGCAAAAGAACTTTGATTTACAAGCAGTTAAACGCCTCCCTTGCCATTGTCATCGCAAGGGGGCTGCCTGAATCACCACTCGAACCCAACACTTCCTCATTTGTGTGATTTCAGAAAAAAAAAAAGTTTGACTGAATCATATAACAGAACAGAAACCAAAAACTCTTAAGAATGAACAACATGTATCAGCCTTAAACCGTGACTATAGAATTAAACGATTCTAAGAACCCTAATAACAAGGATTACACACTGATTGACAACAAAATGTTCGATAGAATAAATTGAAGCCAATTTAATAAAAATTAGATGAACCAATTTCTAAGATTTTTTTTGTCCAGGAACCGATTTCTAAGTTAAAATTAATAAAAACAAGGAATAGAAGAGCCTACCGTCCTCGCCCTCATCTTCGTCCTCTTCCTCCTCAACGCTATCGACCTCGGCTTCAATATCGAAAAACTGCAATGCAGGGGGCCGCTTATTCCTCGGCTTACGTATCCGACCTCCACAATAGTCATCTTCATCATCATCAGCGTCCTCCTCTGCGACGTCATCTTTCAAATTCGATCTTCTCCGCTTCCGATTGGAAGCTCGTACTGCTCGCTCCTGCTCTTCTTCAATTTCATCGCCCAATACATCGTTCAGAGCTTCGTCTTCGACACTTTTACGCCGCATGGCTGCGTCAGTTGCTGGGGTCAATATGGAACTTCGCCTCTCGCTCTCAATTTCGCAATCGGCAAAACTTCTAGGTTGTATTTCGCCAATGCCTCTACGCCCCTATATATAGGCTCTGGAAGGCTCTGGGTCGCAATAGCAAGGACGGTTTCCAAGTTACAATAGTAAAAGAGCCGCAAAACCGCCTCATACCCGCGAGACGAACCGGTTCGTAAACCGCCTCTTCTTCGATTCGCATCTCGTCCTCGTCCTCGCCTCTGTGATACCGCATGGCTTGTGTCTAGGGTTTTTTCTGTGTCTAGAGTTTCTTCTGTGTCTACAGTTGGAGGTGCTTCCTAAATTTGGTTTTTTCACGTAGTTGGGCTTTTAAGTTTGGAGTATTTTTCTTTTTTCATAACATTTTAGGGTAAATTTAAATTTAAATTCTTAGAATTTCTAATTTAGTCCCTGTAATCTTTTTTTGCTCAAAAATTATTAATTTAGTCCCCTATAATTTAGCTCAAATTCCTAATTCGGTCCATGAGATGGACGCGGATGATGACACAAGTCACACAACAATGCTGCCATAATATTAAATGACAATAATTTAGAAAAATATTGGTTCAAGTTCATTTTTGCCCATGAACTATAGGGCCAATTTCAAATGACTTCATGTACTATCAAATATTTCAAATGAATTCATAAACTAAACGAAAGTATATAAAATAGCCCATCTGTCAAATATTAGATGGGTAATTTGGTCATTTTATCAATTAATAATATTTAATTATTATTTAAATAACCAAAATTAATATAACCAAAATAATTATAAATAAAAAACCCACCCCAGCCCGTTCCCCCACCCCGCCACCTTGCCCCTCCCTCCCCCGCCACCTTGCCCCCGTCACCCACTCTCTCTCTCTCTCTCTCTCTCTCTCTCTCTCTCTCTCTCTCTCTCACGCGACAACCCCAGCCACTTCCCCCACCCCCCACGTTGACAACCTCTACCGCCACTTTCAATCCTACTACAACACGCTCAACCTCGCCGCCTCAAACGATGTCGTCACCGTCGCTCAGCTCCTCCACCCCGACTGGAGCACTCCTCTCGAGAAGCCCTTCCTTTGGCTCGGCGACCTCCACCCCTACGTCTTCACCAACCTCCTACGCTCCTTCCTCTACCAAAACGACACGTCAGACTTCGAAACCGACGACGACATCGTCAGCATGGAATGTGCGAGAATGGTGGGGTTGCTGTCGGCAGTAGGTGGTGGAGTGGGGGGATGGTGGGGTTGGGGTGAGGGGGGTGGCGCATGGTGGGTGGAGGGAGTGGCGAGGATGAGGGGAGGGGGCGAGGGAAAGAGGGGCTGGGTTGGCGGGGTGGATATGGCTAGGTGGCGAGGGAAACCGAGTATGAAATGTACGATGGCTGACTGGCTGAGGAAAATGGGTCGGACCTTGGTGAGGGCTCGACTTCACAAAGGATTTGGGTTCGCGGGTCAGGGTTTCTGGAGGGGCTGGGTGGCGGGGGTGGGGGAACGGGCCGGGTGGGTTTTTTTAAATAATTATTTTAGTTATATTAATTTTGGTTATTTAAATAATAATTAAATATTGTTAATTAATGAAATGACAAAATTACCCCTCTAATATTTGACAGATGGGCTATTTTGTATAATTTCATTTAGTTTATGGGTTCATTTGAAACATTTGATAGTACATGAAGCCATTTGAAATAGACCCTATAGTTCATGGGCAAAAATGAACTTGAACCAAAAATATTTTATGTTTTGAGCATCATTCTTCTAGAATTATATCAAGGTATACTGTATTATACGGTGAAAGAATTGAAAAAAGAGATCATTCTCTCATTACTTGTTTTTTCTTTTAAATCAAGTTCGTGTTAATTTCATATATATATAATATATATAAATCCCCTCTATTAAGGGATTTCTTAAATAAACTTATATAAGAAATCTCTTGTAGAGTCCACTCCATATTGTATTTGAAAAATCCCTCGGAAGTGACCTATATACATAGCTACTCTTCTTCTTATTTAATAAATTGCATACTTAGTCATTAGGGCATATATATAATTATATATACATACTTAATCTAATTTCATCCATATATATAAAGTATCTCAAGAGGGCATTGTTTTTTTTTTTTTTTGGCCAATAAGAGGGCGTTGTTAACTTTAATCAGTTTGGCTTTTTATAATACTACCTTTCTCAGCTTAAGAAAAAAGAGGTAAGGAATGAATTGATGAGTTTGCCGCAAACTTATTATTATTTGAATTAATTACTCTAAGGTACCTTTTACTTATTGTTTTTACTCTCTAGTGCACCAATTAGTTTTTTTTAATAACAAGGTAAGTTGCAGCTAGTTGGCTTATCTTGAAATCTGGTCAATTGTCATTTTATTTCCTTTTTGTCTTTCTCTTTCTTCTCTCTTCACGTTCATCTTCTCTCTTTATGCATTTATGCCATTTTAAGTCAAACTGCAGTTTTTTGCATTTTTCTGCAGTTTCTAGAACTGCAGTTTTCTGCAGTTTCTGAAACTGCATAAAAAACTATAGTTTATGCAGTTTACAGTGAACTGAAACTGCAGTTTCTGGAATTACAAGTGAACTTTCTGCAGTTTCTGAAACTGCAAGTGAACTGAAACTGCATAAAAAACTGCAGTTTATGCAGTTTACAGTGAACTGAAACTGCAGTTTCTGGAATTACAAGTGAACTTTCTGCAGTTTCTGAAACTGCAAGTGAACTGAAACTGCAGAAACTTTCATATGATTGCTTACTAAACTGAAATCTTTGAGGAATTATTGTCATTTTGTGCTTTGGTATAGTAAACATACATTGTCATTTTATGGTTTTCATAAATAAAAACCATATTTCAATGAAAAAAAAAAAAAAAGAACGCTTCTAATCCTTTATTCTAAAATATCTTGGCCAACAACCTTATATAAAAGTTATATCTTTTCTAACCAACAAATCAGTATCAGACACTATCCATTTGTTAGCTTTTTATTAATTTTTTTGACCCGTTGCAGTTGTAAGGATATGGTTGGTATTTTGGTTTTTTCTGTGTCTATTTTGGTGATTACGTGGCATGAAGATCTAGTGAATTTGAAGCATGTGGCCCACAAAAGAAGAATATACCGTTGAGTTTTTGTAGGATGTGACCTGCAAAGTAAGAATGAGGCATTGGGTGTGTTTGGTTAATAAAAAATGTTGTCAGTACCTTATAATTAATGGACTCTTATTATTTTCTCTATATGCTTCTACCTGAAAAAAATTACATTAATGATCGATCACTACCAATCAACAAAATAACGAGAACAACAACAATAATCACTCCTCTTTCATCTTTTTTTTTTCTTTCTTAAAACCGTTCTACAAATGTCTTGCTTTTCTTAGTTGAACCAACAGAAGATTCCCCACTTGATCCATATGAGTGTTCCTCGTCTTCCTGCTCATCAAAAGTTCCATATGGGGATGGTGAATATGCATGAGGCACAGCCAATGTGACAGCTCTTTGTAATGCAGCCTTGTACTCCTCACTGTGTTCTTTGGCTAACGTCTCCTGCCGCTCCATTTTTTGCTTTGGTGGAATTTCCATAATTTGATCTTTCTCCAACATTAACTGGGGAAAAAAATGCAGAGGTTCAGACACCAGACTAGGATTTTAATTCCAACTACTGCTTGCAAACTGCAAAGTAAGAAAAACTTGATGGAACCTAGCACGTGATGAGAGATGATGACAAAGAGACATATAGAATGTATACACCCGTCCTACTGAAAATTTTTCTCCAGAAAGTAGAGCCATATTCCTTTAAGATCTACTTGAGCCAAGAACTTACATCTAGAGCCCTTTGGGCTTCTCTCTCTATCCAAATGATGGCATGATCTGAAGTGGCATTACAAGAAAGAACTATGTGCTCAAATCTCCCATCTACTGGCACTGCTGTCTTGACAACTGGGGGAAACCTTCCAAACCTGCACAAAAAAAATATGTGCATGGGAGGTCCTTTTAACAGCATAAGATCAACAGTTACTGCCCGCTCAGCAAAATATCTATTAAACTGCTATATCTTTGGTTCAATGTGGATGTGGCAAATCCCGCAGACACCAGGTAGCATTGTATAACATCCCAAAAAGGAAAGATTTAGTTAATAGGAGCGGGTAAGATTTAGTTAGGTACATTTAGTTTCCCTAATAGTAAACTTGTTCTGAGGAATTGAAGTCTGGATCACAGAATAAGTTTCTGCAGTTAGTAAGCAGATATTTGCAAAAGTATGCTCATTAATGCCTGACAATACCTAAAAGGCTTTCTCTCAACAATGTGATAGAGGCGGCCAGGTGCATACAGCCTCCTTGGATCTTTGAGCATCTTCTCCTCAGGTATACATGTGTCACTCATGCATCGTAGGCATAGTAGGCATGGCAAACTGTTTAAAGAAATAAATTCCATATTAAACAATATATTGACGTAACATTCACAAGGTGAAAATCCAGATAACTAAAAACCCAAAAGTTGGTGTCAACACCTAACTAATTCTTAAAATATTAGTATGCCCTCTGCTAAAACAAGTGTTTCCACTAACAGCTTTCTAAGGTTTGAATAATTTGATGATCATGCATTGAGATTATTTTGTCTTTAGTGATATAAGAATAAATTTTGGTATTGCTTTGCAAGAAAAATGGAATATATTAGCAAACCCAAAATGAAATTATAAAGGGCATTTTATTTGCTGTCTAGCTTTGCAAAGGGTATTTGTATTTTTTTAATTGGCCCCATCAGTTGTAAACAAAGCAATGGTTGAAAAGAGTGATCAGAGCCAACTATACCAGAAAAATGACTTGAAAATGTCTTCCAAGGGTGTGGCCGTCCGTGGTAAGAAGTCATCCTGGTTCAATATAATGATCACAATCAAATCTAAGGAATGTATTGACAGAATTACTACTTATAGATTTTAACAATCTAATGTATAATGGTGGGATATATCCTTTTAGTTTTTAATTTTTCTAAGAACAAGCTTCCATGCATCATCAACACACATAAGCATTACAAGAGGAACTTTTGAGATGACAAATTTACACAATAATGGGAGAAGATGCCAATAAATTTAAAATCTAAGGCTGCTGAAGCATTATAAGATGCATATTCATTTAAATTATTGTACAAAATACAAAATTCTTCTTAACAAGACAATACATGAAAGAAAGAAAAAAGATTAAAAACTTGCCTGAAGCACAACAGAATAGATGACGTCTGCGTATCTGACAGCTAAATTCAATGACATACACCTCGCCGGTGCAATAGCATAGCCCCTAACCCTCTTCCGGTCAATGTCTCCCAACCTATCCCTATTCTGCACCACCACCAATGTTAGCAATGCTGCTACACCTGACCCTAGGGAGTGTCCCGCAAAAGTCAAGGTATATTTTGGATACTTCAATACCAAATCTTTCAAAATTTCACATTCTGCATCCAGAACCCATCCAGCAGCCTTCAATAGCCCATTGTGCACATACCCACCATCAAATTTCCTCTGCCCCAGTTTATTGTCCAATAGGCATGCATAGTCACTCTCTTTTGCCAAGTTAAGGCCTCTGAAGGCAAGAACTATATCGGCATGATCATGATCAAGATATAATATATAAGGAGGAGCTTGTCCTTGGGTATCTTTATAAGTTTTTTTCAAAATTAACCAATCTGGGTTAATACCATACCCACCAGGGGGTTCCCAAAGGGGTTGATGAAGGTCATCTTCATAAACAGCTAAAATGTAGCGGCAGAGGCGAGGTACAGGCTCAAATTCTTCAGCAGTGGCAATGCCCCAAGTCTCACTGTCATGGCCTGCTGTGTGGAGGCATCGCTTCCAAGCCCAGCGAGTACATGCCAGACAATAAACGCACTCAAGGAGAGGACAGCCACATAGGATTGACATTGAGGCCTACAGTCTAATCATACTATGACAGATCAAAACTCACAGATAAAAGCATTCAACAAGAAACTAATAATTAAGTAAATTTCAGCAGCACATACTTGAGGTAAAAAGAGGGTATTTGAACTATAAATTGGGATTTCAAAAGGAGTAGGTAGATTGGACAGAACAAAGAGGTATGCATTTACTAAAGTCCCAAGATTTCAATGGACTGGGCAAATTATAAAACAGAAGAAGACCGCATGGAGATGAAAACAATACAAACAAGGATGGCATGCAAATATCGGATGGGCTTGGCAGAAGAAACACATCAAACAAAATATTCAATGAGGAATTGACTTAAATAAGCAGAATTAAGGACACCTCTTAACTGAGCTTGATAATCAAAATTGGAAACAGAGCTGTTATTTAAGAAGACCAAGAAGCTGAAACTAGATAATGAACTCAAATGGGTATCAACCATTACGGTAATTCTATGCACTGGAAGATCTTCAGCCACTGACAATCAAACTTTCTACATACAGTAAGACAAAAGCACCCCAAACAAAAAAAAAAACAAAAAGAAGAGAAGAAAGTGACAGATACCCAAGAGCCAGATTTCGGTTTTGATCAAGAATATTGGAATCTCAAAGCACCACACAAGATTTTTTCATGGAACAAGAGAGAATTCAATAAAGAGAGTCGACGATGGACTTTCGTTCTCACAATGGAATTAAGACATGGTTTTTTTAAAAAATATATATATATCAAAGAGAGAGTATGAATTCGAGCTCAGTTATGATAACATACGAATTATTTGGTAGTATATTAAAATGTTAAACGAATAATAGAAATGAAATAGAAAGAAAGGGGTGTGTGTGTACCTGCAAGTCAAAGCCCATGTGAGTTCGCTTCATTACTTCAAGAAGAGTTGGAAGTGGAAGGAAACATGAAAGTGCACGGTAAAGCCAATAATCATTGTTGGCTCTAATCGGCAGTGTGGCCAGTTACGTAAATTATCTCAGCTTACAGTGGCATTTGTTGTCTTTTTAATTCTTCTTTCTCCTCTACCGTTCTTATGTCTGAATGTCTCACGTGCTCCATCCACTCTTTGGACTGTTAAGGTTTTCTAACAATGGGCCAACGGCCCAGTTTGCTTACTTAGTTGGGTGGCCTTACAGGGTCCCGAAAATGGGCCTAATTGACATTGACCAAATTACCCTCAATCTTTTTCCAGTTTCCATTCAAACTCCGTATAAGAATCAAGCTCAAACCCAAAACCCTAGTCTTTCTTCAAACCCGTCTCAATCTTAGAGATCCTCCAAGCTCTGACCGATTCAAAGGTAAACACCCTAGCCCTTTAGCCCTGAATTCCTGATTCATTCCATTTTCTATCTCGTCTAATCCTACGCAAGTACTTTCCCTGTTTGTTTTCCGAGAAAGCATAGGAAGAAAAGATTATATTTTAGTAATCGATTAAAGTCATTTAGTTTCTGATATGCATTTATCTCTCTGTTTCAGCTTGTGAATTTTTGGGAATTTTTTTTTTGGTATGAAAAATTTTGCACATTTAAATGTGTTATGTTTGTTTGTTGCACAAAAATGAAACTATGACTATATATATGTAATTGACTTGGGAATCAAAATCCTGATTTTTTTTATATAATAAAAATGGGTACGTTATATGATAACATTGTTTTAGCTCTTGTTGAAAGGTTTTATACTTGGTTGCCAAAATTGTGAGATTAATTTTTGTTGGATTTTTATGGAATTTAAGATTCCCAAACCATCCAAATCCTGAGTATGCTATTATGAAGCAGGTAATGGCTCCACAACAGCCAAAATCTGGCATCTTTGTAGGATTGAATAAAGGCCACATAGTGACCAAGAAAGAATTAGCTCCTCGCCCCTCTGATCGCAAAGGGGTAAGTTGATTTCATACGACTCATATTTTCATCTGCATTGTTCGAATAACAAGCCATCTTATACTTTATGTAACTTAAAATCGGTATTTTGTATTTGGTAAAAGTTCTTATCTTGAAGGCTAGAGAGATTACTGACTGTTTTTGTGTTTCTATAAAGCATAGGCCGCTGAGATTGCTTCACTCTTTTTGTACTGACTATTTTGTTTTGTGGTGCAGAAAACTAGTAAAAGGGTTCACTTTGTTAGGAACTTGATTCGTGAAGTTGCTGGTTTTGCACCATATGAGAAGAGAATCACTGAACTTCTGAAGGTTGGTAAGGACAAGCGTGCACTGAAAGTAGCTAAAAGAAAGTTGGGAACCCACAAGAGGGCAAAGAAGAAGCGTGAGGAGATGTCTAATGTTCTCCGCAAGATAAGGTAATCCTTGTGAAGATTCTGTTTCTCATATCAGAATCTAACTAAAATCTAAGTTCTTATTTGTTGTATTGTTGGGAAGTAACTTACCGAAAGGCTGGAAGTGTTTGAGAATTCATATTATAGTTTCTCATTGGCTTGTGTGAATTTTGATGCAGGGCTGGTGGTGGAGCTGGGGAGAAGAAGAAATGAGGCACGTTTGCAGATTGAATGTGTTAGAAATTCACCTCTGCAATGTTTTTCTAGTCTAAACTTGAGAATTTTTCTGTTTTGAATGTGAGAGGCTGAGAGCTGGGAATTGGGAAAATCTGCTTGGCCCTTTTTTTTTTTTGCCTTTTGTTACTTTTAAGTTTGGTTGTTTGTCGCTGTGGGCAGCCAATTTGGTTAGAACATTCATTCCAGTTACAATCATTTTTAATTTTTGTTGTAATCCTCCTCTAGCTCAAATGATCATTTTTCACCATTATAAAGCTAGGTCTAAATAGCATTTTCTCATTTTCTTGCATGTAATGATTGTGTGCGCGTTGCAAGAATGCCCTTGCAATGCATTTCTATTCTGTAATAAAAAAGCTGCACTCATCATAAAAGCGGGGAGGAAAGATTAAGAATAAAATAAACAAAAGATAGTAATAAATCTAATTCTTTGGTAGCATTTTTTTCCCCATAGGAAATCATTTCTCTTGAAGCTGTTTCTAGATTATCTCACTTTCGTATTTGAGAAATTTTATTCATTTTTGATGGATGTGGCGCTATCATTCCATTGAAGTGTATCACGTATTATAAAAGGTACCTTCGTACGTTGGAAGGAATAATAAAAGTGATTGCTTTTTGCAAGTAACAACCGGGAAAAAAATGTCATACGGACCCAGTTTACAACTACATGCCAAATTATTTTGTATAATTTATGACGACTAGCTCGGCAAAGATAGAGCGTTCAAGAACTACAAAGGTAGTTAGCTGGAAAAGATGCAGAAATAGCAAATTTGACTTATTACTAAGTACTAACCACAGTTGAAATGTATGATTGTATTTATTACAAAAAATTAATCATCAAAATGGTATATAGAGGTTTAGTTTTGGATTGTGCTCTTTCACAATCGATTCTTAGAACTGCTTTATGTATTTCGGTATCCTGGTACAGGCAAAATTGCCATCTACAAATACAAAGGAAGAGAAAAGATGAAAATAAATTACATCTCTGAATTCTCAGCAGCCGATCACCCAAAAAATGTTATTGGAGATGGAGAGATCATGTCTTAAACTTTTGGGTGAGTTTCTCCACTCCTTCCCTACAATCGTCAGCAACGCGCTTTGCACCTTCTTTGACTGTCAAACTAAACTCCAAGGTGCTTCGCTGCAACTCTTTCGCTGATCTACTGGCCTTAGAAGTAGCAGCATTTTTCAGTTCCTCCGCCCTTTTTCCAGCCTTGGGAATCAATTCCCTCAAATTAGATATAAGCAAGGATATCTTTTGAATGATTTTATCAACTACATCTCTGGATTTTCCTTTTACATCTGTCGCCATTGCCTTGAGCTTGTCCATCAAAGTCTCTGCCCTGCTAACAGTTCCTTCAACTGAGAACTGCTTGCCAGCATCGAGCCATGTAACTTCAGCCACAGCCTCTTCACGGAGGTCATTGTCAACAATTACCTTGATGCCCTGTCTCTCCCAGCGATCTCTAGCCTCCTCCAGTGCTTTAGCTTGTTCTCTGGCTCTTTTTGCTTCATCTTCAGCCCAAGTCCTGGATTTTAAAGATTTAAAGTCTGTTAAAAAGTTGTGTGAATGATAACAAAGTTACTAGACTCTAACAGACACATAAGCCCTAAAGAATTACATACTAAATACCTAGCCATGGACAAGGCTTTCCGTTCAACCTCTAGATCATACTGTAAGCGGGCAATCTCCTGGCTTTCAATTTCTGCTTCTTTCCTGAGTTTGCTAATTCTTTCTTTTTCATATGATATCTCTACTTTGTTACTCATTAGGCTCTGCAATTGCTCCTCCACTTCATTCCGTAACCTTGACAGAACTTCCATTTCTGATTCAACAGCAGCACGTTCCTTCATTAAGGAAATATTATCTTCCTCTCTCTCAGCTCTTAACCTTTCCAATTCACGCCTAGCTTCTTCAGCCATTTTCTCCACAGCATCAATTTTTTCCCTCTCTATGGAAAGATCCTTCTCAAAACTTGCTTCCACTTCCTTTTCAACTTCAGCTACTAAAGCATTATGTGCATCCACAGCATTTTCTGCCATAGATTCTGCTTCGATGCGTGCAAGCTCCTCACTAACTAAATCAGAAGACTCACCTGTTGCTAGAGCAATAGCAGCCTGGGCTTTTGTTACTGGCTTATCCGGCTGGAAAAGTCTGGTGTAACCTTTTAAAAAAAAGGAAATGTTGACTATCAAACTCATAAAACTCTCTGAAAAATGTAAAATGTAGTTGTGACTCACCAAATGCAAGAGCAATAATACCCTGTTCTCCAGATAGGTCAGCAACAAGTGCAGGGTAAGCATCTGGATGTATCTTATCGATGTCTATAAATCCAGAAATTTGGTAGAGGACCTGTCCAAGTGCACAACAACAAGAAGAGATTTAATAATTCATAACTAAAAGCACAAGATTAGCTCACCAACAAAAAACGAAAAAGAAACACCGAAACAAGCTTAAATGTCAACAACCTTCTTGTCAGCTTCTGGGAGATGTCTTTTTTCAAGGGCCATCTTCCAACTTACAAGATCCTGACGTGATAGAGGGCTGCAGTAAGGAGTTTCAGAGAAAAAGAAGGTAATAAGAAAATAATAAACCATGTAATCCAGCCTCAACTCTGTAACAGAAAGCAAATCAACAATGCATTTAGATGGCAGCAGAGAAAGATATAAACAAAAGTATGGATAAGACTGAAAAGATAACCGTAAGCCCACACAACTAGAGCAAATAATTTCCACAGGTAAAGAGACCATCAAATGAAACAAGGACTTGAAAAATTCTCTATCATGAGCAGCCAAGATATTTGGTTTTGAGGAGATGTTAAGATGTAAGTGTATCCCTTGTATTTGGGATAAAAAATTGAACAAAAGAAAAACAATCAATGGCAGAGTAACTTCATGAGGGCAATTGGATTTCAGGGAAATTAAAAATTAAAAAGGACACTATAAATCAAGGAAGATAATATATCACCTTCCAGGCGAGAAGTAGAATGGACCCTCGTCTTCATCTAAGGAAGAAAGCATATCACTTCTTGACAGCTTACTTGAGATAAGTCCAGCTTCAGCCAAACCTGGAAAGATGCAAGGAAATTTCAATAAGCAAACAAGCCTATCAGACTGACGCTTATACTAGAGCTCAACAATCTAATATGTTCACACCTTGGATGGATGGAAAATCAGGGTCATCAGGTGTAATATCATCAAATGCAAGCTCGGTAACATTCTCAATATACATTGCAGGATATACTTTAGAAACTGAGTTCCTACAGGTAACAAGAAGAAACTTTATATGTGAGTAGGTGTAGACATATAATATGCATTACAAATTGCTACACAGAACATAGTTGCGAAGATTTAAATCTAATCAGTCACAGAAAGAAAGAAGGTTTGTATACCTTGAAAGAGCACTACTTGCAGACACCAACCAACGAGCATATTCACGACGTGTACACAAGTCACCAGGTTGAACCTCAGCCTCTATGACCTGAACACAGTTGTCATATTGAAATTTTAGATCAAGAAATGGCTTAATATCGTTTCAGGTAAATTATAAAATCATGAGGACAACATTGCAACTTGAGTCAAAGATTTCCAATTCAAAATTTGTGGAATATTAGGGAATCAAATGCAACAAATGAATAAAATTTATACACAGAAATCACTGTAATAACTTTGGAATGAGGAAACTAAATGCAAAGGATGTTAAGATGCAAGTACCTTCAACACTTGTAACGCTGCTAATGCCTGCCCCTGAACCTGATCAACAACTGCAGGGACCAAAACCTTTCCAGGGAGCACCTGTAGAGCTGCAGAAACCACAGTTGGAGCAGGTACACCAGAAGAAGAGAAGGAGTTCCCAGGAATTGGTAATTGTGATTTGCTTCTATTCATATCATTAGAATCAGTTGTATATTGTTGATTTGCATATGGATAGGCTGATTCTGACAAAGACGTTCCAATTGACCCACTTTCAGTTATGGTATGCACTTCCAGGGATGAACTATTTCCCTCATCTAAGACCTGCAGTGCTTTGCTAAGGTCAAGGTTTTCTTTGGTTGAAGATGAGGCTACAGTCCCTACGTTATCTTTGGACGAAATCTGAGGCTCTAAAATTGTGTTTGACTGTGAAGTAACTGAAACATCCAGATCTATAGGGTCATTGTGTTCATGTGCAAGGGAAATAAAAGTAGAAGAACCAAAATTGGAATTTTGATCTTCACTGGTCCCAGGAATTCCGTCCTGGGGTTCAATGCTAAGGTTTGAATGATTAGCATCAGAGACTTGCAAGTTGGTTGCTTCAACACTGACTGGGTTCTCTTTAAGTTCAGAAGTCAAATCTCCTGTACCTACAGCGAGGCTGCTGTCAAGATCCTCAATCCCATAGGCAACAAAGGAATGATTGCCATTATCAAATTCAGGCAGATTAAATTGCCTTGTGAATGTTTCAGGCTCGATTGACTTGTCATCAGAAGTTGATTCATGTTGAAAACCTTCTTGGATGGAAGCATTGTTGATATCATAATCATAATCAACTATATTTTCACTGGGAGACTCATCAATTTCTGGAGATGAAGAAGAATCCTTGTTAGTACCTGTCCTTCCTTCTGAACTACTACCATCTTGCTTCGTGTTGCTTTGTTCATCTCCATCTTCTGTATTTCTATCATCAAGATCATCATAGGCCAATGCGACCTCCTGTTGCGTTGTTAAGAGCTCCATCTGTTGTTTTGGTCCTGTGCACAGCCACATATGTTTTAATACATAGCGGAAAACTAGAAATACGGCGGATACCACTCAGATAAAACTTGTTCTGGAAAACACATGATCTTACACAAAACCATAAGTTGATAACAATACAAGAAGATATAAAATACCCAATTCCCAGTTCAGAGAAAAAGCTTGATGGTTATCAGAGTAAGAAGATAGCTACTCACTGGAATTGTTTTGTTTTCCCAACGACAATGCTGCAAAGCTAAGCCCCGCGACAAGAATGACTCCAGCCACTCCAGCTCCCACAGGGCCTGAGAGCAAACTATTCCAAAAGTGTTAGCAGCCAGACAGAGCATGAGAGATCAAAAGCGGCAAGTGATTCAAATTATCATTACCTCCAAACCATTTCTTCCTCTGCGAGTCCAAAGACGACTCTTCTTCATTATCCGAACCGGACCACCCAGAAAACCCATCGGCATTCGAGCTCGACCTGACCCACGAAGAACTCCCATTACCACGAGCAACACAGAGCAATCGAACCCGACGATCCAGCTTCCCCAGTCGCGTCCGTACGAGAATGGGGGAGGGTTTATTGCAATTGCCGCAATTGAAAGCTAAACGAAGCTGGAGCGAGCTCGGAGACCACGTTGCATTCACAGTGGCCATGGAAGTTCAATGCTTTAGATTCGGATAGGGTTAATTATACCAAATTGAAACGCACGGAGAGAGAGAGAAAGAGAGAGGGATGCAGTGGAGGAAGTGAAATTAGGGTTTGTATGTGATCGAATTGCAGAGAAGAGATTTAATTGTAGAAATTTGGATGTGATTTCTAGGGTTCTTTTGCTTCTTGTTGTTTATTGAATAGGAACAGAGTCTGTCTGTCTGTTTGATTTTCTTATCTAATATTTTAATGTGTTTGTCTATTGGTGGACATGACGAGGAGATTTTTATTTAATTTTGGATTTTGGACCACTGGAATTTCGGTTCTCCTGCTGCCTAACCTACTATTTAGTAATTAGTATTACTGTATTACTAAAGATCAAGCAATTCAGACAAAAAAATGAAAAAGAAAATCTAGTATCTAGTAAGATGTAATTAATATTAAAGGAGAAAAATTGTATATTTATGTTACGATCAAAAAATTATACTGTATAATGGCCAAAAAAAAAATTATACTGTAAAATCAAAGAAAAGAATATTTATAATATACTTCTTTAAAATATAAAAAATATTTTTAACTTTTTATATTTTTAAGAATAGAGAATATGACAATCGACACTTGATATATCTTAATAATGTTTTCGTAAGAGATGTTTTTTTACAAGAACTTATGAATGAAAAACATCTCTTATGAAGAAAGGAGTACGGCGTGAGAGAAATGGTGAGAGAAAAAGGATGGTGAGGGAGATAAAAGATGGCGAGAGAAGTGAGAAATTGATAGGGTTTTTATTGATTAGATTAGTAATTTAGAATAAAAAACACCATTTTTGGTTTATGTGTTTCAATTTATATTGGAGTACGTAGAGTTAATAATAGTCGTCAGTTTGGCGACAAGGGGGTTCAATCTAACCATGCAGAAATACACATTACTGCTTAGTCAAGTAGGAGACTTGAGTACGTGAAAGAATTGGTTTAACAAGACACCAGCTGCTACACACCTCAAATAGTTAGAAGACTGCCACAACAGCATAGTCAAATTTCCAAACCAAATTGGCCACAAAATAGTGAAATACGTACTCCAGATGAAGCACTGCTAAATTTAAGCCAGGACAGATATTTTTCTCCTCCCAACCCCAAATGGCATCAGCCTAATTTCTCGATCTGCTTCCTGTTATATCAATATATATAATCAATCGCTTCTCATCCTCCATATATTACCATCACTTAAGAATCTCTCAGGCTTGAATGCCATGGGGTCTTCCCACACGTACTTTTGGGTCCAAACCAATCTCCGCTACCATGAAATTGACAGCACCATTTTTGTTCACCACTCCGATCCTTGGGATTGCGATTGTTTCGAATCTGATTCGAGGCGGTTGGTTACTGTTCATGAACCAAGACGGGCGGTCTGCGAAGACGGCACCGTTTTGGATTAAGGCTTGGTGGGCAAGGGAGCGGTCGGCGATGAAGATGGCAGGGCGGGAGCCGACGTGGAGGGTGAGGATGTGCCTGTAATGGGCCCGGAGTTTTGGAAGGACGGGCTCCAGCTCTGAGGGGTCCAGGAGGGAGTTTGTTGGGGGTGTGTTTGGAAGGGAGAATAAGACGGAGAATGGGTTTGAGCAGGAAAGAGATGCAGTCATGCAGAGGATAGTGAACAGAATAAGGAACCAGGTTTGCATGGTTACATGCATTGCATGAACAATTAATCAGCAACTTGTAAGCACCAAACTTATAATGATGATTAAAATTAATCGTCCAATCTTTTAATTATATATTTAGGCGGCAGTGGAGCTATTGACAAGCCTAGCTGACTCAGAAAAACTTCTCTCAAATAAGATTGGTGATGGTGATGGTGATGTGACATCACCAACAAAGAGATCGAATGGGCCCTAAACCTCAATGTCTCAAGCATTCCTTCACTCCAAACCTACAGGTACCAAACCTATAATTAGCCATTCAATCAAACAAAAAATTTCTGGGTTGTCAAATTTGAACCAGCTACGTACGTACTGTGCGAAGACTACGAGTGGCTTGGCTTCATTAATATCAATCGACCCAATGACACTGGTTGTGCTAGCAAAATGGGAATTCAGTACAGAATACAGACCCAATTAATGTCTTCATAAGTTCTTAGCAAGCCTATAGTCAACCAAATATAAATATGTTGAAATTCATAAACATAAGGTACACAAAGAAAATGTAAACTTATCTGATATATTGACTTAAAAAAGAGTTTATGTAGTCTTTTAATACACAATCAAGAATCAAGCTCACTTATTGATCCTTGGGGATATGTGGGCTTGCAATGGATTCTTCATGACCATAGTGAACTCCTGCTTCTCTGACAGGTCAACATCATCTCCTTCAACAGCTCTCCACTCAAATTTCCAAACCAAATTGGCCACAAAATACTCCAGATGAAGCACTGCTAAATTTAACCCAGGACAGATTCTCCTCCCTACGCCAAATGGCATCATCTTAATCTCTCTGCTTCCAGTTATATCAATCGCTTCTCCTCCTCCATTACCATTACCATCACCATCACCACCACCACCACTCAAGAATCTCTCAGGCTTGAACGCCATGGGGTCTTCCCACACTTCTGGGTCCCACCCAATCTCCGCCACCATGAAATTGACCGTACCATCCTTGGGCACAACATGGCCATCCAAAACCGTGTCCTGTGTAACAGAGTGTGGCAGCACAAAGTGGCTTGGTGGGTGACGCCTCAGACCCTCCAAGATCACAGCTTTCAGATACGGCATCTTCTGGAAGTCCTCCTCTTTGATCACCTCTTCCTCTGTTTCTTCCACAACCCTTTTAATCTCCGTCAAAAGCCGCTCTTGGACAAGTGGGTACTTCACTATGTTGGCCATGATCCACTGCAACGTGGTGGACGTGGTATCTGTACCCGCGTTCAGAAACTCAGAGCAGAGAGTAATGATTTCGTCTTCTGAAAGCTTTCTCTTTTCTTCAGGGAGCTGGAGATCCCACAAAGTATCAACATACGACAACACAAATTCATCACCATCACCATCTCTCCTTTCATGCCTTGCTTTGTTTCGTGCTCGAATCAGAGGGAGGAGTACGTCTTCTTGGTCCTTGCGGATCTGAAAGAACTCCTTCCAGCGATTTCGGAACAAAATTTTGGTGACGCTGGGCCAGAAATTGAGGACGTTGAATCGCCAGAAGCTCAATAGCAAGCGAAGCTGGACACGCTCGATTTCTTTGATCTGCTTCTCGTCGAGTCTGTCGCCGAAGCACATCAACACCAGCAAGCTGAACATGGCGTACTGGAAATGGTCGACCACTCTGACGCCGTTGGATTGGGAATTTTGCGATTCGGATCGAAGGCGGTGAACGAGTATGTCCAGGACCCACTGGCGGGCCCCGCCGTACGATTTGACGCGCGAAGGGTGGAGGATTTCGGAGGTCAGGTTTCGGCGGAGGATGCGCCACGTGGGGCCGTAGACGGCGGAGGTGATGCTGTGTTGGTTACTGTTCTGGATTTTGTTGGTAGGGGGAGCCGGCGGACGGTCGGCGAATACTGCACCGTTTTGGATTAAGGCTTGGTGGGCCAGGGAGCGGTTGGCGATGAAGATGGCAGGGCGGGAGCCGATGCGGAGGGTGAGGATGGGCCCGTATTGGGCCTGGAGTTTGCGGAGGATGGGCTCCAGCTCCGAGAACGATTTGCGGAGCCATAAGATGTTGCCGATGATCGGGACGGTGAGGGGCCCAGGAGGGAGTTTGTGGTTGTGTTTGGAAAGGAGGATAAGACTGAGAATGGGTTTGAGCAGGAAAAAGATGCAGAGGGTGGTGAGGATAAGGAGCCAGGTCTCCATGTTTTCCGTCAACAATCAGCAAAATTAGCAAATTGTTAAGATTAGCAGTAGGCTTTATGACAAAATATTATGGAATTTTATCAACGTGTAGTTATACTCACGTTCAAATGCATCTGTATATCATGATTAATGTTGTATTGTCTATGTTTATTTATAAGACAGCCTGAATAATATAATATGATTCTTGTCAGACCAAAAACTAAAGAACCCATTTCCATGAATGCCATGGGGTTTCCCGCACTTTCCAAACCATTCTCCGCTCAGTGCCCTCAAGCATAAGGCGAGCATAAGGCAAGGCCTGTGCCTAGGCCTCATGTTGAGGGAGACCTCATATTAAAAATATTTCACACACTATTAAAAAAAAATTTAATATTTATAATTAACTAATTAGATCTCAGAATTCAGAAAGAGACTTTATATTTTTTTGTTTAATATTTAAGTGTGAAATTCTTTATTATTTGTTAGTGGGACTTTTGATTTTTTTTATTCCCTTAAGCATGAGATAAAGTATGAATAGAATTAATTACTTCATGAATGATTAGGCAAAAAAAAATTACTCCATGAATTGTTTTCGAGGACATCTCACATCTGTTTCATTTGTGCATTGTGATATGTTTTTTTTTGTCATTTTCTCTCATTCTCTATAATATCTCTTGTCTAAAACTAAAAAGCAAGCCTACGGGCTGATTTTTTGCTGGAAGGGCTAGTTCATCTATGCGACAAGTGCAAACTAACAAAGCCATTAGTTCAAAGTTTAAAATCAAGTTTTGTTGTTCTTGAATATTATATCTCATATATTAGCTTTTGTTTGTTATTAGTAATATTAATTATGTCTAGTAGGAAATTTGAATCTGAATATGAAAAAAATAATGTTTGGGTCCTCATATTTGAGGACCAACATTGTCTTCATGACCAATTAAATAAGTTCTATTATGAGAGAGAAAAAAGAGTTAAGATGGTGGACCTATGCTTATTTAATTGGCCATAAAGACAAAATTAGTTCTCAAACATGAAAACCCAAATATTGCTCATATAAAAAACTTAAGAAAAAAAAGCCTCCTAACTTAAAAATATTTTTAAATAATATATTTAGAAGACCTTTATTTTACCTTATGCCTCACTTTTTATTGAGTCCTTATCTCTGCTACCATGAAATTGTCAGTACCATTCTTGGGCAAACATGAACATCCAAAACCATGACAGCGAGTGGCAGCACGAAGTGGCTTGGTGGGTGACGGAGTACCATTCTTGGGCACAACATGAACATCCAAAACCATGACAGCGAGTGGCAGCACGAAGTGGCTTGGTGGGTGACGGAGTACCATTCTTGGCACAACATGAACATCCAAAACCATGACAGCGAGTGGCAGCACGAAGTGGCTTGGTGGGTGACGGAGTACCATTCTTGGGCACAACATGAACATCCAAAACCATGACAGCGAGTGGCAGCACGAAGTGGCTTGGTGGGTGACGGAGTACCATTCTTGGGCACAACTACATGACCATCCAAAACCATGACAGCCAGTGGCAGCACGAAGTGGCTTGGTGGGTGACGGCGTAGACCCTCCAAGATCACATCTTACTAGATATATACTAGTATCTGAAATATATAATTAACGTTAAAGGAGAAAATTGTATATTAATATTATAATTATAAAACTACACCATACAATCATAATGAAACAAAAGTATACATCTATTATATATTTCTTCAAAATAAGAAAGATATTTTACTTTGCTGACCAAAGTTTACTTTTAATCCTTTTAGTTTGGTTTAGGTTGCACATTCATTTTTTTGGTTTTAAAAACACATTATTATTTTTGTCCATTAATTCATTAAATAAACTCAAAATTAGGGTATAAATTTGCAATTAAGCCTTTTTTAATATATAAAAGATATTTTTAACGTTTTTATATTTTTAAGAATACAGAATATAACAATTGACACTTGGTATATCTTAATAATGTTTTCGTAAGAGATGTTTTTCTTACAAGAACTTATGTATGAAAAACATCTCTTATGAAGAAGGGAGCGGAGTCCGGCGTGAGAGAAATGGCGAGAGAGAAAGGATGGTGAGGGAGATAAAAGATGGTGAGAAAAGTGAGAAATTGATAGGGTTTTTATTGATTCGATTAGAAATTTAGAATAAAGGGTAAACAAACCATTTTTAGTTTATGTGTTTTAATTTATATTGGAGTACGTGGAGTTAATAATAGTCGTCAGTTCGGTGACAAGTTGGCCGGAGTTGGGGGCCGGTTGGGCGGTTGATGCCCACCTGTATTTAGAAGCCAGCTGTAAGGGGGTTCAATTTAACCATGCAGAAATACACATTACTGCTTAGTCAAGTAGGAGACTTGAGTACGTGAAAGAATTGGTTTAACAAGACACCAGCTGCTACACACCTCAAATAGTTAGAAGACTGCCACAACAGCATAGTCAATTTTCCAAACCAAATTGGCCACAAAATAGTGAAATACGTACTCCAGATGAAGCACTGCTAAATTTAAGCCAGGACAGATATTCTCCTCCCAACCCCAAATGGCATCAGCCTAATTTCTCTGCTTCCTGTTATATCAATATATATAATCAATCGCTTCTCATCCTCCATATATTACCATCACTTAAGAATCTCTCAGGCTTGAATGCCATGGGGTCTTCCCACACGTACTTTTGGGTCCAAACCAATCTCCGCTACCATGAAATTGACAGCACCATTTTTGGGTTCACCACTCCGATCCTTGGGATTGCGATTGTTTCGAATCTGATTCGAGGCGGTTGGTTACTGTTCATGAACCAAGACGGGCGGTCTGCGAAGACGGCACCGTTTTGGATTAAGGCTTGGTGGGCAAGGGAGCGGTCGGCGATGAAGATGGCAGGGCGGGAGCCGACGTGGAGGGTGAGGATGTGCCTGTAATGGGCCCGGAGTTTTGGAAGGACGGGCTCCAGCTCTGAGGGGTCCAGGAGGGAGTTTGTTGGGGGTGTGTTTGGAAGGGAGAATAAGACGGAGAATGGGTTTGAGCAGGAAAGAGATGCAGTCATGCAGAGGATAGTGAACAGAATAAGGAACCAGGTTTGCATGGTTACATGCATTGCATGAACAATTAATCAGCAACTTGTAAGCACCAAACTTATAATGATGATTAAAATTAATCGTCCAATCTTTTAATTATATATATAGGCGGCAGTGGAGCAATTGACAAGCCAAGCTGACTCAGAAAAACTTCTCTCAAATAAGATTGGTGATGGTGATGTGACATCACCAACAAAGAGATCGAATGGGCCCTAAACCTCAATGTCTCAAGCATTCCTTCACTCCAAAGCTACAGGTACCAAAAATTGGAGTTGGAACAACTCACCTCTAATGTTCTATTGAAAGTCGTTTTAACTTGAATTACATTTAGATGTCACCATTGGATGTAAATTAAATTGTTGCTTTGCATTGACCTCTTCGGCATGCTAGTCTCTGCTTTGAGATAGATCTAGAGTGGTCTTCTGGTATAACCTTATAGTTCCTCTGTTGTTTATTTTGGTATAACCTTATACTTCCTCCCTCTCGTAATTCTCCTTTTTAGTGGTAAATTTTACAAAACAAATAAATTTGTCTGGCAACAAAGAAAAGATTTGCATTACAATGTGAGATTTTTATTATATAAAAATCACAGTAATTTTTCTTCATGAGAAGAGCATTACTGTTCATAGCTGGAAAACACACAATTCATGGTCCAACAAAAAACATGAAATCAAACCATTTGTAATTTCTCCCATCTCTATTTCACCAACATGAAATAATAAACGATCACCAATTTTTTTCGTTTTTTTACTGCAAAATAATCCTCATCCATCTCTATTACACCTAAAAAATTTGAACCAATATTGATGTATCCAGAGAATGAATTAGTGACATCAATCGGTATGCAATACTTGATTTATAATCCGTACAAAGATTTTAAAGAAAAAAATTAGGGAGATTTATAAAACCCAAATGCAGAAGAAAAGGAAAGGAATTAAGGGGAAAAGGAGAGACTTACAAAGAAGTCGATGAGAAATAAAAAAAGAAAAAACAAAGAGAGAAAAAGGAGAAACAACGAAATACTTTAAAAAAAGGCAAAATTAACTAGTAAAACAAAATGCTTCTTGTTCCTTTTGAAAAAACCTGAAGCTTTGAAGGAAAACTAAGAAACATAAAATAAAAAAAATTCATCGGAGGCAGAGCAACAGAGGGGGCGAAGGCCCTAAACTAAATTAAAAAACAAAAAAAAAATCTGGCAGAGCTCTGGCGTGAAGGAGACGCCAGAGTAAGATTCTCACTGGTGAAGAAGAATGTCTGAAAAAATAAAAAATAAAAAAAGGAAGAGAAGAGGAAGTGAACAGACGAGTGAATGAGAGAGGAATTGAAGAGAGAAGGGAGGCTAGAAAAAGAAATACCTGGTAGTTTTCTATCAGGATTAGGGTTGCCCATTGGTTTGGTATTTACCGAACCGACTGACTACCGATCGAAATTTTTTGATTTGGTAAATTGATTTTAACAAGCAAAAATTCGAAACCAAAAAATTACCGAAAAAGTTGGTTTGATTTTGGTAAAAACCGAAAAAAGTTGATAAACCGACTGATTACTAAAAATTATGATCGAAAGTAATCGAATCGATTATTACCGAAAAAATTAAAATATATACCGAAAAATTCGAAACAATTACCGAAATTTAGTTATATATATATTTATATGTAATATTATTACATTAATAATTTAATGTGGTTAGTATATGGTTATATATATTTATATGTATTATTATTACATTAATATGCTTAGTATATAGTTTATAGTTTATAACTTTATATAGTATATAGTTTATAATATCATATAGTTTATCTAAATATATAGTTTATAACTTTACTAACTTTATATAGTATATAATTTATAACTCTATATAGTATATAATACAAAGTATAAACTACTTATATAATAATGTTTTAATATATAATTTAGTTATACTTATACCCTATATAATAAAATTACTAATTAGTATATAGTTTTAGACTTTTAATTATAACTTATAGTTTTAGACACTTTACCTTATATACTCTCTATAGTCTATACACTTTATCTTATATCCTAAACTTAAAAGTTAAAAGTTAAATACACTAAACTCTATTAATATCATATACACTATAATTAAAAGTTAAAAGTTAAAACATAAAACCCAATTAATTAAGCATACAATTTTAATTTCTAAACACTAAACTCTATACACTAAGTCTATTATTATTTATTAATTACTCTATAATCTTATATATACCTAACATTGTTTATGTATATAATATATAGTTATATATAAAGTTATAAACTAATTAGTACTTAGTAGTTACTATAGTTTGATAGTATATAGTTTATAATACTATAAGACTATATATAGTTTATATAATTAATAGTATATAATATAGTATATAGTTTATAATACTATAAGACTATAATTTATATATTTGATAGTATATAGTTTATAATATTATAAGACTATAGTTTATATATTTGATAGTATATAGTTTATATAATTTATAGTATATTGTTTATAATACTATAAGACTATAGTTTATACAGGGCCCTTCCAATAAGGGATCCCTCATTTAGTGTTAAATGAGGGATCACCTTGTGGGGTCCACACGGGTCGTTTTGTGTTAATCCGAACCGTCCATTTTTTACATCTCCATTGATAGATCATCCCTGCAAAACATCAGCCAAATCGAAAATCGTTTACCCATTTGTTTAAGCGGTCAAAGTTTAAAACAAATGGACGAACAACAAATTCCTCTATAAACACCTAAACTTTGACTGCTTAATTGAACAGGTAAACGATTTCCTATTTGGCTGATTTTTTGCAGGGATGATCTATCAATAAAGATGTAAAAAATGGACGGTTCGGATTAACACAAAATGACATGTGTGGGCCCCACAAGGTGATCCCTAATTTAACACTAAATGAGGGATCCCTTATTGGAAGGACCCTCATAGTTTATATATTTGATAGTATATACTACATAGTTTATAATACTATAATTTATATATGTAACATATATAACATATAACATATAGTATTATAGTCTTATATTAGGGTTTAGTATTATGGTATTATAGTCTTATACTATAGTTTATAAAGTAAATGATTATAAAACCCAAATTTGAGCTCTTTATACCTTTAAGACCCTGTGCTTTTTTCTTGTTTCGAAGGAGGTCCAATAACACCTAACCCGGTCCACATTCTAACGTTCCTCTCTTCTCCGTCTTGTTTTCTCCGTCTCTCTCTCTGACCTCACTCTGTCTCACCTCGTTGGCTCAGAGCTCATTGTTGAATGGCTGTGCCGATGCCCTGCAAGATTTGCTCGCAGAGCTTCTTCGCGCTGGCGAAGATGGTCCTGATGCAGGCCTTGGGAATCGAATTGTTTTCGGCGAAGTAGGCTTCGAATCATCAATGGCGTCGATGGGGTTGGTGGTGGACTGGTCATCGAGCACGGTATCCAGGTATCCATCTCTCTCTCTCTCTATAGCTTCGATTCTCTATTTCTGTTGTTGATTTACTCGTTTTGATCTGCGATTCAATTTTTCCTTGTTCGATTTCAATCAGATCTGCATCTTGTGCTAAAAATAGGTTTATGGCCATTTCCTTTCAAACTCTGGCCAGGTACTCTCTCACTTAAGATCACTGCCCCTAATGTTGTTGTCCTTGTTATTGACATGGGCTATAGATTTCGATTGGTGCTTACAGGAAAAACTTGAAATAAGTAATAGTCCATAAGGGCCAGATAACTAGTCTTCTCAAAGGTTTGATATTTGGAAACCGTAGTTTCCATTTTCAGTATACCAAGATCTAGGGTTTTGGAATTCACTTTTTCAACTAACTAAATCTTGTTTCTATCATTCTTCTACTATTATTTGAAGCAGTTACGCATCCTAATAGGTATTTGGCGATTGCAACCAGTGGAGGCTTGAATCAACAAAGAACTAGGGTACCTTTCTTTACTTTTGTTTCTCTTCTGCAGTATTCTAATCATAATTAGTTCATTGATGTTTTTCTTAGCATGTTGGAGAAGATGTTGGATTCCAGCCAAACTCCAATTCTTAAATTGATGGCATAAGTGAGAGGGTGAAAACGTTAGGCAGTATAATGTAGAGTAGGAGTTTGCCTGGTGTTGATTAAGATATTGATGCTTGGATGTATGAATTTCTAATCATTTTTCTTTCCTTGCATTGGTGAGAACTCTGAAGACACAATGCTTTTATCTTATTTGTTGATATCCATGGTTTTCTATATCTGATATTATAATTAGTGGCAGGTCGGTTGGCTTTGATTCAGTTGATTTTTCACTGGAATTAGATTAGCTGCCTCTTATATTAGGGATCCAGTGAATATATTTTCGGTAATTATCTTGTGCCCTACAATGATCATACTTTTATCTCGTCACATTTGTGCTCCTTGGTTACAGAGTTTTGGTATAAATTTTTTACTTCTGGTGTGGAGCTTACTGCACCTATACCTTTCGCAGATTACAGATTCCATTGTTGTTGCTCGTATACTAAATGCTAGTCTTCTTGTTCCCAAGTTGGACCAGAAGTCTTTCTGGAAGGATGTGAGGTTAGTCATTACTGATATATGTATGCTACCCTCTTATTTGCACTATGGATTTTCGAATTACATTAACCTGTTCAGATGTTATAAGTGTGAACATATAAATGCCTTTACTTGTTAAAAGTTTATATGACAAATCTATTGCTTTTCTTGTGCAGTAACTTTTCAGAGATCTTTGATGTTGATTGGTTTATATCATTTCTATCAAAAGATGTTAAAATTGTCAAGCAATAGCTTATCATTGACAACCTCAAGTCACTGTCTTGTTTAACTCCTTAGACACCTGAGGTTGTTCTATTAATACTTGAATGTATGCAGCGTTCTAATTCATCTGATAAACTGTTCTATATCCATATGTTCTAATTCATCTTATAATTGTTACTGTTTGTCAGTAACAATATGTAAGTGAGGTTATGATTGTTACTAACAAGCAGTAGTAATATGTAAGTGGGGCTATGACTGTTTTTGACAAGCATATAGAACATGTTACTTGTATTATCTGTTTTTGATAGTGACAATTGTTAAATAGCATTTTTTTGACAGTGGCTATTTTTTTGGCAGTGGCTATTGTTAAAAAAAAAAAAAAAAAGACACACGGCAGCTTCAACAAAAAAGAAAAAAAGAAGAAGACACATGACAGCTTCATAAAAAAAAAAAAAAAAAGGAGGTATATGGCTGCTTCAGCAAAAAGAAAAAAAGAAGAAGACAAAGATTTTTGTTTAAGTATTTTTGTTTTTTATGGGTTTATGTTAGAAAAATACATAAGATTTGTATATGTATGTTGTTTATGGGTTTTTTTTTTGGCACAGTAAGAATAGTCATTGTTCGATAGTGGTAATTATTATAATAATTGTCACTGTGACAGTAGCAATTAGGTGATTGTTACTGTGTGATAGTAGCAAATTAACAATCACCTGATTTGTTACTGTGTGACAGTAGCAATCAGGTGATTGTTATTGTGTGACAGTAGCAATCAAGTGATTGTTAATATCTGAATTTTGTAATTTTCTATGAATTTTAGTGATTGTTATTGTATGACAGTAACAAGATATATTAGTTATCTTCAACATGTGATTGTTACTGTTAGACAGTAGCAATAGGTGATTGTTACTATCAAACAATAACAATATCTTATTGTCACTGCCAGACAGTAGTAATAAGTGATTGTTACTATCAAACAATGATAATACTTGATTGCCACTGTCCGGCAGTAGCAATAGGTGATTATTACTATTTGATAGTAACAATTATATTTACTATTAAAACGTAAAAGATTATGGATGCCTTATCTTGATTTTTTGTATTTTATACTGGTTATTATTTAATATGTTTATGAAATGAAAAATACCTAAATTATGAATTTTTTTTTTTTGGTAGTTTATGTACCAATTGGTACTGAAATGAGAAAATAAAAAATGAAGGGAAAAAATGACATTTTTTAAAAAATACTGTAGCGCGCTACAGTAACGGCGTCACTGTAGCGCTGTTACTGTAGCACTGGTTTTTTAAAAGTGGGCCGCTACAGTATTTTACTGTAGCGTGTGGGCCGGATGAATAGTAAATTTTAAAAAATGGACTTTAAAAAAAAAAACCCTAGTTTATATTAGGGTTTAGGATATTTTTAATTATTTATTTATATAGAAATGTATTACATAAATTAAAACAACTAAAAAACCTCAAACAAAATCCCAATTGAAACCCCAAACAAAATCCCAATCGAAATCCCAATTGCCCAAACCCCAATCTTTTTTTTTTCTTTCCCTTCTTTTTTTTTTTTTTCATTTTTTTCTTTCCTTTTCTTTTTTTTTTTGCGCCCACCTACCCCTATCCCCCTCTCCCCCGCGACTCTCTCTTCCTCACTTTCTCAGTTTTTCTTTTCATTTTTTTATTCTTCTTCTCTCTCTTCCCTCTCCTTGCGCCGATCACCTTCTTCGACGAGAACTCTCTCGTCCAGCGGTCGATGGTGACGAGACCAGTCCCAAAAGCTTCATCTCTCCCTCCTCTCTCTTCACATGAGCGTTGATTGCCCAGAATCCAGCCGAAAACCCAGAACCCGAACCCATAATCCGACACTGTCGCAGGCATTGACTTCCCTTCCAAGCGGCGTCGAGGCTTCCCACCACCCAAGTCTTCTTCCTCTCGACGTCCTGAGCACAATGGTGTGCTCGGATTCTTCATCCGATCAACCACGGCGGCGGATCGAAGCCAGAGATGTCGGAGGCTCCCTCTCTCTTTCTCTCTCTCAGCCTTTCTCAGACTCTCACTCTTCCATCTCTCATCTCTCAAACTCTCGATCTACCTCACAGTCCTCACCCAACTCAGTCGCCTATCTGGAATTGCAGGTAAATCTTGTTTTGATTAATGGTTTTTCTGTTGTCTACTTGTGTAAATTTGGCACTCGAGGTACGATGTTTGTGAAGACGGTTGATGCTACATTAGAAGTGAAGGTCCCGTTTGGATTGTTGGTAATGGATCTGAAGCCTCACTGATTGTATTTTGTGATGAATACTGAAAATACCGAAAAATGCCGAAAATCGAAGGATCCGAAAAATATCGAATATTGAAAAAATCAATTCGGAAATCGACATCAAAATTGAATTACCGAAATTTTCGGTAATCGAATCGGTAAAGCCATTTACCGATTCGATCCGACCGATGGACAGCCCTAATCAGAATATCAAAAGAGGGATGATAAGGAGGGAAGAATTTTGAAAGACGTGCCCTCACTTTATTTTGGATCACAAAAATTATTTTGAAAATTAAATTAAATTGAATAAGTAATGCTTACACATGACAATTTATTACTCGACTGTGACACCAAATCTCCAAGCTAACATGACATCACAATTTTAGGCAAGTTTCTCTCCTCCGGCGGTGATGCCGTTTCATTAATCCCAATTGTAGAGAAGTTTTTCAGGTAGATAAGGTACTTCGACACATGAAAAATAGTTGGTGATTGTAATCTTCTAAGTACCCAAACAACTACAAAGGAAAGCTCAACCAACAGAGCTTGGTTAGCTTGGCCGGGTAGAGATCTCCTGTCTTCAAATTTCCTGTTTCTTTTTATACCCTCTCATATATTTTGAGGGTCTTTTCATAATTCTTGTTTTACTTAAAATTTTTTTATTTTTTTTTTCAAAATATGTAAGAGGGGACAAAGAGATTTTGGGACAGGAAATCTGTATCCGAGGCTGGCCAGCCCAATCATAACAATCTTCTTGAAAGACAAAATGCCAAAACAAATCTAAAGGCCCAAAGAGATATAAAACAAGAAAATAAATATTTTAATGTGCGTCTAAATTACAGGTACCAAACCTATATTTAGCCCTTCAATCAAACAAAAAATTTCTTAGTTGTCAAATTTGAACCAGCTTCTGTGCGAAGACTACGAGTGGCTTGGCTTCATTAATATCAATCCACCCAATGACACTGGTTGTGCTAGCCAAATGGGAATTCAGTACAGAATACAGACCCAATGTCTTCATAATTTCTTAGCAAGCCTATAGTCAACCAAATATAAATATGTTGAAATTCATAAACATAAGGTACACAAAGAAAATGTAAACTTATCTGATATATTTACTTAAAAAAGAGTTTATGTAGTCTTTTAAGTTTTAATACACAATCAAGTTTGGCCAAACAAAAAAAATACACAATCAAGAATCAAGCTCACTTATTGATCCTTGGGGATATGTGGGTTTGCAATGGATTCTTCATGACCATAGTGAACTCCTGCTTCTCTGACAGGTCAACATCATCTCCTTCAACAGCTCTCCACTCAAATTTCCAAACCAAATTGGCCACAAAATACTCCAGATGAAGCACTGCTAAATTTAACCCAGGACAGATTCTCCTCCCTACGCCAAATGGCATCATCTTAATCTCTCTGCTTCCAGTTATATCAATCGCTTCTCCTCCTCCATTGCCATTACCATCACCACCACCACCACTCAAGAATCTCTCAGGCTTGAACGCCATGGGGTCTTCCCACACTTCTGTGTCCCACCCAATCTCCGCCACCATGAAATTGACCGTAACATCCTTGGGCACAACATGGCCATCCAAAACCGTGTCCTGTGTAACAGAGTGTGGCAGCACAAAGTGGCTTGGTGGGTGACGCCTCAGACCCTCCAAGATCACAGCTTTCAGATACGGCATCTTCTGCAAGTCCTCCTCTTTGATCACCTCTTCCTCTGTTTCTTCCACAACCCCTTTAATCTCAGCCAAAAGCCGCTCTTGGACAAGTGGGTACTTCACTATGTTGGCCATGATCCACTGCAACGCGGTGGACGTGGTATCTGTACCCGCGTTGAGAAACTCAGAGCAGAGACTAATGATTTCGTCTTCTGAAAGCTTTCTCTTTTCTTCAGGGAGCTGGAGATCCCACAACGTATCAACATACGACAACACAAATTCATCACCATCACCATCTCTCGTTTCATGCCTTGCTTTGTTTCGTGCTCGAATCAGAGGGAGGAGTACGTCTTCTTGGTCCTTGCGGAGCTGAAAGAACTCCTTCCAGCGATTTCGGAACAAAATTTTGGTGACGCTGGGCCGGAAATTGAGGACGTTGAATCGCCAGAAGCTCAATAGCAAGCGACGCTGGACACGCTGGATTTGTTTGATCTGCTTCTCGTCGAGTCTGTCGCCGAAGCACATCAAAACCAGCAAGCTGAACATGGCGTACTGGAAATGGTCGACCACTCTGACGCCGTTGGATTGGGAATTTTGCGATTCGGATCGAAGGCGGTTAACGAGTATGTCCAGGACCCACTGGCGGGCCCCGCCGTACGATTTGACGCGCGAAGGGTGGAGGATTTCGGAGGTCAGGTTGCGGCGGAGGATGCGCCACGTAGGGCCGTAGACGGCGGAGCTGATGTTGTGTTGGTTACTGCTCATGATTTTGTTGGTAGGGTGAGCCGGCGGACGGTCGGCGAATACGGCGCCGTTTTGGATTAAGGCTTGGTGGGCCAGGGAGCGGTTGGCGACGAAGATGGCAGGGCGGGAGCCGATGCGGAGGGTGAGGATGGGCCCGTATTGGGCCTGGAGTTTGCGGAGGATGGGCTCCAGATCCGAGAGCGATTTGCGGAGCCATAAGATCTTGCCGATGATCGGGACGGTGAGGGGCCCAGGAGGGAGTTTGTGGTTGTGTTTGGAAGGGAGGATAAGACTAAGAATGGGTTTGAGCAGGAAAAAGACGCAGAGGGTGGTGAGGATAAGGAGCCAGGTCACCATGTTTTCCGTCAACAATCAGCAAAATTAGCAAATTGTTAAGGACCATATATTATAGATGTGAAGAAGATAGAGGTTACTTGGTCCTCAGTTTTGATATTGACACATGTTTTAATGTTATTGGTTCATGCAAAGGCTGTGGACGAGAAGGTAAAGTAAGGGACTCTTTGGTATTTTATTTAAAATTATTTAAAAAAACAAAAACAAAACGTGTTTTAATTAGGTTCACGATTTATTTTTCAAGTAAGTCCATAAATTAATATTTAAATTAAAAATTTGACTTACTATTAGGATTGGAGTTAAAAGCCAGCGTGGCAAATTATCACACCAGTTCAAGTACCTTCATCTTTGCTTTCATCCTTGTGTTTGGGTCAGACTCAACCCTATCAATAAATATTCTGACCAACCACTCTGTTTGGTAATTTTATGATTTTTCCTTACATATATCATATATGCCATGATGTACAAGCATCAAATTCTTCTTTGCTGGGAGAAAAGATGGAAATCGGCTCTTCCATAGCAGTAGGCTTTATGACAAAATATTATGGAATTTTATCAATGTGTAGTTATACTAAGAGAAGAACTTATACCTGCATCCCAGGTTTTACCACCTGTTATTCTCATCCCTCCTCTCTCTCTCTCTCTCTCTCTCTCTCTCTCTCTCTCTCTCTCTCTCTCTCTCTCTCATTCTCATTATCAATCCCCGTTATTCTCTTATACTCACGTTCAAATGCATTTGTATATCATGATTAATGTTGTATTGTCTATGTTTATTTATTAGACAAGTGATGGAGCCTGAACAATATGATTCTTGTCGGACCAAAATTAAAGAACCCATTTCCATGAATGCCATGGGGTCTTCCCACACTTTTGGGTCCAAACCAATCTCCGCTACCATGAAATTGACAGTACCATTCTTGGGCACAACATGACCATCCAAAACCATGACAGTGTGTGGCAGCACGAAGTGGCTTGGTGGGTGACGGTGTAGACCCTCCAAGATCACAGCTTTCAGATACGGCATCTAGTATCTAGTAAGATGTAATTAACGTTAAAGGAGAAAATTGTATATCAATATTATAATTATAAGACTACACTATACAATCATAATGACAAAAAAAAGTATATATCTATAATATATTTCTTCAAAATAGAAAAGATACTTTTACTTTGCTAGTCAAAGTTTACTTTTAATCCTTATATTTTAGTTTAGGTTTCACTTTCATCCTTTTAGTTTTAATTATTCTAATTTTAGTCCTGTAATTTTTAAAAAAATTTTATTATTTTTATTTATTAATTCGTTAAATTATTATGTGTAATCGTAATCACCTGATATAATGATATGATATTACTAATTTACTTGAATTGTGTATGACAGTAATACAACATACTATAACAAAGTAAACTGATAACATGTATATAATTATTAATTTCAAAAACCTTAAACTTGAAAAAATATCTTTAAAATCGTTCATGTATTAGGAGAGCCAAAAAAAATGAAGAAGGGTGAGAGAAGTGAGAAAATGATGGGATTTTTTTATTGATTATATTAGAATAAAGTGTTTTTTGGGATATATTTAGATAGAGAAGAACTTACGGATAGAGCTAGGTGGTGTAACTGGTGTTACAGACAGAGAGAAAGAGAGAAAGAGAGAAAGAGAGAAGGAGAGAAAGAGGGTAAGCCAATTAGAGAGGGGCTGTGATACCACCTATCCCTATCAGTTATTCTCATTTAGATATATCCCAAAACCTCATTCATTGATCCTTGGGGATATGTGGGCGTGCAATGGATTCTTCATAACCATAGTGAACTCCTGCTTCTCTGACAGGTCAACATCATCTCCTTCAACAGCTCTCCACTCAAATTTCAAAACCAAATTGGCCACAAAATACTCCAGATGAAGCACTGCTAAATTTAAGCCAGGACAGATTCTCCTCCCTACCCCAAATGGCATCATCTTAATCTCCCTGCTTCCAGTTATATCAATCGCTTCTCCTCCTCCATTACCATTACCATCACCACCACCACCACCACCACTCAAGAATCTCTCAGGCTTGAACGCCATGGGGTCTTCCCACACTTCTGGGTCCCACCCAATCTCCGCCACCATGAAATTGACCGTACCATCCTTCGGCACAACATGGCCATCCAAAACCGTGTCCTGTGTAACAGAGTGTGGCAGCACAAAGTGGCCTGGTGGGTGACGCCTCAGACCCTCCAAGATCACAGCTTTCAGATACGGCATCTTCTGCAAGTCCTCCTCTTTGATCACCTCTTCCTCTGTTTCTTCCACAACCCCTTTAATCTCAGCCAAAAGCCGCTCTTGGACAAGTGGGTACTTCACTATGTTGGCCATGATCCACTGCAACGCGGTGGACGTGGTATCTGTACCCGCGTTCAGAAACTCAGAACAGAGACTAATGATTTCGTCTTCTGAAAGCTTTCTCTTTTCTTCAGGGAGCTGGAGATCCCACAACGTATCAACATACGACAACACAAATTCATGACCATCACCATCTCTCCTTTCTTGCCATGCTTTGTTTCGTGCTCGAATCAGAGGGAGGAGTACGTCTTCTTGGTCCTTGCGGATCTGAAAGAACTCCTTCCAGCGATTTCGGAACAAAATTTTGGTGACGCTGGGCCAGAAATTGAGCACGTTGAATCGCCCGAAGCTCAATAGCAATTGACGCTGGACGCGCTCGATTTCTTTGATCTGCTTCTCGTCGAGTCTGTCGCCCAAGCACATCAAAACCAGCAAGCAGAACATGGCGTACTGGAAATGGTCGACCACTCTGACGCCGTTGGATTGGGAATTTTGTGATTCGGATCGAAGGCGGTTGACGAGGATGTCCAGGACCCACTGGCGGGCCCCGCCGTACGTTTTGACGCGCGAAGGGTGGAGGATTTCAGAGGTCAGGTTGCGGCGGAGGAGGCGCCACGTGGGGCCGTAGACGGCGGAGCTGATGTTGTGTTGGTTACTGCTCATGATTTTGTTGGTAGCGAGAGCCGGCGGACGGTCGGCGAAGACGGCGCCGTTTTGGATTAAGGCTTGGTGGGCCAGGGAGCGGTTGGCGACGAAGATGGCGGGGCGGGAGCCGATGCGGAGGGTGAGGATGGGCCCGTATTGGGCCTGGAGTTTGCGGAGGATGGGCTCCAGCTCGGAGAACGATTTGCGGAGCCATAAGATGTTGCCGATGATCGGGACGGTGAGGGGCCCAGGAGGGAGTTTGTGGGTGTGTTTGGAAGGGAGGATAAGACTGAGAATGGGTTTGAGCAGTAAAGAGATGCAGAGGGTGGTGAGGATAAGGAGCCAGGTCTCCATGTTTTCCGTCCACAATCAGCAAATTGTTGAGTACCATATCTATATTCACACTTTTGTACCGTGCTACATGTTTCACCACTTTTTGATATGCCCAAAATAACCCGACTTTGAAAAATTGTGAAATTTTGTTAGGGCAAAAGAGTAATTTTGTATGATATATAATATTTAAGCCAAAATTTCCTTTTAGTCCATGTAATTTGAATGAAATTTTATTTTCATTCTTTTAATTCACTACCAGTTTTTAGAAAATATTGACACATGTTTTAATGTTATTGGTTCATGTCAAAGGCTGATTATTCCCAAGAAAATTTGGTTTCGAGTGCTTGGTATGATGTACTTGCTGACGAAGACTGAGGTTGACGAGTCAGATTTGTAAGTATGTGTTCGTACTATTTGAAGCTGCACGCTTGGCCTTTATTGTGATTCTCTCGCTGAGGACTTCTATCAAACAATTTTTACTCATTCACGAATCATGATAATGAATTGCCCATTGTTATAACTTATAATAATTTGGGACGTCGGCCTTTTATCTCCCGAAGAGTTCACACTGAGAATGGACAGATACTTTATTTTTTTGTGATTTTGAAACATAAATTATTAAAGGACAATACTTCGGTGCGTATGTTTGAGAATCAATTTTGTCTTCGTGGCTAATCATAAACTATTACTCATTATTCTAGCATTTCCTCCTGGACAAGAAAGACGAGTCATTATTCCATCTCGATCAGAAATTAATAAACAACTCCTCTATACGTTGTATGGCTATTGTCGTTTTTCTTTTTATAATACAGTGGTATTTCTCTTTTTAGAATGTATTTCAACAGAAAAAAGAAGGATGTAACCTTCACCTTGATAATTGATCATGATTGATGTAATTTACCTGAAATGTGCCGACACTGCCGAAACGAGTATTGCATGGTTTATAGTGAGAGGAGGGAGAGAGAGAGAGAGAGAGAGAGAGTGTGTGTGTGTGTGTGAAAGATTAAATTAACCAAAAGAGAGTCTGAAAGATTTTCACGAACCGAAGTTACAGAACCGCAACTTGAGCAGAAAACACATCATGCATTTACAAGAACACTGCACAACAACAAAAATCTATTCAACCAAATTGTTCTCTAGTGTTTTTCCTCTAATTACTGGAAAGTACATCTAATTGAAATTAAAGCCTAACCAAGATGAGGGGTTACAGATGTAGTATCTCTACTTAAAGCAAATAAAACTGTGAGTACAGATACTCGCGAATCTTGTAATAATCCTCACATAAGGGGCCTTCAATCACAATTTGCTGGGTACCAGAACCACCACCCTACACAAGATAATTTATTTACGTCAGGCTTTTCATCCAGATACCAAAAAATTCATGCAACTATTATACTACATGGTTGTTACACTATTTAAAAAGGGCCAAATCAATCAGAAAATAATAGGGGGTAGGAGGGATCCCCTTGTAATTTTTAAAACTGAAGACAAAACAGTATATCTGTATGTGTTGATCACCTTATGGCTTGCATCCCCAACCTTGCGTAGTGTCACATATTCACCACATCGCAAAGCCCCACCCGCAAATTCAACCTGTCAAGGTCATCAGATCAAGATGGTTTTACATTTAAAAGTTTCCTCAAACTTAAATCTTAAGCCTGCGCGTAACAATACGAATTTTGGGAACCAAACAAAGCCAAATGACCATCAGGTCTAGACAATCAAGAAAACCACACTTATTGCAGATGAGATAGATAGAACACAAAAAGTAGATGACCTAATTAAGCAATGCATGAAAATGGTACCTGTACACCATTATCGGCAAGAAATTGCTTGAAATTAGCCATTTTCAAGTCACCAACAAGGACGGATTCATGTGGTGGAGGTGCGGTCGAGAGGGGTAGTAAAGATAGCATTCCATTTTCTGTCTTCCCTACCTCAGAATCAACCCAACCTATTTCATAATCTCCAAGCTGTATTTGCAATTACATCAAAATGGTGATGAGGATACGATATAGACATATAAGTCAAAATGTTGTAGACAACATAAGACCTATCTTGACACTCTAATACCTACCTTCTTCAAGAGCACATTACTCATAAGCTTCTCAGAAAGTTGTACCTATATTTCATATAAATGGGATATAGTGTCAATTGTGATTTCTGAGTCACATACAAACAAAGAAATAAAATTTTTGGGTGAATACCTTATAAGCACTTAAATCAGAAGTGACATCAATTGTCTCTTCAATTTGAGGAGCATAAACATGAGGGCAAACATGTTTCAAGCAGTGTTGCTTCAAATGTTCTGTGGCCTCAGCTATTCCATGAACCAAAACCTCCACGAGAAAGGTAGATACCATAAGCATAAGGTTAATTTCGTACAAGTGAAAAAAAATTCTGGACAATTAAATATGATTGATAAAGACAGTTACAAAATACATTCATGCGCACTGGCCATGAGTGCATTTTCAGAGCTGATTGGATGAAAAGATTTTTACAAGAAAACTATACACTTATCCCTCTAACCTCCCAAATGTCAGTGAATCTACTTTTCAGTACATGCTCAAACTCATTGGAAAAACTTAACGATCATCAAAGTAATATTACTATTTTATAGACATCCGCAAATATATTGAACAAAGGGAAGAGAGAAGTTTCTGGAAAGCGCTTTCTCTCATGACTTGATTTTATCTTTTAAGTTAAAATTTCAAACGTGTCTACAACCCAAGAAAGATAAGTAATAAAACCACTTTAGAGCTCTACCATTCTTTTCTCGCCTAAAGAGTTCTATCATGTCATAGGCTCATAGTTCACCCATCTTGAAAAAGAACAAAGAAAAATGCTTACTCAAATCTCACAAGTGGTACATGCATATGGGAGGACTTAAGTGCACAAAATAACACGCAAAAGGTCCTGCTGGTGCACATAATTGCATGACAGAGGTGACAGAGGTGAATATTGCATGTAGGTGTAATTGGTGAAAGCTTTATAAAATTAGTCAATTGCTAGAGCAGAACACACAGACACACAAAATAATTTGCTTCAAACCAAAAGGGAAAAAAAGTAAAACACACAAGAGAATATTACAAGCTTTAGAGGAGCCATATGGGAAAGAATTGATTTAATGGATCTCGCATCAGACCGGCCCTCAAAGTCCATATAAGTCAATGAACACTTTACTTGTACCTAATTTAGGGAAAGAAAAAAAAAACACCAAAATAGAAATTAGTTTCAGTGAATATCAAGATTGGTAAAAAGTATAAACTATCAGCAGACTTCAACTTACGGTCAATTCACTTGATACAACTTTTGAAGGCCTCGTGTCAAGTATCAAATTAGCAGAGGCTTCATCAATTTTTCCATCCATATCGCCACCAACCTGAGATAGAAATTTTAAAATAGTGCACAACCATAAAACTGAAGCATAGTGGTATGTACAAATCTGTGTTCAACATATGAGAACATATTGACATAATAGATCACAGAAAAAGTTTCTTCCAAAAAAAAAAACAAAAATAAGCAAACCACATGATGCTAAATGTCCCTGGAAAATCATGGAGATCCGGTTAGGGATTTGATTTTTATTGGAGCTTATTAAGGAATTCGATTGTGAGTTGATGTTCAGACTGGCCTGGTAGATAAGCCATGATGTAATTTTCTGTTCATATCATACCACCTATGATATGAGGTCGTTCTTTGTCCAAATTATATCCCCACAAACTGAGTCAGAATCTAAATAACTCACATTTAAAAAACAATAATCAAACTTGGCATAAACCAAAGGATCAGATATATATTTCACAATAGAAACTTACATGCATTGCTCCTTGGTCCATGTCTTCATCCTTGATTACATAATCATCCGGATTTATGACTTCACCAAAGTCATCCCATTCAGAATTATTTTCATAGAAGGGAAACATAGGGGCAACACTGGTAGAAGGAGGAGTGAATCCATCAATTAACATATCCCGGTATCCACCACCATGTGGACCTGCTGCTGCAACATACAATCAGAAAGGTTCATAATATGCACTATAAATGAGATACAATTAGTGTACTGTAAATCATTAAATGATCCTAGAAAAATATATCCTCGATGCACAGGACCTATCATATCATCAAACTTGACACGCATAGAAAATCTAGAGAAATTGCGAAAACAGAGATTGATAAAATTGATCATGGAGAACAATAGACAAATACACATTCCAGGCTTGACAGCTTAGTCAAATAATAGAATATATTGAAATAATTGCTTTATCAAGACACTGAAGTACACCTCATCTGGTTAGATGACTGCTACAGCAATAAAGATTTAAGCTTCTAATGAGGTCAAATTTCCAATGTGCACTACATTTGACAAACTAATAAAATTTTCACTTAAGAAACTTTAGTGACAGGCAAATCTCCACCAGACTCAAAACAAAAAATTTTAGTTATGAAGAACCATCTACGCAATTGCATATATATGAATAAATTGGTCAAAACAAAGAGATGATACATGAATGATTACAAGTAAAAATTAAAGCCTTAAATTTTACACAAAATATAATATATGCAGATGAATAGAACTTGCATGGAAGGTTTCAGATTACAAAGGTCAAAAGGAAAATTAATGCTTTGATGTTCATTCCGAATAGAGCATGCCCCTTTAAAGAAGGTTTCTCAGATGCTTACAAACTTCCTTCAAATCATTAGCAGACAGTTGCAACTGTTTCAAACATACCAGCTGGCAGAGAATGTGTATTGCTAGCATCAACAACCATTGTATCACTCATGTTGACATCAGCCCCATGAGAAGCTTTTGATTCCTCCTCTTTAATCAGACTAGCCTTTAGAGCTTCTTCCTTTTTTATTCTGTTCTGCTCTTCTTCATAAGCAATTAGCTCCTCTCCAACCAAAGGGACCCTCTTGGACATGGTAACCTTAACAGCTTTTGGAGGCGGGTCTGCCTGAAGCATGCGAGCCAACGTGCCAAACTACATAAACAGCTTAAGATGTCAATGTATCTATAGATATTAATGCAGGAAAAATAATATAGACCAACACATAGAGTAAAGTATAGAATATTAATCATAATCTTAACTACAAAAGTGGGAATATCTGACAAGGATACTTATCTCAAGAACCTAGGTCCTACAAATTATACCTGGGCTCGCTCTGTGAAAAGCACGAGATTCTTGGCATCATTCGCCCATTCAACAAATATATCGTGAGAAAAACCTGCTTCCAAACTGGCCATCGATGCTAAAACAACCTGTATGGGATCTACGTGTCAACGCATTCAAACTGGTAGGTAAAATAAGATAAAATACTCTACAAAGTACACTGTAAACCTTTGGACCATCTGGAGCATTGTCAAGCTCGCTCTTGTTAACTAAAAGTGTGACATGCCTGCAAGAATTTGCATACAAACCTAGTAAGTGATTGTTCAGAAACAGTAATTTGCAAAAAAATATAAATTAGTGACTGAAAATTTAAAATTTTCTTGAGTATGCATAAATTGCAAATAATCCACTTACTTCAGGGTAAAAGCATTATCACGTGTTTTCTCAAAGGACTTTGCTATTGCATCACTCATCCACTCAAGAAAACTTTTGACATAATCTATTGTGCTAGATGCAACATATGTTAGGAAGAAGATGGGAAAATTCAAATTTTCCTCTGCCCAACACTGCAATCATCAAGAAGAACCAATATCAACAATTGTAATATAGTTCAGAAGAAAAAATTATGTGCTTGTCAAAAATTGCGAGTATCCTTCTCCCTACTAACCGATTCCAATATTTGAAGAAGTTCCAAAACTCGCCCAGCAGTATCAATGGGTAGTAAAACATTTCCATCAGACCGCAGAGTCTTCTTCATAGTATCTAAATGAGAACCACAAAACAAAATACAGCCTAAGAATAAGAAAACCACATGCATTGACACAGTTTATCTACTAGTGCACTGTAAGCATGTTTCAGTATTTATTCCATTCGTGTTTCTGCAACAGAAAAAAAGGGGAAATAACAAAGGCAAACAAACATGAACTACATCGTAGATGCCAATTTTCAATACAAAAAACTCAAGGTAACTTAAAATTCCTTGTCCATTAGGGCACTTCAGGTACCTGTAAATTCTTTGTCCTTTTGGCGTCTGTAAGGTTGATTGTTCAAAGCATTATAGGCATCGGTAATTAGCACAGCAGGCCGCACAAAGGATGATTGATTAATTCCATTCAAATGCCTGATGAAAATCACAGCAGTAAGCAGTTTAATCTTCTTTCTTTACTCTAACCACCGTATACATGTATACATAACTGAATTGCAGCAGGTAGTTGAAAGAATAGAGTAAGAGAGTTACTTTTCTTTGCGATGGTTGAAGTCCACCGCATATATAACATCCTCTCCATCCTTTGTTATCTTCCAGACGGTACCTCCCAATAGATGCCCAGCCACATGAGGTGAGATCACAATTCCCTCTCCTTTGCCTATAAGCTATACATATTAATATAAATACATACATCCAACCAATACTTTGTACATAAATTACAATGATACATAATAATAAGGTTTATGGTCATACCAGAAAGATGATGATTTTGAGCATAGGTTAGTCTGGTGACATTTTGGAAAGCAGAATCAATATCATCCAGCGTAAACAGATCGAAGTCCGATACTTGCTACAAGTGCCAACACAAAGCTCAGTCAGAAATTTATACAAACACATTGTGAGCAATGAGCATACACACATACAAATTCTGAAATAGCATAATCTTATACTTTACGAATCAATTTGTGCCTACCTTGCGTGAGAGGTATTGATCATACATAGTGAGGAGACCTAATCTGTAAACAGGCTCAGTGGAGTAAACGAGAGCAGAGAGGCCGAGTTGTTTCATGGCGTACGGCAGCGCACCGAGGTGAAGTGTATCTGGATGCGACAACAACACTGCATCTACTGTCGAAGCTACTCTGCAATCCAAAATTTAGTTATGGAAACTGTGAATGACAGCAAGAATTCAAGAGACTGAAGAGAGAGAGAGAGAGAGAGAGAGAGAGAGAGAGAGAGAGAGAGAGAAGGACCTGGAGAGGGGTTCGAGGAGGGAGGGGTCGAAGTGGTCGTTCCAACCACAGTCAATGAGGAAGTTGAAGCCATCGATCGACACCAAATAAGACAATGGATTCTCGTTGTACACTCCACACAACGGCGTTATCTGAACCGAAGTTCCCATCTTCTCTCTCTAAGCTCTCTGCAAATGGTGAAGTGAAGAACTGTTTTTGTATTTGGCCAGGATGGTGAAGAACTGTTTAAACGATGGGAAAGAGAGATTGAGGGAACGAGGTCGTTAGCGGCCAAATAGCTACACGACGTCGTTCTGGTGACCCTTTCTTAAACAAAACACGCTATGTCGTTTTTCTCAAACAAGGTCGAGCCCAGACAACTTCGAGAAGCCCAGGTCCGCAAAAGAAAGTTCAGGCCCAATTGCATTTTTGGTCTTTATATTTCAATTATTTTTCACCATATAGAAAAATATATGACTAAAATTATCAAAATTAAAATTACAAGATAAACATGAAAAATGACTAAAACTACAAGATTAAAAGTGTCATTTGGCGGAAAAATGAAAAACAGTTTCAGTTCACCACTTCACCTTGGATTCATTGAAAACTATGTATAAAAGGATTTTTTTTCTTTGGCCATATGTATAAAAGGATTTGAATTCTCCTGAATTAGCAATTTAGCATAGACCCAGTGGCTGTGGTCGTCTAATGAGAGGCAGTCAAATTGCGTACTTGGTATGGTTAAAGGCCTAGTTATTTAACTTATTTGAACGCATATTTGGTATGGTTAAAAGACTAGTTATTTCAAATCCTACCATCCCACTCTTTTTTATCACTCACCTGGCGACCGGCAACCACTACCGCCCCGACCAATCTCCTCCTTACTTCATGTTTTATTTAAAAAAAAAATTAAAAACAAAGTGTGGTTATTAGAGTTTGAAACCTCATTCTTATACATACAAATAAACTCTCAACCAACTAAGTTAAACTTGTGTTTATGTTTAATTATCTATTTTAAATATTTATCTTATTTTGTTAAATATATGAAAATAAAAATATTTTTTATTTTTAATCATATATTTAAATTCTGAACTGTAAAAAAAAATCTTCACATTTAAATTATTTATCCAAAGTTCCAAACAACAAAATTTCATATTTAAGGATTTCAAATGCATAAATTTGAAATCTAAATCCAAGAATTCAAAGGGGCCCTAAACTTTCTGAATTTCATTATTTATTTTGTTGATGTGCTACGACTACTTCGGATCTCCTCTCATTAAGAAACGAGAAGACCACAATCTCCTTTATCTCTCTTTATTTTTTGGCCATTAATCTCCTTTAATATATAGATTTGTTTGGTTTGGTGAAGCTATTGGTGAAAAAAGAAAGATGAATCATGATAAAGAAGAAAAGCCTAGCAGCAGCATAAGCTTGAGTGATTTACCTGATGAGATTCTGCATCACATTCTATCCTTTTTTGAAACTCAAGATGTCGATCAAACGAGCACATCATTAAAATGGTGGGAATGCCTATTTGTATCCACACCCAACCTTCACATCAATGATTCTTCTATCCCTGACTACATGCTCGCTCAAAATTTTGTAGAAAGGGCAATTTTTTGTCGAGATTTTATAAAAAGCTTCCATATTGAATCTTGTAGGGGATATCATTATGCATCTCGCATCGATTCTTTGCTCTACGCTCTCATAATGCGCAATGTTCAAGAGCTTAATCTCGTTCTTCATTCATTCTCTGGACCATTTGTGTTGCCTAATCGCTTGTTTTCTTGCAAATCACTTGTGGATTTCAAAGTAGAATTGTCTCATAATTTCTTCAAGCTTCCCCCTTCGTTATGTTTTTCAAGTCTCAAGACCTTGAGCCTCAAGTCTGTTACCTTCTCGGATGAGCATTCAATCAATCAACTATTTTCTAGTTGTCAAGAATTGATTTTAAAAGAATGTCGCTATTTGAATCTCAAGGTTATCAATGTTTGTTGTGTTCCCAAGCTCTTGAGATTGACTGTACATGAAGAAAGGGATTATGGTGAAGGAGATTCTTATGGTTGTCAGATCAATGTTCGTGGAAGTAATCTCAAGTATTATCATTATTTCGGTACATTCGCAAATGGGTATTATCCATCATCACTTGATAAGGCATGCATTGTGACTATTTCTCATCCATATTTGAATAGAAATAAGCTTCTTCGAAAATCAAGGCTTCTTCAATGTCTCACTAGTGTAAAAGTTTTAAAGCTTTTAGGTGAGACTCTTGAGGTATGTTGCTATAATTCCTTGAGAAATCATTATTTTGTTGAGAAAATTATATACGTGGGACAAATATATTTTTACAATTTTGACAAGTTTACCTTTTTATGTTAAATAAAGTAAAACGTTAGATTTGTTTGTATGTTATACGAAATCTGTACTAGAGAAAAACACATTTATTGTGCAAGAAGCTTTTAGTATTCATCATCAGTACTTGAAAAGGCATGCATTGTCACTATTTCTCATTCACATTTGATGGGAAATATAGGCTCCTTCGATGTCTCTCTAGTGTAAAAGCTTTTAAGTATGTTGCTACAATTCCATAATCTGTTATTTTGTTAAGAAAATTATATATTTGGGACAAATGCATATAACATACAAATAAATTTTTAACATGTTAATTTTGATGGGTTTACATTTCTATACTAGAGTATAGATATGTAATTTAACCCTTAGATTTTATTGTATATTATGCAAAATTCGTACCATAAAAAACAACATTGATTCTGCAAGATGCTTTTAGTATTTATATTTTGTATATGCTTGAATATGTCGTTCCTTATGTTTCGCAATATTTTTATACTAAGTTTGTAGGGACATGATACAATGTTTAACCTTTTCAGTTTGCAACAAGTAAAAATGTCTTGTACGACGATTTGCCCATGTTCAAGAACCTAACCCACTTGGAAATGGATGATCCACGGCACAATTATTTGGTGCTCAAAATACTAAAAAACACTCCTCGTCTTGAAACTCTCATATTCCATTCGGTAAGTATATACCATGGGTTATTCTTTTTTTTTTTTTTTTTCTTTTTGGCATAATATTGGTTATTCTAGTCTTATATATCCTGACATTAATGTTGATAAGATGTCTAATTTATTTATTTATTATGGTGATCAACAGGGAATCCATTTTTTCTACGTTAATGGTGATCCAAACCCAGTGCCTCCATGTTCATGCCTAAAGATCATTAAAGTGTATGAATTTGACGAAGCTACTTTGCCACTAATTGATGTAGTGAAGTGTTTGCTCAAATGCGCGGTTGCTCTGGAGAAGATAATTGTTTCATTATCTCCAGGTTTTGAAACTAATTCAAGGCAGAAAAGGGTTAGGGAGCAAAGGGTTAGGGAACAGTTATTAAAGCTCCCCAAAGGATCAACAGGTTGTGAGGTAGTTGTTACTACTCCAGATGCTTAACATGTTCCGTACCTTTGCTACTAGAATCATGTATTGTGGAAATTAAAGGAGAAGAACTGGATGATGACTGGAAATGGAATTATTTATTTTTTGTGGAAACTGAAAGCTGCCCCCTAAAACGAAAACGCTTGGTGTCTAGCCATACAGGGGTTATCCCTGATTAGGTTTTCTGCTGTTGCTGGGGTTTCGGCCCCCATTACACGAAAAAGAAAAAAAAAATGATCCTTTAGCATATATATGCTCTCTGATAATCCACCTACTCAAGCATATGCTAGATCAGTATATTTTGGCAAGAAAAGGTCTAATTTCTTATTTCAAAGAACTTTCTATAATAGGGAGTGACAGGATTCACACATATATATCATTCCCTTCGTTAGGGGGCCGAATTTCAAAGGGAAATATTTTGAAGCATCAGATACCAGAAAATAAACATTGATTGCTAATTTCCTATTAGTTTTTTCAAGGACTAAGACTTCCCAAGCGGAATGTACAACTTTCAATTAGCTCTGCAAGCAAGCACTGAGGTGATTGGTGCAAGACCACAAAGTTAAATGACTCATACTTCTATCTGGTGAGCTTTGTCGTTCATGTTTGGCAAAGGTCCATCCCATAACTCTGCTAGTTCCTTCCTTATCCAAGAAATGACAATAATTGGTCCCAGCGTAGAAGGCACCTACATTGACCAGAAAAGCCAAAAAATTTAAAAGAGGTGGTCGATAGGTGCAATCAAATCTTCTATGAACTCCAAAGACTAAAAACAATCCAAAAGAGGCCAATGGAGAACTCTCTTTAGTGACAAATACTCAAATGTACCATTTACTGAAGCGACCGAACTTAAAGCACCAACATCCATCAAATGCTCATGAGAGAAGTCGAGAAAATAACAATAAACCTAGAAGAAAAAGACTTACCAGATAAAGAAGAGCGGGTTGAGGTGAGTGAGTCAAAACGCCAGCTGCTAAAGCTGTAACCAGTCCAATGGCATATCCAGGAAGGGCATACCATATATATTTGTGCCCCTTTGAGGAATGCATATCTAACGGGTTTACTGGATCCCTGCTCCTTCGATGATCAAAGCATAGGACTAATGCCAGAAGCATGGCAGGAATTGCCTGCAGTATTACATGACTAAAAAAAATTACAAACTGCTTGAGACTTCTAGGACAGGCGTAACTTACCAGAATAAAAAAGAGGCAGAATGTGCATGATGATAATGCCAAAAAAATACACTAAAAAACAAAATGAGCATGCTAATAGCTTGTCATTAAGGGAAAGGCCTAGTTTAAACCAATTGATTCACTGGCATACATAACGAACAGAAAATATCATTGAGGAACGGACAATTAAGTAATTAACCATTACCTTAGATGACCCAATAATATACAATCAACATAACTGGAACATTCAAAAAGTCACTGATTGTTATTTGTTTAGTTATCCTCTTATCAAGGCTTAGAAGTAATTGGTGAAGGATAAAGCCATTGACGAAGCGCATAAAGCCATAAATAATTATGAAACAATGTAGATTTACCAAGAGATGGAATCTACAAGTTTCAATTCCCAAAAAGAAGGAATAAGAAAAATACAAACTCTAGGCTTAGGGACTAAATCAAAATGCTTATAACATCATAAAATCTTATTGATAGTCTCTGCAAGGTTAGCCATACCACAACATTGCATTATGGTGGTAATCAAAAGCGGCTTGCCTTCAATAGTTAGCATTAGTTACAGTAGTTACAATGAAGAAAAAGGATGCCATACCATGTCACCAAGACCAAGCATCATGAAGTCTCTGGCAGTTCCTCCAGGAAGCACTCCGCCGAATAAATTCCTGGGAAAGACAATCTTCACAGGCAACTCCAACTTTTTTGTAACCATTTGCAGCCCAGGAAGACTCAAACTATTAGCGACAGTGTGAACAGGGTTTGAGGCTTGTTGTGTTGCCACTGATACCATGACATTTGCCCCAAAAAATCTCTCAGAGAAGAAAACCCAGAATATGTCGTATACAAATAGACAGACTAGGAGCATTGCACAAATTTTAATGTTTGGAAGACGGACATGACTCACAAAGGCAATACATATGGAAATTCCCAACAAATTGTTCAATACCCAATGTCCAGAAACAAGCCATGAAGCAACTATACCAATGCATAACAACAGTAACAGCCCTTGGATTCGCGTAAATGACTTGGAACAACACCTTGACACATATGGGTCAGCCAAACCAAATTGTGTTTTCAAATAGGCAGCATAGGGAGATAGGCAGAAAAATAGGGAGGAAACAGAGGCAATAGCTGTGAATACAGTGAGGAGTTGTGAAACAGAAGAGAACAGGTAAAACATCAAAAGCAAGCTTAGAGAGCTCATTACTGGGATCATGAGCGCTTGGGACCTATCCAATATAATCGATGCTTCTGATAAGTCACGATTTCGCTCCATTTCTTTCCCATAATTTAGAGCACGAAATGCAGATCCAAAAGTCACACCTACTGCCGTCACAATTAGAGAAATAGGTGCAGGCTCCAGCAAATACAAAAGCTTCCATAATGGTTCCATAACTAATTGAACACACAAATTATTCTAAATTTTATCTCCAACTAGACTTTCATGCATATAAGTTAACACAAAAGCACTATCAATCACAATGTTAGCAACCAAAGTTCCATTGTTTCTCCGTCTAAATCTTGAGCAGAGAAATCCATGCAACCTGCAAAACAATCATGACAAGAGAAAAAAAAAATGTAAGAGCGCATTGTCAACATTTCAAATTTCCTCAAGCAACAATCTGTATCAAAACTATATCGAGCCGACAAATCCTAACTCAGCTTGGCACCAACATTTGGGCAAGTTGAATCGACTTTTTCACCAATTCCTTTGTGACCCTAAACCAATCTCAACCAAAAGGGTCAAACTTTAACATTTTCTTTTCTTTTCCCCCAATTCTCAGCCACCAGACAAAGGGTTTAGACTCAAAAATGTCGGTTTTCATTTCCTTTCCTAACCAAAACAATCCCTTACCAAAATGCAAAAGATTAATAGATTTACAATACCAAACATCTAGGGATGACAAATAAACAAATATAAAAATATAAAGCGAATAACACATAAACACATAATTATAGGCATATAGGTACAAGTATAGCCAAAGATCTGATAAAACAAGGGCACTGAAATGAGGAATTTGGGTTTAGAAGACTGATTATTGAAGAGGGTATCGGGAGGACTAACCTTGGACTTGGAGGAGTTGAAAAGCCTTTGCTTTCTCTCTGGTTAAGCCGGTATCTTTTCTCGGAGCTCTATACAATGGGAAACGGCATTTTACTAATTTTCATTTTTGCCCAGAACTTTGACTATTTTCCCGATTTGTGTTTGGTTCTTAGTTTCTTACTACTTAGGTTGGATAATAAGGGATAGGATATTCAGTCGCACTCGTGGGGTATTCTTGTCTTTATCGTATACTAACCTTTAAGATAGTGGAGTGTTTTTTTTACAGTAATGCTATACTTACCATATTTTTATACCACAATTTCATACCATCTTACATGGCATTCATACATTGGACACTAAAAATTAAAAAATAAAACCTAAAAAAGAAAAAGGAAACACCCTTCCAGTAAAGTAATGACACATCAGGTGGGATACAAATGTGGGAAAAAAAATGTGGTACAACTAGCATTATTGTTTTTTTTATTTATTAAATTTTATTTGCTTAATTACAAAATGCACTCATCAACTATAGGGGTATTTCAAATTGATCCATTAATTATAAAATATTTCAAATACATCTATTAACTATCAAAAACCTACAAATTAGCACTTATGTTAAAATTTTCATTCAAAAAATTGTTAAGTGCCACATGAACAATGCTGACATGATATTTGTTGTTGACATGACATATTGATAGGGGTATTTTTGGGTAAAGGTGAACATTATCTTATTCAATAAAAAAAATTAAGGAATGTGGCTACATTGAGTTTCAAACTGTTGACCACCAAGTTGAAACTCAAGCACTCCTCCACCTGAACTAGTTTCACTTCTTGTTTATTTAGGGGGGTGTCCCCAACTCAGATTTTAAAGGAGTTTAATGGATTTTAAAATTCATAGAATCCATCAAAATCCAAAAGAATTGGGTGGAATTCTCATGGAATTTGTTATGTGTAAAAAATGCATTCAAATCCATCCAAATCCATTAAAATCCTTCACTTAATGAAATCCATGACTTTTTGAGGACACCTGGATTTCATTGGAATCCATTAAAATCTGAGTTGGGAACACCTAAATTTCATTGGAATCCATTAAAATCTAAATTGGGGACACCTATATTTCATTGGACTTTTAAAATCCAATAAAATCTAAGTTGGTGACATATAATACATTTTTAAGGTTTTACCTACTTTACTTCAGCAAATATAAGTATTTGTATACCTAATAGGAGTGCTTGAGTTTCAACTTGGTGGTCAACAATTTGAAACTCAGGGCCAGTTTGGTATTGCTGTGTGAAAAAACAGCTGTGAGGTAAAACAGTTGTGAAGTAAAGTCAGCTGTAAAGTAAAGCAGCTGAGTGTTTGGTAAAGTATGTTTTCAAAAGTGCTGTAAGTGCAAAAAACAGTATCAAAGTGTTTGGTAAATGTTAATGTAAAAGTGCTGTGACTGTGTATAATTACTAAAATAGACATGATGCTAAAAATGTCTTTCACTTATTTGTTTGGTAAAAATAAAATGTGTTTTACTTGTTTTTTAAATTGTTGGCTACAAATTTTTATTAGCATTAATTTTTCTAAGAACAACATTATTAAATAACTATGTCTATTATTTTTTAGGTATATTATAATTTTAATCGTGTAAATAAAATATCATAATTAATTATGACAATATAAAATATAACTAACAATGAACATATTTTTTAATTTAAAATAAACAAATTAAAAATATAGAAATCAATGAGGATATTATGAGTAAAATAAAATATTCATTGTTGTTGTGATTCACTACAGCTTTCAAAAGCACCTAGAAACCTGTTTTCTGTTTTTGTTGTAGGGAGTTGAGAATTGTGGGGAAAAACAGTTTTTAATTTTTTTACCAAACACCAAAACTGCTGTAGGTGATTGAGAATTGTCATCCACAACAGCTTTTGGGTCTTCCACCGCAATCCCAAACGGGGCCTCAATGTAACCACATTCCTTAATTTTTTCTTATTGAATAAAATAATGTCCACATTTACATGAAAATACCCCTACCATTATGTCATGTCAACAACAAATGCCACATCAGTATTGTCCATGTGGTAATTAACAATTTTATTGATTGTATTTTAAGTTATGTTCTAATTTATTATGTTGTTTTTATAGAACTGTTCGATGAAATGAAAGATAATTTAAACAATCTCATTTTTGTGTGAAGACTATAACACTAAATCCGGCTTTATAATATTAAAGATAGGGGTTGTAATATGGATTTTCACATTCCATTCTCGTCTATTTTCATATTGGGTTGGGTTTGTTGGGTTCAAGTGTACAACAGAGTATTAACAAGATTGGCATATTGGCCTTAGTTTGCAATTGATGGGCCGAAGTGCGCCATCTTCGAAATTACTAACATGCTTTTTTTTGGGAAGGTACTAATATGCTTTAGAGACCATACCATCTTACCATCGTACCAACGGGTAATTTCATCTAATTCATTTTTATTCAATTTACCGTAATTTTTTTTTTCTCTTCTAACATCTATTTCACAGTGTCCAGAAAAGAGAATAAAAAAAAATGAGGAAGATATTATCATGTATTATGCATATGATTGGAAGTAAATTACATAACGTCTCAAATTATCAAGTATTATCATAATTTATTATGGGGGAGTTGAGTCCAAGCATTATTATATAGATCAGGAATGGAGGTTGATCTGAATACTATCTGTGGCGGTTCTGTGCTAATAGGTCCCCATCCTAATTGAAAGTAATTAAATAATATTATGGGGATGGAATTAAATCTAAGCTGAAGCTTGCTGGATCTATCATCCACATGGAACTCATCAGATCTCACATCCTATCTAAAGGACTCAATTTTATGTGAATATCAGAATATGTGATCATCTAGTACCCTTCTCTTTGGCCTCATTTCGTGCTTAGTTATGAATGAATATGTAAAACGAAAAAAGAAGAATGATGATTTCTAACTATAAAAAAGAAGATTAATTAGTCATATATAATTCATATCTAAAACTTATTCCGATTAATCTCGTTTTGTGAAAATTAGATGAGATGAGTTTTAATCATCAAACCCTTATAATTAGTAAAATGAATATTTTAGACATCAAACTTTTATGATTAGTTCATCTTTATCTTTCAAGTTAAAAGTTTTTTCTTCTAATACATATTGAATTTACTCATTTAACATATCAAAAGAAATCATAGGCACCAAATGAGGCCTTATAGAACACTATGAGCAATTAGTGCATTCAATGATTAGATTTAGTGGTTATTAATATAATGAATGGATGAGTTATTAATATAGACAATTGTGATTACTGATTATACATGGTTTTTAGTAGTTACTCAAAATTTATCCAATCATTTAAACAATTTTGTGTGATAATGATCATAGACCAAAGGCCTGAATGAAATGAATGCTGAGTGAGGTATATTACATCATTGCAGGGAATAGTGAAAACGCCAGTCACGGACAAATTAGTCACTAAATTCAAAGTGGTTAATTAATTAACCAATCCAAGGGTTAATTAGACTGCATTAATCACCAACCCACATTTGAGTCCATGCTGAATTGGGTTCACCGTGAGTGCACACAGCAAGTCCACCAACGCCATCATCAAAATTCATAACTTTCAGGCCCATCACCGAACAATTTCGGCGGTGGGCCCCATAAACCCAATCTGAGTCGAGTACAACCAGTCCCATCTAATCGGCTTATAAAGTCGATGCACTCCCACACGACAAGCACCTCCAAGGCTCCGACTCCAACCCCCACCCCACGCTTATGCTTTCTCTTCAAGCTTTGCCCTCCCACCTTCCGCTGATTCGCTCCATATTTAGCTAACGGCTAACCCAACCATTCAAATTAATTGCTTATTTTTCCATTTGCATATTTAACAACTCTGTATTTTCTCACTAAAAGCATGAGATTCTTGCTCGTATCTTCTCTTTCAATTTTCAGAGACGTCATAAATATTCACTAGCTGATCTGTATGACTATGAAAAATCAACTTCAAAGAAGAGAGAGTGTTCGCAATGGCCAGTGAAATGAAGATGATGACGATGAATGTGAATGTACTGGTCGTGGTGACACTGACTCTGCTAACATGCGCGCCTTGGTGCGCCTACTCAGCGGAGCGACGTCTCCTGGTGAACATGACCATGGTTCGGAACGCTTCAGCTCTCGGAGCTTGTAAGTTTCTTCTTAACTCAAAAACAAAAACAAAAATATTTTACATTTTTAATTTTTTTTTCATTGTGTGCGGTGAATATGCACAGTTTGCTTGGATGGGAGTTTGCCTGCGTATCATCTGCACAGGGGATTCGGGACCGGAGCAAGAAACTGGCTTTTGCAGTTCGAGGTAATTCATTAAATTAATTTAAAAAAATAAATAAATAAATAAAAGTGCTTTCCTTCTTTCCAATTGTGTCTTGCCACGTGTCTAGTTATTTGTGCTGGGTCGATGGACATTTGTTGACAAGTCACGACTCGTGAGCTATGACTTCCAGTGGGTTTGCACTTTGGGGTGGAATTCGGAAATCAATACGACATCGTTGGTTGTTGAGGTCCTTTCTTGAATCTCTTGTGTCCTGTGCAAGTTACTGGACAACTTGCACTGCTGTGGACGGCTTCAGGTGCAATGCTGATGTGGCGTCCTCTCATTGGTCAAAATGAACGATGGATTTGTCGGTTAACTTATTCACTGTGCCTTCTTTTGCCAATTCGGGGACAAAGCGCAGTCAGTTTCCGGAAATTCCAACAAAAATTAAAACGATAATAAATGATTTCTTTTTCTCTTTGATTCGAAAGTAATGCAGATGCAGCAATGTTATTGAGTTGGGTGGTGGTTTCAATGGGTCCGTTGGGCCATTACTTGTTGTTCACTTACGGATTACGCAATGTTCTTTTTTATGGTCCAAAAGAAAACAAATTCAGTTAAGTCAGTTAGGTAAGTGGGTGTGTGGGCCCAGGGTGAAACCTTATGATGCTTAAGCTTGCATTGATGATCATGCCCATTTTAACAGGGTGGAGGGTGGTGCAATGATGTAGAATCATGTTTGGAAAGAGCCCAAACGCGCAGAGGATCAACACGTTACATGAGCAAGTGGGAGGTGTTCTCTGGAATTCTAAGCAATAATGCATCTCTTAATCCAGGTACATTACAATGGTTAAGCATTAACTCATCTAGTGTGTGGTCCATGTCACATTTTCAACATGCTATGTAAGGCCGAGGTACTATTGCTCTCATTTTTGACTATTTTGATCTTTGGCATACAGCTAAGCACACAACAATAATAGCAACTATGCAAGTCTGGGTCTTATAGCAAAAAAAAGGGGTAAATCATAAATGAATCTGGAGTCTAGTGAAGTTCTATATGGACAGTCCTTCATCCATCCCATGTTCCTCACTTGCTCTATTGTCCCTTTCATGTGATTAATATATAGATGACAGCTATTTTTCTCACTTCTTGCTTCTGACCTTCTGACCCTTCCAGCCTTTTTTCAGTGTTGTCATAGTTTGTTGCCTTGGACTGTTTAGGACATGGGAAAGTGTAGATTTTGTCCATTGTGCACAATGACCTGTGGCCAATAAGTTAGTCCAGTTGGAAGGTCTGGATCTGCTGGTTGACAATTTACCAGTAAGTGAAGTCAAAGGATTGTCCATTCATGGTCAGATGTATGGACCTTGGAGTCCTTGATTGCTTAGTTGCATCCACATTTGAGATTCCACCAGAATAATTTTGATAATCACTCATGTACCCTTTATAATATTATGGAACAAATGTTTAGATTTTGGGTTATCTCTGCACAAAAATGTCACAAACTTCCTATAAAAGATTTATAAAGATGATCTGGATCCATGCATATAAGAAAAGATGTATTAACACTATACTGAACTCATCTGAGCATGTGGCTGAGGGAAAGCTTTATAAAAATCACTGGATATTATAGTTCTAGTTCTTAATTAGCACTCAAATTCTAGTTCTTCTTTCCTCTATTGGTCTCACCATAATGAATAGATAATGTATTCGTAACAGTTATATTTTGATTTTGAACCAGATTTTTACAATTGGAACCGTGTGAAGCTTAGATATTGTGATGGAGCTTCATTTGCTGGAGATACAATATTCAATAACGGGGTACTACTTCTCTCTCAACAAATAGTCATAACAATGTTGCCCCTATAAAAGAATGGGAAGAGATATGTAGAATTCAACATCTTGTTGTACTCTACTGAGAAAGCCAATGAAATATTTAAGTAACTAATCATTTCTTTGCATGTATGCATGTGTGAAATGAATGACAGACATCATTGCTCTATTTCAGAGGGCAAAAGATTTGGGAAGCAATCATTCTTGATCTTCTGCCAAAAGGTTTAGGACAGGCGCGTAAGGTAAACCCGACCCCTCATTATTTTGTTTTTTCTTAATTATCGTTTTGCTTCCTCTCTTACTTGGCTAGGAAACCAGATAAAAGAAGTTGCTAAACATTTGACATGAACTTAATTAGTTAGACATGCATGTATTCAAACTACTTATTTCATCTCTCTTCTAGGCTCTTTTATCAGGTTGCTCTGCTGGGGGTTTAGCTTCCTTTTTACACTGTGACAACTTCACCAAGTATTTACCAATAAATGCTAGTGTAAAGTGCTTGAGTGATGCTGGATTCTTTCTCGATATGTAAGTTTTCTGTTTTGGTGTTTCCACTTTCCAAGTTCAATAAAAGCAGGCATTGCATCTTGCCGTAACTTTGATTTCACATATTGTTCTTTGTCTTTCTTTTGATGCAGAAGAGACTTAAGTTTGAATCACACCATGAGGTCTTTCTATAATGATCTTGTTTCTCTACAGGTACCCCTTTACTTTGATGAGTTGCATAGTAAGAATTCAGATGTTCAAGTCATGGTAGGAAGATAAAAATGGAAAGAAACATTGCATATAGAAATGTGCACACTGAGTTAGATTTCAGACACATATGCCACTTAGGGGGCAGTGAAATAATTAATGCAGTAACTTATACAATCACATTAATGCCTAAGCGACCAAATCTTTGCTTGATTATATAGTTTTATTTACTTATAAATATGTACTCACATGTTTGAATTGTATGCATGGCAGGGGATAGAGAAGAATCTGCATAAGAACTGCACCAGTTCCCTGTATTTTGCTGAGTTGGTATTGATTTTGTAGCACTTGTGGCCCATTATTAAACGTCATTGCCTTGTAATAATGTTGTTTTAACATTTGCATTCTTTTGATGCAGTGCATCTTCCCACAGTATGCACTGAAATACATTACAACACCATTTTTCATCTTGAACTCAGCCTATGATGTTTACCAGGTATAAATTCTCACCACCGTCGATCTTGTAGTGCTAGTTGATGCAATTTTGAATAATTAGTAGAGCTTCTAATTTCCACAGTTCCATCATGGATTGGTGCCACCTTCAGCTGATCCACGTGGACACTGGAATCACTGCAAACTGAATCCAGCAGCATGCAACCCTGAGCAGTTAGATGCATTGCAAGGTTGCTCTTCAACTCTGTTTTCTTTCTTCAACTTGCATGATTCTCTTTAATCAAACATGATTATGGAGTAAGCAATGCTTAATTAAATTTGCAAATTATTTCAGATTTTAGGCGCGATATGCTTTATGCTTTGGGACCATACTACAAGTTTTCAGGAAGAGAGGGGATGTTCATTAACTCATGCTTTGCTCACTGCCAAAGTGAGTCTCAAGACACATGGTTTGGGGATGACTCCCCAAGAATACACAATAAGGTATTATTAATTCATGCCTCATTTTGAGGATCCATGTCATGTAATTTGCCGATTAGATTTCTCAAAAAGGTTACCTAACTCACACTCTCAGTAGTGAGTAACTAAAATCCATTGTGTTTTTGGACAGACCATTGCAGAAGCAGTAGGTGATTGGTACTTTAGCAGAAGAAGGGTAACCAAGGAAATTGACTGCGCATATCCTTGTGACACTACCTGCCATAACCTTATACCATCGGCTCAGGTAATTAATGTCTTCATGAATTTAAGTCCATTATGCTATGAGACTACTTGTTCTTAATTCATTCCATTTATCTGACCCGATATTTATTGTAGGTCTTATAGAGGATTTAAAAAATCATTAAGTGGAGGATTTTCAACAAGACAAGCTCTATGGCAGCCTTACAAGTTTACAACTTACCAGGAAAGAGCATGCATACAACTCTAATGGACGTGGGAAGGAATTTTACATACAAAGTGATACATAGCTTACGCTAAAAAGAATAAAAAATGAAAACGAAAGAGAATATTTACACAAGTTGTGCATTCTTTTTATCTTTTCTTTTTTCCTATTCCGATTCATCAGTAAATTAGAAGTTCATTTATTTGTATTACATGTTCAAATGATCTACATACAGCTATAAATATTAACAATATTTCTTCTACAAAGCACACCTATTACACTGGCAATGGAGTCACTAATCACAAACAAAACAAATGATGACAAGCTTACATTAAGATCAGAATTGGTAGATTTAAACAAGCTCCCAATGAAGTCACAATAGGACATCACACACAAGTGACGTAACACATAAAATTTGAGGATGAGAATAATAAATGAGTTATATGACAAAATTGAAGTAAATAATAAAGGAAACATACATAACATAAAGTCAAAATTAGTACTAAGCAAAGGCTAAACAGCAAAGGGTGAGTTTGGGTATTTAGCAACATAGATGTGGCAAGTAAAAACTGATTAGAACTAAAATAATCATTTAAATTACGAGGATTTGATTAAAAAAATTTAAAAAACCACAACGAAATTGAAAAAAATCCAAACCATAAGGACTAAAATAATCATCTGTCCTAATATATATTTGTGTTATATCATCTCTTCCTATAGTATATTCATTCGATTTCTATTGTTAATAACACAATGTTGTGGCAAAAACTTCTTGTGACATAAAGAAGTGGTGGGCTTGAACCTAAATCTTTTGCATTATCCGGCCCATGATTCTTATTGGGCTTGAACTTCAAATATACCTAATAGTTATTTGTTTTTGTCTCATTAGCGCAAGACGACACGTCGACACGACACAACACCGTAGCATAAATGATTTCTTAATTAAAAATTTTATCTTGAGGCTCGTTTTATATTTTCCTACAACTACAATAAAAAGGAAGGCTCTTGTCCCATCATTCGTAATCCATGCAAGGACAAACACGTAATTTCCTAACAAAAGATAACATTGCCACCCATTTCACATTCAATCAAACTCTGCCATCCAAGCTTCCACCAGCTGTCCCCAAACCGCTGCATCTCTTCACCACCTCATTACCACCGCCACCCCGGTTCTAAATTACCAAATCGCCCTTCATTTAATTTTATAATTAAAACAAAACGATGCAAAACCCAGTAGTTTTGTGCAAATTGCCGTATTTGCCCTTCGCACGATTCCCACTCTATCCGCCATTACTCTCACTCATTATTAGACCGGAAAGGCTCAGTAAAGCAAGAAGACCAAGACCAAGACCAAGATGGAGAGAGTGGAGTGGTAATAGTAAAACTAGTAGTAGGGTTGGGGCAATGCCTTGCTCTGCAATTGGTGGTGGTGGTGGAGGTGGAGGTGGTGGTGATGGTAACGGTTCTTTGCCTGGTTTCAAGCTGAACGAGTCCACCTTCTTGGCCTCCCTCATGCCGAAGAAAGAGACTGGCGGCGATCGATTCATCGAGGCTCATCCCAACTTCGATGGCCGCGGCGTCGTTATCGCTATATTCGGTATCTTAATCAGTTCTATTATGGTTGCAAGGAAAGAAAATTAAAGAACAGATAAATCTTCGAAACTGTTATGTTCTCTTTGGTTTTTCAAATATGTTTGGTTTTAGTTTTTGACGAATTGTACAAGTCAACGTGATCGTGAAAATTAGCGCAGCTAGGCAATTAACAAATTAAAAAAAGTTGTGCTAGGCGTAATTAGTAAAACAAATTCAGAAAGAAGGAAGTATTGGATTGAGTTTGTGAGTTGAGAAACTTAAGATGTTGAACTGAAACTGTGAATCAGATTCTGGGGTGGACCCAGCTGCTGCTGGATTACAAGTTACATCAGATGGAAAGCCAAAAATCCTAGATGTCCTTGATTGGTAACTACAGTTCTAATCTAGTTGAGCATATAGTTGGTATTATTTGAGCCTGAGATTTAATCTGACAACTTTTCTCTTTTTCAGCACTGGGAGTGGGGATGTCGATACTTCAAAGGTGGTCAAGGCCGATGAAAACGGTTGTATTCGTGGAGCTTCAGGTTAATTTCTTAATATATATATATATTTATATATTAATGCATATATGTGTTTCTCTTTATTATTGTTAAGGGTGGAGGCTTTTTTAGCTTATAAAAAAAGAACTATCTAATTGTGAACTAACTAACTAAGCTCTGTTTTCAAACATGCCATGCTTGGGCTTTAACGCAAAGTTTCATACAGGAGCATCTCTTTTGGTTGACTCTTCATGGAAAAATCCTTCTGGAGAATGGCATGTGGGTTATAAATTGGTATATGAGTTATTTACAGGCACATTGACTTCCCGCTTGAAGGTAAACATTGACATTATGATCCATTGATTCATTTATGTTTGTAGCCTCTATTATCACTTCTGATGTTAATGAACAAATTTTCCCTTTTCTTTGTTTATGTTTTCCTTGACAGAAAGAAAGAAAGAAAAAATGGGATGAAGTAAACCAAGAGGAAATTGCTAAGGCTGTTAAACGTCTTCATGAATTTGACCAGGTTGTTGAATATGCTGCTTCTTAATTTCTTGCATACACATCTATATTATGATACTGAAAGCACATTATACTTATTTACTCCATGTTTTGCTCATTTTAAGTAAGCTTGTAATTCCAGCTGTTTCACTCCTAAATATATGCTTAGCAGAGGTGGTCTCTTGTCAATATGCTTGCACTTCCCTTTGTTTTTCTTAAAAAAAAAATATATATATATATATATATGCTTGCCTTGTGCTGCTCCTCCATATGTAATTTTTTATGTTACCAACATATCATATTTCCAGAAACACAGTAGAGTTGAGGATGTTAACTTGAAAAGGGCTCGGGAGGACCTGCAAAGCAGAGTTGATTACCTACAGAAGCAAGCTGACGTGAGTGCCAAATTATTTATTTTTTTTTATTTTTCTTCAACTCTTAAAGGTATTAATTTTATATTTTCTAGAGCTATGATGACAAAGGACCTGTCATAGATGCTGTTGTATGGCATGATGGTGAAGTATGGAGGGTTGCCCTTGACACACGGACTCTTGAGGATGACCCAGATTGTGGAAAACTTGCTAACTTTGTGCCCCTAACTAATTATAGGTATGCTTGGTTTGGTTTCTAGTGGCAGTTTTATCAGAGAAGTATGTTGATGTTGGGGCAAAAAAATGATATATACTTAAGCCTTTATCATTTATATAGTTATTTTTTTAGATGAAGCTGGTATGTGACACTGTCAATGTTGCAACGTTAAGCACTAATGATGCTTTGAACCAAACAGTTTCTTGTCTGATTTTTTTTTTTTTTTTTTTTTTTTTTTTGTGTTTTAAATTCTGATTTGTAAAGTTATTCATGCTCGATGTTGTGATCATGGATTGATTCTATAGATTTTTTAATTAATTCTATATAAACTTTCTTACAGGATAGAACGGAAATATGGTGTGTTTAGCAAATTAGATGCCTGTACATTTGTTGTTAATGTGTACGATGAAGGGAATATCTTAAGTATCGTAACAGATTGCTCTCCACATGGCACTCATGTTGCTGGTATCACATCTGCTTTCCACCCGAAGGTACTATTGTATAAGTTTATCAATTTGCTGCACTTTTGTCAGTGGTAAGACAATATACTCATGATACATGTGTTTGTTCTTAGGAGCCTCTGTTGAATGGTGTTGCACCCGGAGCACAGTTAATATCTTGTAAAATTGGAGATACACGCTTAGGTTCAATGGAGACAGGAACTGGTTTGACTCGAGCTTTGATTGCTGCTGTGGAGGTGCTTTAAAATTCAATCATTTGTGTTAACATTCTGAGATAATCAGCATTTGGACTGCATCCATGTCTTGTTTTGGCGTTTAGCGTTATGCTGCTAGTGTTCATGGAAATTCCAATGCATGGTATAAATTAGTATAATGATGTTATTTATGCAATGTTTTCTGCAGCATAAATGTGATCTAATTAACATGAGTTATGGAGAACCTACATTACTACCAGACTATGGGCGCTTTGTTGACCTTGTTAATGAGGTATCATTTCTGAATTTGCAATTGTGTCTCGGGTAACTGCTTAGTGTTTTTCTCCTTTATCTTTCATGCTCACAAATATGCTGCAATCTTCTCATTGATGTTAAAAACTAGGTCGTGAACAAGCACCGTCTGATATTTGTGAGTAGTGCTGGCAATAGTGGGCCAGCATTGAGCACCGTCGGAGCACCTGGTGGTACCACATCAAGCATTATAGGAGTTGGTGCATATGTCTCTCCTACAATGGCTGCTGGTGCTCACTGTGTAGTTGAAGCCCCCAATGAAGGTCTTGAGTACACTTGGTATGTTAATTTCACATTAATACATGAGTTCCCTCCCCCGGCTTCCTTTGTGTTGCTCTTCTGGTTTTATCACAGGTTATGCTCAAATGCAGGTCTAGCCGAGGACCAACTGCCGATGGAGATCTTGGTGTCTGTATAAGTGCTCCTGGTGCAGCTGTTGCTCCTGTTCCTACATGGACTCTTCAACGACGCATGCTCATGAATGGAACATCAATGGCATCTCCATCTGCATGTGGGGGAATTGCATTGCTTATAAGTGCAATGAAGGTATATCTTTTTTGCATTAGTAGTCTTGTTTATGGCTTTTTTGACATTCTTAGTACAAATCCATATTTTGCGATGTAACTTCTTAAATCTATTGTTTTCTCAGGCTGAAGGTATTCCTGTGAGTCCATACAGTGTAAAGAAGGCGCTTGAAAATACATCTGTTCCTGTAGGCAGTTTGCCAGAAGATAAATTATCAAGTGGACAAGGGCTTATGCAAGTTGACAAGTTAGATTTCTTGATCTAGTCCTTCACTTCTTCCTAGTTCCTACTACAGAGTTTTTGAGAAATATCTTGATTATTTATTTATTATCAGGGCACATGAATATCTAAGGCAGACCCGGGATATACCATGTGTTTGGTATCAAATAAAGATAAACCAGTCTGGTAAATCAAGTAAGTTTGGCCCCATCCCTGCCTCCATTTCCCTCACTCTTTGTTGACAAGCACAAAATTTATGGTGCCTGACTATTATGCGCCCATTGATGTTGCACATTTGCATAAATTTTAGCACGATAATTCCTATTTTCTTGCATGATGAAATAATAGTCTGCCATTGACTGTGGTGCATTTTGATGGCAGCTCCTACATCACGAGGCATCTACTTAAGGGAGGCTAGTGCCTGCCAACAATCTACCGAGGTGAGATTAGTTATTGATTTGCTAGACTTTCGTGATATGGCTATATATAGTTTAAAATTTATACCAGTTTTCTGGAACATTCAGAGGTAATTTATTTTCTCCTTGGGAAATGTTTTAATGCTATGCTTTCAGTTGCATTGTTACCCTTAACATGATCACCTATTATGCTTATGATTACACCTGAGAAGCAACAAGATTTCTTTTTGCAAAACGTTGTTATCACTCTGAGGTTGTACATGATTTTCTTTCATCATGCAATTGTTTTATAATGTATTGTTGCCAGCTGCAGCTTGGTATTGTGATGTTTTATAAGTCTTTTATGCATATGCTTAAATAATGACTTTTTATTGATGTTCATACTATTTGGGTTGCCTCCCTTGTATTATAAGGTTCATATGCTTTTTATTTAAAATTCTTAGAGTAAGTTCTGCAACATATCTTTGCATCTGCCAATTCCTACAATAGCTAAAGTAGTGTTGTTAACAGTGGACAGTGCAAGTTGAACCAAAATTTCACGAAGGTGCAAGTAACTTAGAAGAATTGGTTCCTTTTGAGGAATGTATCGAGTTGCATTCCAGTGAGAAGACAGTTCTAAGGGCTCCTGAGTTTCTGCTTCTTACTCATAATGGACGTAGCTTCAAGTTAGTTAGCACTACTTTAATATGCTTTTTTGTTATTCATTTGTATCTATGGTAACTTTTTCCTATTACATTTTTTTACAAGTTCTCTTTTCCCTTTTTCAGCATAGTGGTGGATCCTACCAACCTTAGTGAAGGTCTGCACTATTATGAACTATATGGTCTTGATTGTAAAGCACCCTGGCGCGGCCCTCTTTTCCGAATTCCAGTTACTATAACAAAGCCTATGGCTGTGATAAATCGACCACCATTGCATTCATTTTCCAGGATGTCATTTTTGCCAGGTGTGTGCAGTGTTAGTTTTCTTAGATATGTCATTATTATTATTTTTTAATTGGTTAGTATTGATCATATGGTACCTTTTTTTTGGTCTTCATTCTTTGATGGTGACAATTCCTTCTCTTGATGATGGAACATTACTTTATATATTATTAGGCCACATAGAAAGGAGATTTATAGAAGTACCTCTTGGTGCTACATGGGTTGAAGCAACCATGCAAACTTCAGGATTTGATACAACACGAAGATTTTTTATTGACTCTGTTCAGGTACAATATATGCATTTTAAACTTTATCCGACCATTTATGTCTGCTCTAACATGTTTGCAATCTCCAGCTTTGTCCATTGAAAAGACCTTGTAAATGGGAGAGTGTTGTAACGTTCTCTTCTCCTGCTGCCAAAAGCTTTTCATTTCCTGTTGTGGGTGGTCAAACAATGGAATTAGCTATAGCTCAGTTTTGGTCAAGTGGCATAGGAAGCCATGAAACGACTATTGTGGATTTTGAGGTATGCTGTTTATAAGTTTTGATTCTTTAAATGTAGTTTTATTGTCAGTAAAGTCATCTGGAGTCATGATAGAATTTGATGTAATGATGAACTTCATTGGAGAGCCTTACATGTGGATTTTTTACATGACATTTTAGATTGTGTTTCATGGAATTAACGTTAATAAAGAGGAAGTTGTACTTGATGGAAGTGAGGCACCAGTCAGGATTGAAGCTGAAGCTCTATTGGCATCTGAGAAACTTGCACCGGCTGCTATTCTAAACAAGGTGAAGTTTCTCCTCTAGCGTAGGTGATGGTGGCCATAAATGTTCTTCATTAACTTCTTGGTGCCTTTGTGTTTTAATATGGTATCTTTTCCCTTGAGTTAAATTTGCAGATAAGAATTCCATATCGACCGCTCGAGGCTAAACTTTGTCCACTTCCAACAGATCGTGACAAACTACCCTCAGAAAAACGTATTCTGGCGCTGACATTAACGTGAGTTATGGTCTGATATTAATTAATTGGCTGCTTCAAATGGCTATACCTTCTGTTTTATAGTAATCTATTCTTACTATTCTGGTTCTTGCAGTTACAAGTTCAAATTGGAAGATGGAGCTGAAGTAAAACCTCAAGTTCCATTACTTAACAATCGCATATATGACACTAAATTTGAGTCTCAGTTTTATATGATCTCTGATGCAAACAAGGTACCTTTGAGTTTTATTTCTTTGTTATATGAAATTTTAAGTTGATTGTTACTTGAGGGAAGTTAGGGGTACAACCTTCCCCAAATTTTAATTGTTTGCTGTAAGTAAACTTTTACTCCAATTATTTTGTATGCTTGTTGTACTATTGATGCTTTGGCAGTTGAATATACTTTTCTCCTTTATAATTTCTTACTTTTTCCCTTTACCAATCATAGCGTATATTTGCAATGGGTGAAGCCTATCCCGAATTCTCAAAACTACCCAAGGGAGAATACAATTTACAGCTATATCTAAGGTATGGTCTTTTTTTGAGAGGAAACAACAAGTATAACTGCACATTTTGTTATTTCCTTGTTGAAGTTGTGAATTTAGACTTATTTTTGCTACAAAAATTTAGCATTCAATTCCCATATTAATTTTATAAAAGATTTTTTCTGAAGAGTACTGAATTCCACAACTTGGTTTGAAATTTTCTTAATTTGAGTGTACCAGCAATTGTTTGCCAGCGTGAAAATAGGGACAACTAAGTTCTATATTAAATTAAAGAAAATTCTTACTACTCAAACTTCATCTATATGACATGTTTCAACCTCAGACACGACAATGTGCAATATTTGGAAAAAATGAAGCAGCTGGTGTTGTTCATTGAGAGAAAATTGGAAGAGAAGGTAAAGTGTCATCTCTTTAATGATCAATTAGATAATCTGAATTAATGCTTTGAGAACCTGAATTTGCATTACATTTGAACAAGTGATGTATTTTTCTTTATAAGGATTCCTATTGAATCAAATTTATAATATTTATACCCCTGAATGGTCAGTTCAAATCAAGGTGTCATTTTTACAAGCTGTATCCTGTGATCAATGAGTCTATGTTTCATTAATTTTTAAATTCTCCTCTGGTCTCTTTATAAATCAGGATGTTATCCGGTTGAGCTTCTTCTCCCAACCTGATGGCCCATTGATGGGAAATGGTGCTTACAAGTCCTCGGTTTTAGTTCCAGGGTATGCAACTGGGTAATTTGTTCCTGTTGTTTAATAATGTCATTTTGTAATGCTATTTAACCTATTGAAATTTTGGTAGGAAAAAAGAAGCAATTTATTTGGGCCCACCATCCAAAGACAAGCTCCTAAAGGTATTGTTCTGTTTTCTATTTTTATTTTGATGTTTGTGCTGACAGTGTTTAATACTTCTTATAAAATTTCTTTAGTTTTCTCCACAAGGATCTGTTTTGCTTGGAGCGATCTCATATGGAAAGCTATCATATGTTGAAAAGGGAGAGGGGAACAATCCGCTAAAGAACCCTGTGTCTCATCAGATTTCTTATATAGTGCCACCAAATAAGGTTTTCATATATGCTGCCTTGTATCGTTTTCCCATAGTCTAAGACAGCATCATGTATGTGCTAATGTGACTGACCATCTGAGCTTTGGTTAGATATATCATTGTGCTTGTTATTTAACCTATAAAAACATGTATGTATAAATAGTTTCATTACAATACTTTTACAGATGGATGAGGACAAAGGAAAAGGTTCTCCCACTTGCACCAAGGCTGTTTCTGAGCGATTACAAGAAGAGGTATGTAAGGCACATGAGAATAATGTTTCTCCGTCTGATCTGGAGGCTTCAGTCTTTTTTGCAGGTTTGCCTTACCATCCGAGATACTGATACTTATGTTGATACTCTGTGCATCAGGTTCGAGATGCAAAGATTAAAGTTCTTGAAAGCTTAAAACAAAACAATGATGAAGATTGCTCAGAGTGGAAAAAATTATCTGCCTCTCTTAAGGTTAGAGAGTTCATATTGTTTGTCCTTTAATCTAAGATACCATTAAGATTCTAAGAAAGTATTTTCCGGAGCTACATGTAAACACATATTTGGTTTATAACTGAGCATCTGCTTTTAAGTATGTTTGGAACTAGCCATTGTGGATTACCATTTTACGTTTGAAGTTGCTGTAGCATGTATAAGTCACTAATCATTTGTACTTTTTGTTTCTCTTTGCAGTCTGAATACCCAAAACACACTCCACTGCTTGCAAAGATTTTGGAAGGTTTGCTTTCTCGAAGCAATGTCGAGGACAAAGCCTGCCATTACAAAGAGGTAGTTAGTACAACCATATGGTCAAGAGCGATGTAGCTTTTAAATTGTTTTTTCCCCTTGCAAGTGATGAGATATAATTCTTCCCCCTGTGGTTCTGGGGACGAAATAGATGTTATAGGTGGACCACTGGACCTTTTGTGGCCATAAGTGTGCACAGTGCTGCAAGAAACAGTGTTAAAAGAAGATTGGAAAAGAAAGTGTAATAAGAAGGAATAGTTCTTCCAAAGTTTTCATCTACAGATAAATTGGACATGAGCAGCTTGAAGTTAGCTTCTGCTGGGCCACAAATATGCCTAGTAGGCTAGTAGTAGGTATTAGTATACTGAAAGGGGTATATTGGACAAATAATAATGGGTTCATGTGATTGTGTACATAAACAACAATCCTACCATTATAATTCTCTTTAACTTGACCTTTTAAGGTAAATATATGGTGTGATGCACTCCCACCTGGTTACATGGTATCTGTCACCTCCTATTATTTGATTAAATCTGATAGACCATAATGAAATAAAAAATTTCATTGATACAGAAATATTTTTATTATTTTTCACTTGATTTCTATTAGTTTCTAAGCCACAGATATTTTACTCCGCCATAGCTAAGTTCCTGATTGTTATGGTTTATGTGTTGTATGATTTGTTTGACGATGAAATCAATTTTGGGGAAATTGGATCTCCCCATGCATGGATTACCCTTGTCTATCTCCTTTACTTTTTTCAAGACATGAGATGGGCTAGTCCTACTCTTTGCTGCCTTGCAGGTTATTGATGCAACAAATGAGGTTATTGATAGTGTTGACAGAGATGAGCTAGCGAAATTTTTTGCATTTAGAAGTGATCCTGATGATGAGGAGGCAGAGGTGTGCATCCATGTCATCAAATTTGTCTTTTTTAAATCTTCCGAAATTGTTTCAGAGAATCAACAACTCTTACAAGCTTTTTCTATTTGAATTTGTTAATAATAATTAGTATTTATTCTTGTTACAGAAAATTAAAAAGAAAATGGAGACGGCCCGTGATCAACTAGCAGAGGCATTGTACCAGAAAGGACTAGCACTGGCAGAGATTGAATCTTTGCAGGTTGGAACAGTTAATTTCTGTTTTGCATTAATTCATAGTTTTGTTTTATAATTGTAATACTCTGCATTTTGAACAATTTTGGTATAATAATAAGATGTACACATGCTTTTGCAAAAATATGTTAAAGTTGGATGTCAGATTTATTTTCAAATTGTTTTGTCTGTGATGGTTGTACCTTTGATTAATGTATTAAAGCTTGTTTATTTCAGAATAAGGTTACCTCATTCTCTATTAATGCTGAGAGAACTCACCGTCTTTATCCTTAAACATTAGTTAGTTATGTGTGTTACTGTCAGTTTACTTCTTATATCCATTTCTTTCATTATAATTGTTGCAGGGTGACAAGCCTTCACCTTTAGGGGTAAGTGAAGGTGCAAAAGAGGCAGACAAGACTGATGATCAGTCTGGAACAGGCTCTGGTGTCCAGCCCGATTTATTTGAGGCTAACTTCAAAGAACTTAGGAGCTGGGTTGAAGTGAATTCTTCTAAATATGGAACTCTCTCTGTGCTACGTGAGAAACGCTATGGAAGGCTTGGAACAGCACTGAAGGTAACTTTTTTTCCCTCTTACCCTTGCAAACTCAAGCATACTGCAATGTGCCTAATCCCATCAATAGTCCCCTGGAACATGGGTCGGTGGATGTCAGTGGTATCATTTGCACTTCTTTATTTTTTTTGTTATTTCTGGTAGGCTTTGTTGATTAAATATTTTAAGTAATCTTAGTGTAGGTCAATGCAATTAACACATTAATGTAATAGGTCCCAAAACCAGTAAAACTGGACAAGAATAGGAAAACTTTAAGAAACATACAAAAAGTGATCTTCCATTCAGTTGTAGTTTTGAAGTTCGTACTGTAAGGTTTGTTTTTCCTTTGCTCGGAAATGATTGCTAGAGAGGGAAATCTTTATTATGTTTAAAAATATCTTTCGGTTACTATTTCCAGTGAATTGGTCCTTTAACCTGATCATTTACAAGTGCAGGTTTTGAATGACATAATTCAAGAGGATGGGGAGCCCCCCAAGAAGAAGTACTACGAGTTAAAGCTCTCTTTGCTGGATGAGATAGGTTGGCAACATTTGGCCACGTATGAGAGACAATGGATGTATGTGCGCTTTCCAGCAAATTTACCTCTTTTCTAGGGTTGCTTTGTTTGAGAAGCTCAACTAAATTTGAATAATTATATCAGAATGCAGAATATGGTGCTAGGCCCTGTTTGCTAGTTCGACTGTCCATATGCTTGCGAACATGTTATAAGAAACTTTTCTTTTACTCTAGTCAGAAATAAAAATGACTATTACTTTCTGACAATGAAAAATACATGAATGCAACTTTTCATTTTTCCTTGAAAAAGTCGGTCAGAGACCATTCGGTAATGGTTTCATATTTGGCTAAATTCGTTTTCCTTTTTCAGGCTTACTAATTTATATATGGATGAATGGTTGGCCTGTCTTCTTCATCCTTTAGCTTTACTAGTTCAACTCTTTCGACTAACAAATTAATGAAATTGTGGATTTTATTATTATTTATTCCGATGGATTGCACAAGACACGAATACTTGAAAGAATCATTAACGAAAATATATTAATTCAATGGTAGTGAGTAATGGTAAAAGAATATAGGCATCTTAATTAAAAAAAAAAAAAAGAATATAGGCATCTACTTTTAACCTAAGAATTTGGGATCCGGATCCTCTGCTTGCTTTTTCTTTAGAAGCTATACTTAATACGCTAAGAGCCATACAACGGGGCCTAATTCTATGTAATTAAGTGCCTAAAGAGGCTGGAGTACAAGAGGCAGTCCAAAAGAAGGCCTCAAAGAGAGCACAATAGAAGGAGAATGAGAATAAGTTGGAGAGATTGTAAAAGAAAACCTAGACAAAATGAGGGTTAGGACGATCTTGTACTCCAAAAAGGTCAAGTTTCGACCGATACACATTCTTCCTCCAAACCCGAAAGGCAAATATCCCATCTTGTGCTTGCACCCACCATGAATGTCATCCTTGAACCTCTCTGGCTTGAACTCATTCACGTCCTCACCCCACAGAGCTGGGTCGTGGTGCATGCCCACTATGTCAATCCACATATTGGTCCCATTAGGGATTGTTAGGTCATCACTCACTTCAATGTCCCCTCTCGCTTGCCTTTGTGCATTTGGTGCTGAAGGGTATAGTCGAAATATCTCGTTCATCACCCATCCCATCTGCATCATTACAATTACAAGCTAATCAGTATAGTTATATATATTATTCTTCATCAAACTATGTATTAATCAAACAAAAAACAAAAGTATACATTTGGTACGTTTTATTAGTTACATTTAAATACTAAATGAACTACACACACATTAAAGTGATTGTCACAAGCTAACTAACTATTAATCTAATGATATTTCCCTTTATTTTGTTGGTGAAATCTCAAATTTGAATCCCCGACCTCAGAGAGAAAATTAGGAAGATGAAAATTAAGTAGGAATGTACGTTTCACCGGTTAGTCTCACTATATATCTGGACAAGTAGCACAGAGTCAAAGACTGAAAGGTTACTAGTGGTCCATGGGCCAGGGCCCAATGAATATGCATGGCCATTGTTGTTTTTTTGGACGGTAAAGCCACCAGGTATTGGCATGTCACATGTGGCATCCAACAATAGTATAGCTTTGTTATTTTATGTGACGCTGACAACCTTTGATCGAGCCCACTATGACCCTATGGTCCATATCTAGCCCACCTCATGGGAATCATGTGCTGCTTTCCCACGCGCTTTAACGCGTGGACTGAGGCCAAATATACCACTGTTGTCTGACCAACAACTATCCAACCATTCAGCTTGGAGATTTTGACACTCCCAAATCTGAAGTGGCACACCTTAATTACTTAATTAATGAAACACGTACACATTAATACTCCACTTAATCAATTTGAACCCTGGGGATAGACCATGCACGGTATTTGATCGACTTTGCATTTAATTTGAAATTGTATATGGGGTATGATAGGCATGCAGCTAGCACACAATTAAGCATAAGTTTATAAGAACGCATGCATGCACATAAATGTGGTGATAGAAAACAAGGCATTAATTTGTTACCTTTTTGAGTCCAGCAAGCTTGTTGACATCAATCTCTTGATCTCCAACAACTTCCCTAATCTCTTCCCTCAATTGATTTTGCCACTCCGGATGGTCGGCCAGAAGCAGCATCGTCCATGTGATGGCAAGTGCCGTTGTCTCATGTCCCCCAAAAAAAAAGGTCTTGCACTCATCGACCAGCTCCTGGGTGGTTAGAGCCTTTGTGAAGCCTCCTGCTTCACTCTGCTTAAGCAACAACCCAAGCAGGTCGTGCTGCGGTGCTGACTCGTTAATCGATTTTTTCCGAGCAGAGATAATGGACAAAAATAGCTGTTTAATTTCATTTCCGAGCCTTCGGGCCTCCAGGGTTTTCTTGGGGTACAAGAATTTCCCAAAAGGGACCCCCACAAAGCGGTTGGTCTGGAAGAGGGTCATTTGCAGAGCTCGTAATTTTTCGAAGACTTGGCGGCCGCTTTGGTAGCTGATGCCGAAGCTGGTCTTGGCGATGATCTCTCCTGCTGTTGCTGTAATATCTCTCTCCACATCAATTTCTGGACTGCCGGAATTTATGAGGGTGCTCCACTTGTCCAGCATTTGTGTGGTGGTCTCCACCATTAAGTTTGCCATTGCCTGTTCATTTGCACAACATGGAATATAATTTAATTAGTGGGTTTCATATAAAAATCATCATAAAGTTAAAGCACTAGAAAGAAAGGATGCTTCACTAATTAAGGTTCATTTCGGAGATGCCAGAAATTGCATGCTTTAATATTGACATGGCTATATATATTGCTCTAATGCATTTGTATACGTACTTAAAGCTATAGCTGCAATATATGACACTGGAACAATTAATGTATTTAAAATTTTTCTTCTTTTTCCTCAAATGTAAGGGTAAAAAGAGAATTACAAGATGTCTTGATTAACTCACGTGATAAGTAAATAATGAGGTGTAGCAGATGTATTTGTCATTGCAAATTTCATCACAATATTTTCCAGTTAGGGTAATACTAGGAGACTATGTTATTATACAACATTTGTGATATCATATGATGTGGCTTCATAATCATCCTTGATCTCTTCATCTCTCTCTCTCTAGCAAGGGTGGGTAATAAGCCACGTCATTTGGTACTGCAAATATGGTACAATGACATGGTCCGGCCCGTATTACCCTTATAAGTTATATTCTAAACCATTTTCCAGCAAAGTTATATTCTTAAGCAATCAAGGAGATCTTATAAGTTATATCAGAAGAAAGAAAAATATCAAAATCCTTTTTATAAAATTGAATGCTTGTCCGCCCATTTCCAGCTTTTTTATCAAAATAGACCTGATCGAGGCATGGGCCTTGGTACAGATTCTCACAGAGAGAGAGAGAGAGAGAGAGAGAGAGAGAGAGACCTTCAAGTTGGTAGGGTTAAATGCAGGAGTGATAACATGACGGTGACGGACCCAGTCATCGCCTTCAGACATGACGAGACCATTACCGAACATGGGTGCTCGATCACGTCTGAACACCGCCGGCTTCCCCCAATTCTTCGCCGTCACCTCTGTAGACAATTTTTTCAGTAACCCTGGATCTGCTATATACAAGAATGGCTCTGTCCCCAACCAGTAGATGAACATCTTTCCTGCACACATTAATTAATTTAACAAAAATTAATTCACACAAAATATATATAAAATCTATTAACATTCAAAATATACATATAAATTAAGGATTTAGATTCTCTGCTAGACTTATTTTTAGACGTACCGTAGGAGTTTTGCCAACGAGCAAAGTAAGGAAATAAAGTTGAGTGTATGTCATGTGTGATATTATTTGAAGGCACTGTAACAATTTCTGAAGAGCTGCTTTTATTGATCTTCTTTTTCATCTCACTCAAATTTCCTAATGGGAAACTTGGACATGGACCCCCTAACCCATTTTTCTTAAGCTTCCTATATGCTGCCATTGGAAATACCCAAAAACTAAATAATAATCTGCAGCACAACATGAGAATGATGGTGATCACCAAGACTCCCATGGCTGAGCATAAAGCCTGAAACAACCCAACACACGCCATCTCTCTAATCTCTATATCTCTCTCTACCTCTTTCTCTCTCTTTCTACGCACTCAAATTTATAAGCTTCAATGTTTGTTTCTGAATGAATATGAGAAGAGAGAATGAAGTGAGTATTTATAGACAGACCGATATATTCCTTGGCCATCGTTTTGTAGAAGAGAATCTGAGAAACGGGGTTCAATATTGTCGGAACTTTGACTATGACCACCAATTTTCTCCTGACGTGGCATTTTCTAAACGACTTGGCGTTCTATTAGTGGTCGGTCTTGGGCCTGGGCCAATGGGCCTGGGTTTCATTTATGTTTTAATCAATGCTTTTTGAGGTCACTTTTGTTTTGTCAGCGAATCTTTTTATTTCTTGTGGTTCATCCGTTCATATCAGAAACTTGTTTACGGCTGAAAAAGTATTTACACCGTCCGTTTGTTCTGATCTCCTCCTCAGACTCAGTTGTTCGTTTTTCATGTAACCGTCTATGGGTGTGGTCGAAGTAATTCAGTCAACCATCGCTCGTTGACCCCATTTTTAGAAATCTAAGTACACAGTCATTGCACCGTCCTTAGCAAGTAAAGTTTAGGACCTTTGTTGGACCTACATAACACAACACACCAACCATTAATTTGAGTATTTGACTTAAGAACTAATGCCTACTCTTAACCAGTTTTTTTTAAGGAATTATACGTACGTAGAAAGTTGATATATATATGAAGGAGCAGGCTTTACCTAGCTGGCCGGCCGGGTATAGAAAGTTGCATGGACTTAGTGCATGTGGAATTTCACATGATGCAAAATTGAACCATTTAAATTGGCCAATTTACATGCTTGACCAGAAAAGCTCTAAGATTGGAGGGAACCTTTTCTCACTTGAGACTAACATATAGTTTCAACGTAATATGCAAGTTGATGTGTTTAATGCATACTATTACATTACATGTGCTTTACTGCTGAATTTTAAGATCCAGGTGTCGTGACAAGACCCAATTCCGAGAGCGTAGCAGGTCCAAACTGACTCTTGCACGACTAATGATACATATATATATTTATGCATGAGACTATGAGAGTAGAATTAATCTTCAATATTAATTTCTACGTTCTGCATGCATTTTCATCGATTTTTCTTCTTGTTGGATAACTATTTTTAATTAAATATCAAATTTACCTATCTAGGTATGGGATTATGTATGCATTAAATTAAACACTAAGTCATGCATGACCAAATAACAAAGACTTAATGGTAATTAGGTTCTTAATTTGCTCCGACCAAAAAAAGCCGATTTGTGTCGAACCGTGTATGCATGTGCAAGTGCATACGTAGGCATTAATTGAAAGTCTTGCAATCCTCAAGCGGCATGTATCATATGTATGCGTATATAATCACTTTAAAAAATTAAACTTATTTGCATGTAGGCTGCTACGATATATCGACGGTTGCAGTTGTGGACTTGGTAAAATCAAAGATGGGTTTTAATAATTAATTAGATGGGGAGAACATTCCCATCTGGATCGCATGTTGGCGTTGTTGAGATATGTTCCAGTCATATATGGTTCTTTCATTTGGTCAAGATTCAAACGGCACGTACGAAATTAGTCTCAAGCTGATCGCCAGTTTTTCAACTTTTTCATTCCTTTTATTATTATTTTATTTAAAATGATTTTTAAAGTCATCAGGAAATTAGTAACTTGTCAGCTTAGCGTTCTACTTTCTTTTTCAACATTAGAAAATCATGCATGTGAATTGCCAAGAAAATAAGAATCATTACCGCCGCGGCAGCGGACGCTCGATCTCTAGCTTCTAGTAATTCCAATATTATGACTAATTTAATTATTTATTGCATTAAGTGCTAAAGTATGTAATATATTTTACATATACAGTAAAATTTCTATAAATGAATGTTCGATAAATCAATAACCTCGGTTAAATAATAAAATTTTTTGATCTCAACTCAGACCAGTGTACTAAAATAATAACGTACATCGCTAAATGTATAAGATAATAATTTTCTTAAAATCTTTTAAGGCCCAGCGAATATATAAATTAATAATTGATGAAATACATAAAAGAAATAGCATATAAAAATTCATAATACATATTATGAAACTTTTTACTTAACAACTTTTATTTTCTCAATTCAACTTTTTCTCAAAATATGCTTCTAAAGTCGTTTGCCTTTTCTTTGTACCTAAACCGAATTGAACCTCTTCCTTAATTTTTTGCAATGCATACACCACATTTGGTATATTTTCTTCATTTTGAAAAAACACTTGATCTTCTAATTCTTAACTTATTTCGAAAATGTATGTATATGTACTTATCTTGAATACCCTTGATCTTCTAGATCGTAATCCATGTATGTATGTACTTATCTTAAAATCACTTGATCTTCTAGTTCTTAACATCCATTTAAAAGTTTGAAGTCATACATGTATGTATCTTTGTTTTTTTTTATAAGATACATGTATCTTTGTAAAAAATATATATATGTGAACAAAAAAAACATATATAAAACTCTTTTTAAATTAATAAATATTCATTTATCAATAAATTATTCATTTATCAATAAATTATTCATTTATTAATAAATTAATAAATTATTCATTTATCGATATATAAATAACTCCTTTAAATTAAATAATAATTCTTCTTAGCCCCCATAGTATTAATTTATAGGGATTTTACTATATATATATTTGTTGTCTCTAAGTCCTCTTTCTACTTCGAAACAAGGTTGATTTTGACACGTTTTTCAGAAGTGAAATAAACAAATTAAAGAAACTGCATATATGACAAGAACTAGTCCAAATTCAATAATATAAGTAATTTGAGACTCAAATTACTTATATGACTGAATTTGAACTATTTTCCTTTTGTTTTTGTAAGACTATTCTTAATCAAAACTTAACAGATATATATAGATGGACTGGGTTATCGAATCATATTGTAGGGTTCACTCTACAATGTAATGAATGTATCCAAAAATCTTTTAAGAAATCCCATTCATAATATAAAATTGATGATCAAATGAAACTTCCGTTTTTTAGATTATCTTTCAAAATTTTAAAAAGACAATTAAATAGAAAATTGTTTAAGTATTTCATTAATTATATTTACATCTAAATGATTACCAAAAGCACGGTCTACATCTATGTTCAATTATTAATTTAATTATCTTTTTAGATTCATGATCATTTAAATGTTTACCGAAAACAAGGTCTACATCCATATATTTATGTATATTAGATGACTAAATAATTTCTATTTGATCAATATTTTGCATAAATGACCCTTAAAATGAGATATAATTAAATAATTGTTTGAATGAGATAACATTGTTAGATATACTAAAAGGAGTAATTTTGATTATTATAATTGTCATACCGTCACGTGGTGCTACTAATCTAACTATGTTATAACACATATATATTTATTAATACTATATTCTACAAGCATAAACTCATTATTCAATTATATTATAATACGTGAATTGATATATAATATTATACCACATAATAGTGTGACATCAACGATAGTTTTTCTACTAAAAGAGCGATGGTTATGGCTTATATATTAACTTACTTATGAGGCTAGTGTCAAACTCTTACAAGGTTTTCAAAAGAAGGACACGTGCCCCTATCCTTATTAGTAAACATTTTATCTTGTCAAGTTAATTTTTAATTAAATTGTGGAGTAGATCTGTTGTTAACTTTGTAATTGTCAATGTAATTTGACATTATCATCTTTCTCAACTCTCAAGTCAACATGGAAGACAATGGGTTTAGTTTAGCATCATTATGTTGGATTCGTAATAGCTTTTTAAAGACAGTATTGTTTTAGTTTATTGAGATGTCTTTGACTAGGCTCTATATTAATTACTTAATTTCATTCTATTCGTATTCACTAGAGCCGCACCTACTAACCTTTGTTCTCATACTTAATTTGACCAATGATGCATGTGATCAATAGATATTAAACAATCATCAATTCATCTTAATTATTTCCTTCACTTTTCGAAATGTATTGATGATATCAATTGTCAAACACTCAATATGTTGATCATGAACTTGTAGAATTATTACTTGGTGCATATATGCCATCAATATGGTGTTGATCGAGTTTGAAATAAATTTGGGGGGTGTGTGGGTTCTTTATTTCCTGATGGATACAATGTGAGTGTGGGATCTCGAAACGCAATCAAAATCAACTTTAACAAATATTTAGAGAAACGACATCTTATAGGCAGCGGGCCATTCATTTCTGTCTTGGTCAAATTGGAAAATAAGTAGTCGTTTTGTACTCGAATTCACCGCTCACATTCCAAACGTGGACCTTGGTTTTTTTCCAACCTAACAGTGAGAAGCCGTGTCAGAATTTACCTCTAGTTTATTTTACTTTTTTTTTTTGTCTTTATATATAGAGAAATTTAAAAAATTAATCTAAATTTAAGTCAATTAAACACTTTTAATCTTTTTTTTAGTATCCAAAAAAAAACTTTTTTTTTTATTTTTATTTTTAAAAATTTAACTCTTGAGTAGTGTTAGAGGGAAGCTTGAGTACTATTTGAGAGTCAAAATTCTAAAAAATTTAAAAAATGGTTGAAAACCTTTAATGAAAACTAAAATGGATTAGTTTTCCTCTCTTATATATACCTTTAGCAATTTAATTAGTTTCCTAAAAAAAAAAAAAAGGAGAATTTTGGGTTCTATGGATTTTGCATGCAAATATTTTTAAAAATAATTGTATCAAAAGAAATCTCACACTTAGAAGAAAGATGTATATTAACTGTGTACGTTGAATATGCATGCAAATAGATATATAATAACAATCTTATTCTAATTGAAATGCTGTTATTTAAAATAGAAACATCTTGCATTTTTATATTAATTCTTTTTGGAGGTACATTAATTACTGTTTGTGTTGGATTCTAGCTAGTTTGTTATAATTAGGAAGTGATAGTGCAAACGAATAAATAATTTTTGCGAATAAAAAGAAAAAACCAAGAATATTTGTCTTTAAAAATGTCGGCCCACCTTGAGAAAAGAAAAGGTAAATGAATTTATTTTTGGTACTTAGTAGGGAAGAAATACGCTTACAGTGATTGATTTGATCCCTAAACGTTTGGACCATATTATTTTTGCTTAATTGGGATCAAACAATTTTTCATTTTTTCCATGTGCATGAATTAAAAATTTTAAAAACCCACGCCCACATTATTTTACCCAACTTCTTATTTTAGTAATTAATAGCAGCTCCAGCCTCCAGCGTTGCCATTATAGAATATATATATATATAGAATGTATTCAGCAGGCCCGGATTCGATTTCGATTATCTCTTGCTACTTTCCTTAGGTATCAAAAACGATTCTTCAGCCTTTTAGTTAATTTAAATTATAGAAAATTAGAGTTTAGTTCTTCTTATGCTTTTTTTTTTTTACTGTAATTTTGTGGGATTTTTTTTCTAAATAAAGCCTTTTGACCACTACTATGTTTTTTTTTTTTAATCTAGTGTCGAGCACTCGGTAATGGTGTTGATCGAGCACTCAACAATGTTTTTTATAACAGCTGAGCGCTCGCCGCTGCTTTCTCTTCCTGTTTTTAGTGTATATATACAGTACAAATGAGGCCCGAAATCCTAAAATTAAACTTAACATAAAACCGACAAACCAGCACTGAGTACTCGAAGAAGAAGGAAAAATGACCTGTCGAGTGCTCGGTGCTTGGAATTCTTGAAAAAAAAAATTATGGCAGTACATTTATATGAGTTTATTTATAATTTTAAAAATCATAAGATTTTTGTTTGTAAAAAGTAAAATTAAAGTACTAGTATGAAAGTTTCCCTTTAAATTATAAACTGACACACAATACAATAGTTTAACATAATCGATTCTTCAATGAAATTAAAATATAAATTTTGTTTCATATTTATTTGCAGTTACAAACATGTTTCTTATTACTTTGTCTTTCTCTCTCTCTCTCTTTCTTTTTGTTTTTGTTACAATATTTTCTCCTTTTCTTTTTATTAATTAATAAGTAATAACTGTCTCCCTGAAATTTTATTTAAAGGGTTCCAATTGTACCCTTCTAAGTAAAATCCATAAGTAAAGACCTTGTCCGGCCTTAACCAAAAAAAAACCAGAGGACCTTCGTCAGTTCCACTTTCACGGAGAACGTATTGGGCCAATGCTTAACGGCGTGTTTGGGTCAAAAGGAAGCCAATCATAATTCATAGGCCCAGCAGCCACACCCAAACTTCCAAATAAAACAACTCGTCAACATATTATAATTTTTTTTTTGGTAATATCGCACCCTAAATATTATAAATTTTTGGCATAAATTTAATTTAGACATATAACTATATATGTCATTTCAACGGGGTCCACGAACTTTAAAATATTTCAAATATACACCCGATTTATTATCTAAATTGAAAAATGAACTTCTGTCCATTGATTTGTTAAGAGATAATTTAAATGTCAGCTTGGCTTTTACTGATGGGGATTAATCAGCGACGTGGCGCCAACTCAGCATACATTTCCTGCCAAATGAGCGACACATGTCCACCTGACACGGGCCACACACCTATCACCTCTTTCCCGCTCGTCAAATGCTCTCCTGACCATTTAGTCTCCCAAAAACATCTTGTTTTCCCCCAAATTCGAATATAAATCCCTCACCTGTATTCGACGAGCAAGAAAGAGATGATGAGTTTGTGGACCCGTGTCAGGGGTTAGGTGGACAGGTGTCACCGTATGGCTCATTTGACGAGAAAGGTTTGCTGAGATGGCGCTACGTCGCCAAGTCGCCAAGTAATCCCGGTCAGCAAAAGCAAAGCTGACATTTAACTGATTTCTCAGCGAATCAATGAACGGAAGTCTATTTTTCAATTTAGATAGTAGATCAGGTGTATATTTGAAATATTTTAAAATTCGTGGATCCCGTTGAAATGTCATATATAGTTATGTGTCTAAATTGAATTTATGTCTAAATTTTTCATTCACCATGAATAAATAGGAAATAGTCCTCAGTTTTGAGAGCATTCTCATATTCAGTACCAATAATCTTATAACACATGTCATTTTTTAAAAAGTATAATAATCACTAAATTATGTTATAAAATTATTATCAAATGACACATATTATAACATTATTTATAATGACAATGAAAATTTCTCATTATAAATTATCCACCTATTAAGTTTTTAGCTTTTTCATTTATTACCAATAAATTTTAGGTTGGCCTCTCAAACTTATCATTTACAATGAAGAGATTTCTTTTTTCTTTTCTGGCCAATATTTACAATGATGAGTTAAAAATATAGGATTTAGGGTTTATCGATCCCCCAACACGTATCAAAGACTCTAATACGAGCAGCTTCCAGAAGGGTCCCGCGCATTGTGAATCCATGGGACAGGCAAAGTCGATAGGTGTTGAAAGGAGAAAGACACAGATGGCACCAAGGCCACATGCAGACAACACAGCACACAAACCCAAACCCACTTCTCTTCCTCGCCAGACCCACGCCAAGAAAAGAAAGCTCACCCATATGGACCCCCAACACTCCCCCTCCTTCAAAATTCGCGCTCTTCTTCACCAACTTCGTCCCCATTTTATTGAGGTAAATTTCTAGCACATAAATAGCCCAACAACTTATGTTACAGTTTTCTGACGTTTTGGTTGTGGAGTATTAATAATCAGAGCAACATGTTTCTTTACTGCTCTCTATTTTGTTGCTCAGTAAGAGTATGCTAAACGTGTTTGTTATATGGCCTTGTTTATTTCTTGGTTACGTATCTGTAAGGATTGTGAATTTCTTGAATTACAACATCATGGGTTTGTTTTCTTTTGCAAGTTCAGGTCAGTTTGGGATGGGTTCTTTGTTTTGGCTTCAATAGGTTCACCTACGAATGTAAAATTGGCCCAACGAAACTGTTTACTGAGTTATCATTAGTACTAGTAATTCTCTGTCCACTTTTGAATCATTAGTACTGTAAAAGATCACTTTTTGATGATCTAAATGCAGGTTCTTCGGACACCTGATTTTCGGAATAGTAAAGCAGCTGATGAAATTCAAAAACGTGAGTTGTTCAAGTCTTTAAGATGCATAATTACATGCCCCATGTACTTGCATAAAAATGAAAGATTGGAATGTCATGGCTAATGCTTGGACTCACTCTGGGTCAAGGTTTCTCATTATGGTTTTGAATCCTAATCCTCCAATATCCCACAATTGGATGTTCAAATCTAATGTTATGTTGCAATTAACTTAAAATTGGGACCAAGTAGCTGCACATACCCTTTAGCTCTATGCAGCATGAGAGTATGATACATTGGTCAATTTCATATCGTTATGATGGTAGGTTTCTCTATTTGTACAGTAAGTCAATCTAAAGCTTAGTATGTTTTGTTTGGGATGCATGTTTGATAATACATGAAACACACAACTTGCAGAGATGAAGGTTCTGATGGATGTACACAAACAGAGAAAGTTTGTGTCAGAAAATCAGCATTCTGCAGAAGAAAACCAAGATGGGAAACAACCACAAAAGCGTGAACCCAAATGCTCTGTAGAAAAGTCAGTGAAAAGCAGTAGTCAATCGACTCCTTTCAGCTCAGGGAAGAAACCAGTTGATAGCCAGATACAAGGAAGCTACATTGTGGGTGGTTCAGCTTTTGGTTGGAACTTCATCACATTTTCAGGCAGTAAAGCAGTGTATTATGGGGTGACCAAGGAGGCATATAGAAGCAGCCACAGTAGATTAGGTGATGCTGATGTGCTTAAAGCGACACCATCTATATAGTAAGGTAGAAAGAAACCAAGATTTTGCAAACTAAAGTCTGATACTAAAAACATTAGATATTTTGTCACAAAGATAAGATAAGACGGTTGTCTACTAATTGTAATTTGCCGTTTCTTTTTGCTGATAAATTTCTCCTTCAAATTTTGGCACAACTAAGTGGCCAAAAAAAAAAAAATTTGGGACAACTAATGAAATACAACTTTTACTTTTACATGATCCTTTTCGAATTGGTTGTCCATCTTTATAATCATCCATGACGTGGCACTTATTCACATCTGGGTTGACATCGCAGTGCATAGGTATTCTAAGGGTAACAATAATATTTCACTCCCCAAAAACCATAATTTAGATTTGCAGCATAGATGGGCAAGAGCCAGAGTTTTCCATAAACCATGGTTAAAACAATGGGGTAGATCAGAAATTTACCATTTTTATGAGTAGATGGAGCAAATTTCGAGAATCAAATAAAATCATCATTAAATATTCTTGATTCTAGAGTAACATTAGTATGTTATCCTTCTTTGTTTTCGTGTCAAACATCCTATCCATAATTTTTCCAAGCGTAGTGGCATCCAAAAGAGGATTGTGAGGTTCTGTAGTTATTTACTTGTATTTTATGAAAGAACTACAAAATTACCAGCTAAAAGGCCTAGCCAACCAGAATAAAACGAATGATGAGATCAATAAATTGATTGAGAAACGATGGAGCAAGTTATGCGCTTAACACGGCCTCTATTTATTTGAAGAAGTGGCAATAATATTACAGTGAGTCACAAGTGTACACTCAGAAGTCATGGAAGAGCATGAGAGCATCGTCAAGCTTCAAAAGGGATGCTTCCATAAGTATCACAATATTTTTGTATCGATTCCATGGTTTCTCTTGGGCCCCGGTACGATTCTGTATTGGGGTAGCAAGAAGCTGCGAAGAGTCACCAGGACATGGTTAGTACATGCAAAGTTGCAACGACGTTGAAATCTTCCTCTGTCAGACTCAAAAGTGATGATAAATAGATGCAAATCATACAAAAATGTCTACACAGATTCTGATACCACATAAAACACATATGAGAACTTGGGTTGTTCAGACTAGGAACTGGACCCTTTTCTAAACTAAACAAGTCAGAAACACAGTGAACAAACCAGGAGAAGTTGTTATTCGTATCACCTGCTGAAAGCATAGTTTGCAATTGAAGAAATAAAGATCTGCAGGTGCATCCTATCTAAGAAAATTACAATCATTTGTTTATAGCCAGTGGAAAGGTGCCTTTGATACAGAATTCACTTATATAACCATTTATGATAGTCTTTATCTTAGCCAATTACCCATAACATTATACAAGGTGCAGTCACTGGGCTGCACATAGATCATTCAATGATAAACCCCTTTCTAATTGTATGAAGCTACAACCCTTTTTTTTGGCGTGTCATTTATGATAATCTTTATCTTCAGCATTTACCAATATAACCTTATAGAAGGTGCAGCTACCAGGACTCAATGAGAAGCCCCTTTCTTATTGTATGAATCTATGTTCATAGTAGTAATATGAGGTCATTGTTGAAAAGATTACCATCTCAGAAGAAATTTGACAAGGACTGAACAACGCAAACATATATGCCAAATATTTCCTAGGAAACTGGAAAAACAAAAATACTTGCCGATATTACAAACCTCCTTTGCTTTTTCTCGTTCAAGAGCCAGTCGCCGACTCAAATTCAAGGCAGCGTGGTACATCTCATCTAAAACATGGTTCCAAACAATCAGCTTATCTACTTTCCACAACAAGAATTGTGATTGTTTAGCTCCTGTTACAACTAATTTCTGCAAGGAGATGAAACATTATCATACAAGAGAAAAAAAAAATGCCCATTTGTGTGTGTGTGTGTGTGTCTTGTACCATAAAGAAGGCAAGTGCTCTACCTCCATATGCAAGTACTCATCCTTCCACAGCTTATAGAGAATCTTGGGTGTTTCCTTCTTTTCAACAAGTGTCATATCTGAAATCTACTAAATGAAATACCAAATGTACTATTTTAACAACCATAACAAACTTGGATAATTCATTGTCAAAAGTCGGGAAACTACATAGAAAAGTATCATGCAATTTATGTCATATTATCATATAGAAGAGATGGCTGAGTTTCATTTTAGTTCCTTACACAATACTCAATGGAAAGAGCAATATATTAACAATTATACCGATATCCAGGAAACTTTCTGGGTTGCCACTTGCCAGTAGTGGAACCATAACAATGTTATTACCTTATCTGTCTCAATTTGGCGACTACTATTTGACAGTAACCTAAACATTCTATAAGCATCCATCCCATATCTTTTCAATACGATTGACTCCACCTGTGGTTAAGGAAATGTACTCAGACATGTATCCTGGTGAACTAAAGATTTTCATATACATGAAAAGATAACAAATCAGAAATACCTCATCACTCTGAGCCATTTCTATAATTTTCTTCAAGTCTGTAGAAGAAACAAATGCGTCAATAGAAACTCATTATATGTACTTATATGCCATCCATAAGAAGGATACTCAAAACCAAAATACGACTTTGAAAATATAAAATTGAATGAGAAAAAAGAGAATTGTACCAACACTATATGAATCATCCTGATCTACTCTTACAAGAGGTGAACCACCCAACAGGCTGAGGGAAGCTTCAACGCGATCCGAGGTGTAACTACGACCAACTTCACTGTTTATCACCTCTTCATAAATGGTATCAAATGGTAAAGGAACTGCAAAATATAGTTAAATAAATATAATAGCTAGGGTAGGCAAATGACTAACTCGGTACTATGGAGGCAGCATGGAGCAATGGTAGGCGAATGACCAATCAGGTACTACTACTGTTCTTTATTTCATTTACTAAGGTTTCAAGTGTTTCACATCATTTTTATACCACTTCTACTTTCAATTTCCTTCTTTGTTTAAAAAAATAATAATAAACAAACCCCAAATTATGCAATTAGCTTAATCCGAGCAAGTACCTAAAGAACAATAGCACATAGATTGGTTGACATACCAACAGGTTATGGATGGATACAACATAGATGTTGAAATTGGAACTGAAAACCACATAGGACAATTGACAAAAAACTACAATATGTTTAAAAAGGGGTTAAAAAAGCAAAAAGATTTGACTCGTAACAAGACGTAACAGAGACCACTTAAAACTCATAAATAACTTTAGTACCACGGAAAAAACCAGTGCACATTGACTGAAATGACACTTTTTATCAACTACCAATTGGAAAACTGCCCAATACATGCAAGCATATAAATCCCAAAATTTGTTGGGTTAGAAGCTGCTCAGTCTTGCTGAATACACCAAATTAGTCTAAATTTGTTTCCACGATTAGCCCTAGGTCCAGCACTGCTTCCATAGGAAAAGAAGTTGTTTGTTATACAAGACCAACTGCCACACTAGTACTCAATAATTCTTGTTGGCCTATACAAATTGAATTATATATGACCAATTCATCATGTAATAATACGAACTTCCAGTTTACCTGAATTTGATATTTTCACTTTTTTCTCTGCAGTTCTAGTTGCCTTCAGCATTGCTGTTAAGACAACTGCAGCTCCCTCATCCAGCCGTGCTCTCACATTCTCAATGCAAGCCTAGCGCACATGGATAGAATATCAAAAGTACATTCACCTCAAGCAGAGTATGCAGTAGCATATCGGAACATGAAGGAATGAAGGCAAGATAATTCATCTCATATAAAATGATAAAAAGTTTAGTATGGGAACTCATTATCTAATACAGAGAAAGCACTTAGGTAGTGTTTGGACATTAGATACCAATGCACCATTCCTTTTTTTTTTTTTTTGATCAACAAAAAAATGAAATGGACATTCTCCAGGGATGTTCATTCTATTCCAAGGTTGATTTCAAGTATAATTCAAATGGAATATCAGACAGAAAACCAACCTTATTCCTTAGAAGACGAATGAATTCCTCGAAATTAGCACGCCAAAGAATTATTTCCTGATCATTAGACCCAAATTCTCCATCAAGCTCCGAAGCATCATGCTTGCGCTACAAATTCAGAAAATTGCATATTAGAATAGTTAACCCTTTCAGAAAACTGCATATTATAACATACTAAACCTGGTATCTAGATATGACAATATGTGTACCAACCTTCTCCCCAACACTCATACCAGAGGAATCATTCTCACTTTTTCCTGCACTTGCATCAGTTTCAGAATCCATCATAGTTGAAAATCTTATAGCTTCAATAGGTGTTGCTGCTGCTAGAACACGTTGTTCTATGGTCTCTGGTACTTCAATGATCTGTAAAGGTTGATTCAAAAAATGATTTATAAAGATCCACACTTTAAAAAACAAATTAAAAATGGTTCAACTAGGGGAGTAGTTCAGACAGGATAAAAATTCAACATGATATTAATAAATAGGTCAAGTTAATATGACGTCCTTTGACATGACTAATTAAACATATTGAGTTAAGGTTGACTAGCACTTGCCAGGAAACCAAAACCGCACAGTCCGAACACGACAGAACTCAGTTTCCACCAATAGGTGCAACCCTAATTTTCATTTGTTACATGGTCGAGTCATAAAAACAAAACTAATCCCCCCCTCCCGCAGACATAATTTATAACTTTGACACAAATTATGTATTACAGTATTACCTTAGCAGACTTAGGACCTCGCTTCTTTGAAGGAGCTTCTTGTTCAGTTGGTTCTTCAAGAACTAGTTCAGGGGCCGGGCAGCGTTCAACAAAACGGGCAGCCACAAGTTTAAGAAAGCTTTCTTGAACACCATTCTGAACTGCAGAATCTCCTGAAAGGAAAAAGTACTTTAATTTACAAAATATGTATACATACATATATATATATATATATGTATATATTTGTAGGCATGGAGCACCTAAAATGCAATGCAAGAAAACAATGAGAAAAGACTTGCCTTGACTTCCACTTGATTTGGCTCTTTCGATCATTTGTTGCTGTGTAAGCCTACCATGCTGAAGCAAACCCTCAAGAAGTTGTTCACACTGCAAAATAAAATTAAAAAATTGAAGAAAAGGCAATAATCCAAATTGACCCCTAAAACAACAAATCAAAACAAAAAGAACTTACATCTTTATCGAGTTCCTGGGATACAATCGCCAGGAATTTGGGAAACCTCGGGCGATGGAGTATGTTATCGAACAACGCTAAGTACTGGACGGGAATGGCTTTAACTGCATCACCACCCATATAAAAAAATAATTAAAAAAAACAAAAACAAATAAATAACTTTGTGCCCGCTGAACCAAAAAAAAAAAAAAAGCAGGAAAGATTGAGAGAATTACCGGTTCCTACGATGGAGAAGGGTTGAACGCAATTGTGTTGGATGAGGACGAGGAGAGAGTTTTTGACTTGCTGACGGGTGAGCTCCGTGCACCCAATTAGGAGTTGAAGGCTTAGGGGTCCCCTTTTCAAAAGATTTTCACACACTTTCTGCACCAGACGTGCATTCGATTGATAAATAAATAAATACAGCAAAAAAAAAAAACAGAAAAGAAAAAAAGGGTTTGGAGAGAAAGAGAGTTACAGCGACGAGATTGCCGAAGTGGGAGGTGATGAGGTGTACGGCATACTTCAAGCCGTACTGGGTCGCCGTCATCTTCTTCTCCTTCTTCACTGAAAGAGCGGGCAGAGGCGGGAAAATGGGGAGGTTTATCGAAAACGCAGGTGGGTAGAGAGCTCTAGATCAAAGTCGTAACCGGGTTTAGGACTGGGTTTAGGGGAAAATATTTGTGTGGGTGGGAAAAGAAATTGGTTGGGTTTGTTTAGTCTTTTTACTTGATAGACAGCCCCATAATTTACGGGGGTGGGCCAGGCGAGGGACGACAAACAAGGCCCGAGCTTGGAGGGCCTGGGCCAGGATGCGGACCGAATGGCTTTGTGGAAACTGGAATGGTTGATAGATCGTTTGGGAGAAGGTGAAACCCAATATGGAAATAAAGAGTACATTTTAAATCAAAATATAAAGAGTGCTGCTATTTGCACACCCTGTTTTTTCTTTTTGCACACCCTTTTGTAAAAAAAAAATCAAAACTCAAAAGAAAAGACACACTTACCCCTCACCCAACACACCCTAACTCCATTTTTTCTCTTCTGCACACCCCATCAACAGACAAAAAAAAAAATACACACACCCCCTTCATCTCCCTCACCCGACCACACCCACCGGCCACCCACGCAGCACCCACCTCCTCCCTCCCCTCCACCAAGCCCAGCCTCGTCGCACCCTCCCTCCAACCCCGACCCACCCCACCTCCTTTACCGTGCGCAACCTTGGGCGACGGCAATCGGCAGTCCCCGACGGCGGAACTGCAGCCGGGGCACCTCTCCCTGGACCTGTCTTTGGCCAATTCCGGCAAAGGCAGCGGCTGCAGGATGGCGGACGAGGACGAACACTTGATCATGGTTGCGGCTGCGGCGGCGTTTTCCGGGTCGCCCAAATGCAGGAACCTCCTCTGGCGCGTGAGCTTCCTCCTGGAGCGGAAAATCCAGCCGCTGCCGTCATCGCAGGCCTTCTTCTTGGACGGTGAGTCCCCGGAGGCGGAAGCCGAGGATCTCGACGAAGCGGGCGAGGAAGACGAGAAGGAAATGCTAGGCAACCACCTCATGGTCGTCTTCGTCGCCAACATTCATGATCAGATAGTAATGGCGGGGAAGCCTAAGATGTCCAGGAGAAGATCCATGAGCGCGGATCTTCTGAGAGAGACAAGGCCATGAGAGCGAGACTGAGACGGTGGGTGCATGGATGGGAAGGAGGTGGGCTGGGTCGGGGCTGGAGGGAGGGTGCGACGGGGCTGGGCTTGGTGGAGGGGAGGGAGGAGGTGGGTGCTGCGTGGGTGGCCGGTGGATGTGGTCGGGTGAGGGAGATGAAGGGGGTGTGTGTGTGTTTTTTTTTTGTCCGTTGATGGGGTGTGCAGAAGAGAAAAAATGGAGTTAGGGTGTGTTGGGTGAGGGGTAAGTGTGTCTTTTTTTTTTAGTTTTGATTTTTTTTTTATAAAAGGGTGTGCAAATAGCAGCACTCAATATAAATCAACTTTGCTATCAATACAGAAAAAATTCAATGGAATGAAGTAAAATTTCTTATATTTGGAATAGAATTGAGATCACCCCCTTTGTAAGCTTTTGTAGTAATTGAAGGGAATAAAATATATAGTATTTTTTTTTGCATGATGGAACCTTTTGACTTTTGAGGAAATGGAGAGAAAGCTTTACGTATAGGAAATAAAATTATATATGAATGATTGAAAACGAATTTCTATGATTGTATGTTCGTGAGAGGTTGATGCGCAATAAAATTATATATGCACTAATATTAGTTGTGCTAGCTCCTTTTGTCTCAATCGAAGAGATTATGCACTTAATTGGTATATAGAATAACGAAAATATTCTTTTGCGAGAAGTTTGATAATATAAGATATTTATATTAAAAAAAAATTTTATTTGATATTTATGTTTATGAATTTAGACTTTTAATTTTGTTAATTTTTATTTAAAGGTTAGGATATATGTCACCACTTTAAATACACAACTTTTGACACAAATTTATAATCCTTAGATTAAATAACGTTCAATGGTTAGAACTAAGAAACAAATGACATGAATGTTGTTTTATTTGTAAGAAAAAATTAAATAACCATATATCATTGTTATTTAGTAACAAAATGATATTTTCACTATTATTTCCATTTAAATAAAATTAAAGGAAAAAGCAAAACAAAAAAAGAAAAAAAACCCATCTGCACCCCTCCCCTCTCTCCGGCGGCACCTCGCCCTTTTTCCAGAGGCTCTTTAGTGAGGAAATTTCCAATTTGGGTTTGTGGGTTCTATTCTTATAAGAGATCGAATAAGAGCCTATAAGATAGCATAAAAAATAATTACGAATATGTAAGAGATTGATCGAATTTAAAGGAAGGAAGGAAGGAAAGTGTCATTGTCTAAAAGGGAATAATGCGGAGGGTGTTGATAGCAAGAATAGCTAGCTGTGTTGATTACAACCTGTACCTGCCTTATAACACAAGTTACACAATGCATGCATGCAACACAAGCAAGTGCCCCATGTAATGTTGTCGGTCCCCCTTACGACTAACATAACCCGTTTTCCGATTGAACATTTCAACGGATGGATTCAATGCCGTAGGCCATGTGGATATCTGGTATTTGATCATCTACATGCATTATTACGTACACCATCTATTATGAATTGCCCAAATAATTTTGAAAATGGCCGGCCTAGTTGATCATAGTGTTTGATGTCCTTAGAGAGTACCCTCACTAGCTCTATATATAGTCACGTACGTTTTTTGTACATGGGAAATTTAGGAGAAACTAAGCATATTATTTGTCCATCCATGTGGGAAGAAATATATATTAATTATTACATCAATTTTTAAAAGTGTATATATGTTTAAAATTTATAGTTCTAATATATGGTTAAAAATATTTATTTCTAATCGAGGTCCCCCAATTCAAATTTTCTTTCCTCAATTGAATAATCATCGAGAAAAAAGAGTATGTGTTAATTGTTATATGCAAGGAATTAAATTTCGAAATTTTTGGTGATATTTCGTAGAAAATTTCGTTTTTTTAGGGTGTCGAAATCGAAACACATGTTTAATTATTTTTCGAGAAAATTTTGCCAAAATTTTTGAAATTTTTGAAATTTCACCGAAATTTATCGAAATTTACCGAAATTTATCAAAATTATCGAAATTTTCATATTTTCTATTTTCTCCAACTTTAGAAATTCACCAAAAATAGCTCGAGACTCCAAATAATTCACCGAAAAATTCTACGAACTCGTATTGATGAGTACTAATTTCCTATAAGCTCAAAATAGTCAAATTGCTTTCAAAAAAATTATGAAAAATCCTACTCTTATAATTTAATTTTGAAAAAAATAATAATTGTCAAATTCTTGAATTTTTATTTTCTAAAATTCATTTCCACACAACTAAGCTCGAGAACCACAACCAAAGGTTTAAGTTAGTTAAAATAAATTTAAAGAAATTTCTAATTCCTTTAAAAAAACCTTAAAACAAATTTGAAAAATTTAAGTAACAAAATTACCATAAGCCAAAATTTGGGTTGTTACACTTAGTGAAGACAAAGCTTGGCTAAGTAAGAGACACGAGAAAAAAAGAAGGAAAGATAAAAAATAAAAATAAAAAACTGAAGAGAGAGGTACGGGGAAAAAAAAGTAAGGAAAGAAAAAAAATGAGGGGGGGTTTGGGGCCTTTGGGCAATTGGAAAGAAGAAAAAAAAAGTTTGAGATTTCTTTTAGTTATTTTAAACCTTCAAATTTAATACATTTCTATATAAAAAAATAATTAAAAGTATCCTAAAGGGCTTAAAACCTAATAGTCTAAAAAAAAATAGAGTATATAGGATTTAATGTAGATTATAGAGTATAAAGAGTATTAGGGTATATATAATATATAGAGTATTAGGGTTTAGATTTTAGTGTATAATTAAATTATACAGTATAAATAATATACTAATTTTGTTTATTCATTATACTAATTTTATTTAACAGTATTTGCTCCAGCTCGCATTATATTCACCTTATATCACATGAAACCTACTATATAATTTGATTTCTTCAATGTTTTTTATCAATTTAGTATATAATATGTTAAATAAACATATGGTAAAGTATCATTCAAAATTTCCGTATTTTGATAGCAATTTCCGTCATTTCCATCTAATTTCTGTCGAAATTTAAAAATCTTTGAAATTTCCGTCGAAATTTCCATCGAAATTTCCTCGAAACTCAAAATTTTATTCCTTGGTTATATGCCATTTTATTACTTATATAAATAAATAAATTAATAAATGCATAAATCATATATATATGTATATATGAATGGGGTCTCTGTATTATGCATGCTTTCTGAATTCTGACACTACACCATTTGTTGCTTAAATCCACTATTGGTTTATGTTATCTATTGATGTATCAGCAACTAAAAATTAGTTTGAAAGATCAATAGCCACCCTGCAGTCACTCTTAAGCAGTAGGTTGCAGAGAAAGGGGTGGCAAAGTGGCTACCCAAACCAATTTTTTGGAATGGTGGAATTTGGAGACAAAAACTATCTAACACTGCTGACAATTTATTTCTCCACCAATGTTGCAGGTAGTTGCAAGTATAATAGTGGATAAAAGCAATTCTCCCACCAATGTTCAAATATTACAGTAGCATTTAGTTACAAAAGCAATTATATATGCATTCCATTAAATCTTGCAGTACTCACTGCATGATTATTGAGCTGCTATAATTAACCATCCTTTAATTTTCCTGTCTTGCATCTAATACATCTTAAACACTAGTGTTACACTTAATGATAAAATGGAAATTCAATAGCAGAACTTGGCAGAAAGCATCACATAAACTTCATTGATTACATCCAACCATCCATCTAACAACTGATTTACAAATACAAATGAAGATACCAACCTGTCATCTACATTACATCAACCATCACTAACATACCCACAATACAAAAGAGAGTTTCTCAACCAACTTTACAATGCGAAATCTATACTATACTATACAAAGAGAGTTTCTGAACAAATATTACATAGAAGTTAATTCCACAACCATGCTATAATCCGAAAATTGACTTGCACTAAACCCTAAAATAGATTTGTACAATTTGCAAATAACTAAAAAATATTACAAACACAACCATACCAAATCAAAAATCGATCTAGAGAGTGAGACCTGCAAATGAAAAAAAAAATTATAATGAAAACATAGAAGTTTAGAACAAAGAAAAATTATAAGGAAAAAAAAAATTATAATGAAAACAGAGGAGAGGAGTAAACCCCGATGAAGATCGCCGGAATCTGCCGCCTAGATCGCCAGAAACGACGGAGGAGGGTCAGGGCTGTTAGGGTTTCGAACCATCACGTACGGCGGCTGAACGGGCTGGGTGTTTACACCATTGAACTCAGCTCACCCAGGGGAAGATTTCGGGACCAACTCGACGGCAAAAGGTCGCCGGAATTAGTGACCCATCGGAGAAGAAGGCCGGTTCAGGTTCGGTTTAAATCCATGTTTTCATTGGGTTGTTGGGCAATCAAAAGGCAGGAATAGAGAGAGGAAGAAGAGACAAGTCGATTGGAGTCCATGTTGCCAGCGATGGCTGCCGGACGAGGAAGAGATGGCCGGAGAAAGCTCACGGCAGATTAGAGAGAAGAGATAGAGAGAGAAGGGGGGTGTGCGGCTGCTGAGGAGGAAAATGAGAAAAAAAAAGGGTGAAGTTAGGTTTTATAGTAAAACCCTAGCTGACGAATTTACAAAATTGTCCTTTAACTTAAAATACCCAAAACTTGATGGTTGTAGCTCCGTTTCACGTCTTTTTCGTGTCTACGCGCTCGTACTCCCGAGCCCTATCCAAGTAGATCAAAAGATCGTTTAAAATCTAAACATTTAATTTTGTCAAAATAAAACCTTAAACCAATTGACAAAAGCATCTCTTTTTAAAACAAACAATTTTATAAATTCATAGGAAAATAATTTCAAAATTTTCTATAATAAGTATTTAGAGTTTTTTTTTTTTTTTTTTTAATGGGAATGGGCTAGTGGTAGGGGTGTGATTTAGATTGGAAAATCCAAATCTGATTGATTCCAATTCGAAAATTTTCAATTTTGGAACGCTTGATTCAAATCTAAAAATGCCGAAATCCAAAAATTCAAAAGAAAAAAATTGGATTGGAATTGGAATGTTTCTATAAATTCCGATCCGAAATTTTCCTAAGGCATTCTGATCCGATATTTCATAAATTATGCCAAATTTATTTGTATTTATATTAAATATTTTATCATTTTTTTAGTTTTCTACTATATGTTTCAATAATTTTTTATTTGTTTCAAACATACACATACATATATATTAAAAAAATAATAATAATAATTAAGACAACTTTTTAATACCACATTTGCCTCTTTTAGTTGGAATTGTTGTGGGAAAGGAATAAATCTCCCACCAATTTTCAAGTTTGGTTACTATCTTTGTGTAGCTACTTCTTAGTCAACTATTGTACAAATTAGTGGATCATAAAATAACTATTAACTCCACTAAAATTTTTTAAAACAACTAAAGTATTAATTGGTGACTCAAAAAAATGTCATTGGTCACTAATTTCAATTTAGTTTCAATTCAAGGTGGCTTTAAGCCATATTTGTTGTAGTGTGATGATCAGGCCAGGGATTATAAAAGCAGCTTTAGTACGTAACAGTTGATTGGAAAAAGAAGCATCTCATAAATGACTATATGAGTCATATACAGACGTCTGATGATATCACATGCATTGTGCAAGCTAGCTAGCTAACTTCCTATCTCACACGAAATGTATGAACAATTAACATAAAAGAAGCCAAACGCAGCCAACCTTTGTTTTCTTTATATAAATACCAAGAACCCAACCCTCCAAAACCACTACTTAATTAATTCGATCTTGGACCACCAATATTCCATACCCCGGCCATATGCATGTATTATGCATATGTATGAGATATATGATCGATCGATTCATCAGCAGCAGCTGCTTCTTGAGAGATAGCTAGAGCAGGTGGAGGCTTCCAAAGGGATCGCATTGATCTAATTAATCAAATATATGGATCACCTCGATCCATCGCACGGTGGGTTTTTGTTTGCTATTGGATCATGCGATCTCTTGGGAATTTTCCATCGTGACCTCTAATCCTGCCATCCAATCCATTTATATTAATTTCCAGGTAAGAAATCGAAACAAAACCCTTGTTTCTGTGTGAACTAGCTAGAGAATTTGATAAATATATATATATATTTCACTCGATCTAGCCCTCTTGATTTTTTTGGTTACATATTCCATTTCAATATCTAGATTTGTTGTTATTTTTGGGGGCTTTGTTCAGCTTAATTCTGAGGAATTTGTGCAAATAATATGTTCACATAACTGCCTGATTAAGCATAGAACTGATCATGAATATATATGTCTCATTATTATGAAATTATATATGTAGGTTGATCGATCATATTCCTAAAAGCAAGAAAATAAAATGAAATTAAGCCTATAAATTACTACTTTTATTACTCCTAGTCCTGGTGCCGATTAATTGTTGTTGTTTGCTCTTGTTACTTCCTTATAATTGGCCTGGGTTGCTAAGATTTTCAGATCGAATTCAAGATATATGAAACTGCAGGAAGCACAAGAGATTCTCTCGCAGTCTCGCTCCATGTCTTATTTTACATGAGAAAGAGAGATATAACTATTTTTAAATTAATACTAATTTCCAAGTTAGAATTGTTATCTTGAACCCAGAAAAAAGAAAATTGTTATGATCATATAAAATTCCCATCACAGCTTTTGCAATCATGGAATTCTCTCTGTTACATAATCTTCAATTCCGCATAGTCGCATAAATTCAACATACATGCCCTGATCACTAGTCGGTGCTAAAGATCGATCGACCTACTCAATCCGATTTAAATTTGCTGAAAGGAAATATCTTACACAAGAAATCTTGCATGAGATTTTCTCTGACACAGATTGATGGAAGGCACAACAAGATAAACCAGCGTGAATGTTTTGATTGACAAATCCAGCACTAAAAACAGTCAATATTGTCGGATAATTTCAAACCCCATGGGCCATGGGCCATATATATGATAGCTGAACTACTTTAAAACTTAAAAGACATGCCAAGTGTGAAGCAAAACCCACGTGAATGAATACTCAATAATCATAATGTGTTCAATTGATATTCATGCACCTATAGTATTCACCATGTGTAACCTAGCTCGGTATTGTAATTATATATGTCCCAATATATATATATATATATGGGGAAGTTGATAAGAAGATTTAATTAGTTTCCTGCAACTACAGAAGAGTACTTTCACTGTGTCAATATATATATAAGTACTTTCAATATATATATAATTAAGAAACTAGCTACTTCATGTGCAAATTGACTAGAAATTACAATGACTAACTAAACTAGCTAATGTGTATATTATTGCAATTAGTTATAAAGAGAGGGAAGAGGCAGGCATGAGAAAATGAGAGCCACAGAGATGGCCTTTTCTGTCTCAACAACGTTAGAGAGAAAAGCTGAAGCCCAAACTATCTTGACGATAGCCCAATAGGTGAAACCCAAACTATCGTAGTTATAGCCCAATAGTCGAAGACCATGGATGCGGGCCAGCCCATCCAGTAAAATTCTGGGCTTTATAATTCATGTCTTCTAGATGATCTCATCGAAAGATTCAGACTAGGCTTTTTTTTTTTTTTTGAGGTCGAAATTCAGACTAGGGTAAGTCCAACAGAAAGTGACTGAAAGTAAAATAAGTAAATCCCATCCCACTGTTTCCATAGTTAATTTCAAAAGGTTGAAAAAATTCAAAGAATTGTGAAAAGCATGGTTTTTCCTCGTCTCTCATCATTTCATGTACAAAGATTGAGATTTGAAGTTGAAAGTCCAAAGTCCAAAGAGATGTCTCTGTCGATTGAAAACAAACTCTGCGCCGTACACCATGGCCCTAAAGTGTGTAACTAACTCAAGCATTGACTCCGCAAACAACGGAAGAGAAGAAGGATCCATATATGTTAGAATATTATTTTTAAGGACAAAAAATACAAAATTTTTAACTAAAAATTAAATTAAAAGCCATTATTTCCGCGTACAAATAAAAACTACGAAACAAATAAATTTTTTTTTTTTGACCCAGAATAAATTTAGATTTGAAATGAATGAACCTAAATAAATTAAAAATTAATTTTGAACACAAGGTGCACTGCAGTGGTCTTCCAGACTTCCGTATAGTAGAAGTCTAAACAGAAGCCGGTCTGCGTTTTTGCTTCCAGATTTTCTCTTGTAAATGCCAAAAGCAAACTTCCAGGAAAGTAGTAAACATTTGTCTTCATATGTGTTTCAATGTTTTAACGCATGCATATATAGACCGACTATTAGAGATGGCGAATTCCATCTGAAAATAGGAAAAAATTAATTAACCAAAGGACCACACAGAAACAAATTAACGGTATGATATGGACTAGCTATACAATAATACATAGAGTCCATTAATTATAAGGTACTGACAAAGCAAAATATTAACCAAAACCACTCAATCTATTTTTATTAACTTGCGGACACTATCTACCAGCCCCCCAAAATACAATATGCGGACACCTTCCAAAAGAAATGCATCATAAACAAACCAACTACACAAACAGCCCAAAACTGATATTTTTTTTTTTTTGCCAAATCGATCTCTTTCTTCAACTTTACCAAATCGCCAATTGTTCATCTTCACTCACAAGCATCGTTCTGCAACTGCAAGCCTGCAACTCCAAAAAAACTGCAGTTTCAGTTCGCTTTGCAGTTTCACTTGCAGTTAGTAATTGCAGCTCCAATAAACTGCAGTTTCAGTTCACTTGCAGTTTCAGAAACTGCAGTTTCACTTACACAGCAACTGCAAGCTTGCAACTCAAATAAACTGCAGTTTCAGTTCATTTGCAGTTTCTGAAACTACAGTTTCAATTCATTTGCAATTTCTGAAACTGCAGTTGCAACTCAAATAAACTGCAGTTTCAGAAACTGCAGTTACTAAAACTGCAAGTGAAACTGCAGATCCATTAGAAGGCTTCGATCAAGCACAGAGAGAGAGATAGAAAGAGGAAGTCGGTGGCATTACTCCCCTTTCTTGCATCGATTTGCTGCAGGTGGCGGCCAGCCGGCAGCGGGGAGGGTGGGTTGAGTCGGCGCCGGTGTAGGGAGCACACCGGTGGTCGCCATTCGTTGGGGGAAGGCCGGAGCAAGAAGCTTCGGTGTGGAGCAGTGTGGATCGCGAGAGAGAGAGAGAGAGAGAGAGAGAGAGAGAGAGAGAAAAAAAAAATAACATATTTTTTTAATAACATATTTTTTTAATATCATAACTTACAAATGTGACCTTATTGTTAAATTTGAACAATAGGTATAGTAGAAGTTAAATAAAATGTTTGTCATGTATCTTAGAGTAATTAATTCTAATACATATGCAATTTCGTGCACGTACAACTCTCTCCTTGGGAACTTGGATTCCTATTTTGGTTTTTCATCTGAATATATAGAAAGGGATCTCTCACACAATAAGGAATATATACAAGAATATTACTACCTTGTACTACTTCAGGCACAATTGTGAAACTTAACGCATCCCCTCTAACAAATTAAATCCCTAAATTAGTAATTAAAAAATTTAATCACTATTGGCCAAAAAATAAATTAATCACTAATGAAGACGATCAGTGATCTTCAATTAATTTTGTAAATAAAAGGTTCAAACATGAACAAATAATTAATTAACCTATTGTCACTTTGATCAGTTGATATCCAATAATCCAAAGTTGATACCTCTAGTATTACTAAAAGAATATAGAGTATAGTTAAGTATCAAATGCGCCGTATCCTTAATTAAGTGGGCCGGCGAACACTTGGACCAGCTTTGTTTTTTAGGTCTCATAAATATCTGATTCAATTAAAAATGTCTAATGATGCGGTTTACTGAAGTAATTGATAATTTATGATGGTTTTGAACCGAACTTGGAAGAAAATAAGTGCAGGGCAAGATTCGTAGCTAATAGATGGGTGTGGTGGCATCGTATTATACAGCGATCAGCGATGCATATCTACGCCGTTGATAGCGGGCAGACATGGCCACATTGACTAGTATGTTAATTACTTGCATTAAGGTCATAGAAACCCCTCCAGCAAGGCCCTTTCACGTGGGGTCATTTCTCCACTAAAATCCATTTTCCATGCACATTGCAAGTCCAACATGTCCATCCTAATATTAAGGAAACTAGCTTTCTATATGCTACAGTATAGTACCCCTCCAAATTAACGCCTATATAATGAGTCAGCCCACCCATGCATTTCCACAACACACACGCTCCTCCTAGCTTTCTAAACTCAGCTACCTTCTTCATTATACTATACTTTCACACCTTTTCTATTCCGTAATCACATTATTTGATCATTAGCTGTGCAGTCATGGCTTCCAACTTGTGCTTCAAGGCCCTGGCTGTGCTGGCTCTTGCACTTGTCATTTGTGTACAAGGCACTCTAGGTTTGCCAACGTTTAATCTACATAATTATCATTTACATAGAACATGTAGAAAATAGAATTTAAATCTTGCGTTCCAATATATAATGTCATATATATATATATATTGTTTTGTTTCTACTCGGGTTATAAATTTGTGGGTTATTTACTTTGGATGCGCGCAGGAGGAATCACATGTGAGAATCTAGAGCAGGGCACATGCGCATTCGCGGTGTCATCATCAGGCAAGCGTTGTGTGCTGGAGAAGCACGTGAGAAGGGGCACCGGAGAAGAAGCATACACATGCCGCACATCAGAAATCAAAGCGGAGAAGTTGAAGGACTGGATCGAGAGCGAACAGTGCATCAAATCTTGTGGGCTTGACCGCAAGTCATATGGAATCTCATCAGACTCTCTCCTCGAGTCTCGCTTCACACACAAGCTTTGCTCGCCCCAGTGCTATGACTCCTGCCCAAACATTGTTGACCTCTACTTCAATCTTGCAGCTGGTGAAGGTATAATATATAATAAATATGACCCTCGTTCAAATTTGAGGCGGTCAAGTCAACATTTTGTGTACTTTTTCTAATAAAAATGAGGTATAGATAGATAGATCTCACCTTTATTATTAGAGTATTATTAGAGAGGACGTTGAGTTGAAATGATGCAAATTGTAATACTCAAAATGTTAATATATAATAGTTGATTAGTATTAATGATAATAATTGTTGTGCATGTTTTGGTTATGTGTAGGTGTGTTTCTTCCAAAACTGTGTGAGGCTCAAGGAGTAAATGCTCGTCGAGGAATGTCTGAGATTCGCAGCTCTGGTTACGTTGCACCGGGACCAATAAACTCAGCCAACTTGGTAGCACCGGGACCAACGAACTCGGCCAATTTGGTAGCACGAGGTCGACCAGTTGTAGAAGTTGCTCCAGCACAGGCACCTTGCTGATCAATACACACACAGATCGATCGGGCTTGATTTACACCACTATCATAGAGGCTATAGCTAGCCGTGTGTTATTTGAATCAATAAGACATATGTATGTGTAACTCAGAAATAGTACTACATCGATTAGCTAGGCATGCTAAATTGCCATGTGTATGAAAACGTGTAGTATATACAAAGTTTGTGTTGTAGCAACCATAAAAATAGTTATATATCTAGCTTTAATTATATGCTTAGACATTATCGATTAAAAAAATAAGGTTATTCTACAGCCTTTACACTCAGACAAATTCAGCCTTTTTGATTCCCGTGATTATTGGAGGATAACAAAAGAAAAGAAAATCGGATCTATAATATTCACCTGGAGACTAATTAATTAATCATTTAATTTATTCTATCATAAAAACAAAAAATCAAGTCATGTGCAGCAAATACTATTTTCGTTTGACCAATAAGTTCGCCCACCTTAATAGTATGGTGGAAAAATGTTAGCAAAAGGACTATAAATATACCCCTATTTTTAGTTGAGGATCACGATTTCACTTTGATTCAATTAAGGACTATAATTTTCCAAATGGCTCAATCAAGTACATTCCGTCATGTCTGTCACATTTACTGTTAAAAACTGGTCACGTGACCAATTTATAAGGGCAAAAAAGTCTTTTCTCCCCTTCCCTCCCTTCCCCTCCCCTCCCCTCTATTTTCTCTTGTATCTCTGCGCGCCATCCCCCCTCCCCCACCCGTCCCAGCCTTGGCCCCATCCAGCTCCACCACCCCAACCTAGCCCTGGCCCCGTCGTAAAACCCAGTCACACCCAGCCCCAGCGCCATCTCTCATATCTCTACGCCTCATCCCTCCCCCTACACAGTGAATCCAAGCTGAGACTTCTTTCCGTAATCAACGAAGAGATCCTCCAGGAGAAGCGAGCCGAGACCCGACTCGGTTCCTCCACCGACAGCATTGAAGACGAGGAAACCCTGGAGACCGGTACAGTTGTCAGCGAGCTTATGAATGCGGTCGAGGCAGAGATCGACGATCTCTTTGCCGATGGTGTAGTGGCCGCGGGCGAAGTTGTTGGCGGCGTCGTCCTTGCCGCTGATGAGCTGCTCAGGGTAGAAGAGTTGGCGGTAGGTGCCCATGCGGACCTCGTCGATGACGGTGGGCTCGAGGTCGACGAAGATGGCGCAGGGGATGTGCTTGCCGGCGCCGGTCTCGCTGAAGAAGGTGTTGAAGGCGTCGTCGCCGCGGCCGATGGTTTTGTCGCTCGGCATCTAGCCGTTGGGCTGGATGCCGTGCTCCAAGCAGTAGAGCTCCCAGCAGGCATTGCCCACTTAGTGCTGATGGGTGTGGTGGACGGGGCTGGGTTTGACTGGGTTTTGCGACGGGGCCGGGGCTGGGTTGGGGTGGTGGAGCTGGATGGGGCCAGGGCTGGGCTAGGACTGGTGGGGGAGGGGGGAGGGATGGCGATGGTATAGGGGGAGGAGGGGACGGGGATGGGTGACTGTGACGGGGAAGGGGAGCTGGCTGGGGGGCAGAGAGAAAAGAGAGGGGGGAGGGGAGGGGAGGGGAGAAAAGACTTTTTTGCCCTTATAAATTGGTCACGTGAGGGTCACGTGACCAATTCTTCTCTCACGTGACCAATTCTTAACGGTAAATGTGACAGATATGACGGAATGTACTTAATTGAGCCATTTGAAAAATTATAGTTCTTAATTGAATCAAAGTGAAATCGGGATCCTCAACTAAAAATAGAGGTATATTTATAGTCCTTTTGCTAACATTTTCCCATAGTATGGTACCCAAGGCCCAAAATTGAAAGGTTAATTAAAATTGGAGGGCTATGAACCTTCATTAATTCCTTGTAGCTCAGGTAAGTGGATTGAGGATGAAGTACAATTCAAGTTTTGTGTGCTTGTTGTGCAAGCGACGGTATATAGGATTGTTTTGTTAAATATAGGTAAGGCCGTAAGGGACCCAATCCTTTTTTTTTTTTTTTGGTCTGATGACCCAATCTAAATTCCAAACTAGCCAAGTGGTACAATTTTTATGATTAATTGGTCCTTGTGGCTTATTGGTGTAGGATTGTAGGAAAGGTGTACCCTGGCCTCTCCCACAAAAGCAAAGGTCTCTCAGTGTTTTAGTGGTTGTATCAGTTAGTGTTGGCCGGTGGGAAACTGGGAATCAACCCCACAAAATAAGGAACAGCACCACATCGATTTCAATGGTAATTGGGTTAGGATGGGGTACTTAACTATTTCTTGATTGGCCCATTAAGTCAGAATTAAATATGTCCCAGAAATATTGCTTTCCGAACATTAAATAATTGAGACTGAATTCTCTGTTAAAATTTTTTGTACTGATATCGAAAACCTTTTTATTTTAGACTTATATCGAAGACTAATTTGGAAGCATTTATAGGCATTATCTGTTGGTGGTTTTGCCCCAGGGACCCAGATGATAGAGACATCTAACTGAAAGCAAAGAACAGTTGGGTGAATTTGATTTCAACTTACGGACCTGGATCCTCTACCAGTTTTTCTCAACCAGACTGGTACAAGGCTTCTAATTATAGCCATTCAAAATATCCAAGAGATAGGATTGTGCCACGTGTTAAAAAAATCTGAGTGCACTTCCCTCTCATTCTTTCCTCTTCGCCACTTTCTTCAGCCGCCTGCCACCGCCCTCACCCTCCCATTTTCTTCTCTCCTCCACCCTCTTCCCTTCATCTCCTTCCCCAAAATCTGAGGGCTCAAGGCCTCAAAATGGTATCAGCCGGAGCCACTTTCTCGCTAACCATACAAAACACAAAACACACATAGCAAAACAAACCCATTTAAACCCTCCCAATTCTAAGCCCCATCTGCCCACCATTACTTTACTACCATTTTTCAGATTATGAGGCCTTGAGCCCTCAGATTTTGGGAGAGGAGATGAAGGGAAGAGGGTGGAGGAGAGAAGAAAATGGGAGGGTAAGGGCGGTGGCAGGCGGCCAGAGGGAGTGGCGAAGAGGAAATGATAGGGAATTGAAGTGCACTCAGATTTTTTTAACACGTGGCACAATCCTATCTCTTGGATATTTTGAATGGCTATGATTAGAAGCCTTGTACCAGTCTAGTAGAGAAAAACTGGTAGAGGATCCAAGTCCTCAACGGACTTATTGCGTCACCTAAAGGACCACATATATCTAATTTCATTTTCATTTTCCAGTAACCCTTCAATTTATTAGGCAAGCACAAAATATAGGTGAAAAGTGATCGTGAAATGAATAATGCCATTGCTTTGCTCCATCAAAACCAATTGAGCTAAAATACAAATATAAAGGAATAAACATCGATAAAGTTTTGCAAGAAGAATCTTTGCAGCCTTCAACTCACAGCCAGCTTGTGGGCACATGCAAACAATTCACTTTGCCAGAAGTTCACATGTCATCTCTCAGTTTCTTTTGAACTTTCCAGCAATTCATCAATGAAAAGGAACGATCAACTATTTGCAAGTTGCAACTACATTCAACACCCAGAAACCAGAAACCATGCATAATCTACCATCAGAGATTCAAACAAAAGGGACATTTAATCATCCAAATCTTTACTGAACACCACCACTCTCTTATAATAGACATATCTATGAACATCTTACTACGCATATTTTCAGACTACTACAACCTAAACTACAGAAAAATAACCAAACATCCAATAAAGGCCGAAGGGACTAGCCTGCATCCAACAATCCAAATCCCAAATAAGGTATTAAGGAACAAAACCAGATTCACTCCACAACATAACCACAACAAAAAAGGAGAACAGACAAGAATCAAGATCAAGCCTCCTCTTGAACTTCCTCCTCATCTTCATAGTCATAGCCTTCCTCATCTGCTGTAGCATCCTGGTACTGCTGGTACTCAGAAACGAGGTCGTTCATGTTGCTCTCTGCCTCGGTGAACTCCATCTCGTCCATTCCCTCGCCTGTGTACCAATGCAAGAAAGCCTTTCTGCGGAACATGGCAGTGAACTGCTCACTCACCCTCCGGAACATTTCCTGAATGGATGTGGAGTTGCCAATGAATGTTGAGGCCATTTTCAGACCAGTTGGGGGGATATCACAAACAGTAGACTTGACGTTGTTCGGGATCCATTCAACAAAGTATGATGAGTTCTTGTTCTGCACATTGATCATCTGCTCATCAACTTCCTTGGTGCTCATCTTGCCACGGAACATTGCTGAAGCAGTCAAATACCGCCCATGTCGAGGATCAGCAGCGCACATCATGTTTTTGGCATCCCACATCTGTTGAGTGAGCTCTGGAACAGTAAGAGCTCTGTACTGCTGGGATCCACGGGATGTAAGTGGAGCAAACCCAACCATGAAGAAGTGCAACCGAGGAAATGGGATAAGATTAACAGCAAGCTTGCGGAGATCCGAGTTGAGCTGACCAGGGAAACGAAGGCAGCAAGTAACTCCACTCATGGTAGCAGAAATCAGGTGATTCAGGTCACCAACTGCAAACAAGTGAAATCACTGGTCAGCTTATGTCATGTCTACAATGTCAGCATTGTTTGTAACAAGGACTATAATATGAAAACCAGCATCTAAAGATCCCTGTTTCTGGAAAACATAAGCCTAAACCCTCAATTATGCCAATCTTACAAGACCAAAAAGAGTGTGCAGAAACAAATAATGAAACCAAAGAATGATTTGGTTATTCTCATGCACACAATCTATAAGATAATTTAAAAGGCCTTTGAATACTGGAGCAGCAAGCAGTGAAAACTAGGACCCCTGAGAGGCTACAGTCCCACATGTGTATGTACAGGTTTGTGCATGTGTTCCAAAAGTAAGACCAGCTAGTCCAATGGTAAAATTTATAAAATATATGGTAACCAAACTAAGGACAAAGTTGTCAGCAAGTGAACAGAAATATCAACGAGATGGATTTAATGATATTTTATCAAGACAGGACCCAAACAAAAATCATAAACTCAGAGACCATAGCTGAAAGTGTATATAGAATTTGATTGTCTGAACATTCACCACAAGTAAAAACAATACCCAAACCCCCCAAATCAAAATTTCAATATCATTTTACTAACATTCAGCATGGCAAATACAAGACCTAAATACTAAAACACAAAATCAATGCTGGACTAAAAGGGTGTATAACAAAAATCTTTTCTAAAATGAAATTGTAACAGGGCGGAAAATCAATAAGGAGAATGAACTCACAGCTTGGAGTGGTGAGCTTGAGTGTTCTGAAGCAAATGTCGTAGAGAGCCTCGTTGTCCAACACCATGCACTCATCTGCGTTTTCAACGAGCTGATGAACAGAGAGCGTTGCATTGTAAGGCTCAACGACAGTGTCGGACACCTTTGGGGATGGAAACACAGAGAATGTGAGCATCATCCTATCCGGATATTCCTCTCGGATCTTGGAAATGAGAAGGGTTCCCATTCCAGACCCAGTGCCACCTCCAAGAGAGTGACAAACCTGAAACCCTAAAATAATAGCAATACAGAACAATTAGCATACTCCACAACATAGACAGTGTAACAAAACAGAGAAATTGAAACGTATAATCAAAATTCCACGATATTTCACTTCAATTTCTAAGCAACATATCAGAAATGGACGCAGATCTAGCAATTCACTACAGTAAGGACCTCAAAACATGTAACTAGATTTCCGGAACACAAATATACAAAAAAAAAAAAAAAACAACAGAAAAAACAAATAATGCTTGAATACCTTGCAAGCAGTCGCAGTTCTCAGCCTCCTTCCGAACAACATCGAGAACCGAGTCAATCAACTCAGCGCCTTCAGTGTAGTGACCCTTGGCCCAGTTATTTCCAGCACCGGACTGTCCGAAGACGAAGTTGTCCGGGCGGAAGATCTGGCCGTACGGTCCAGATCTGACGCTGTCCATGGTGCCGGGCTCCAGATCCATGAGGACGGCGCGTGGGACGAACCTTCCGCAGCTGGCCTCGTTGTAGTAGACATTGACGCGCTCGAGCTGGAGCTCGTTGTCGCCCTGGTAGCGGCCGGTGGAGTCAATGCCATGCTCGGCGCAGACGACCTCCCAGAACTTGGCGCCGATCTGGTTGCCGCACTGGCCTCCCTGTATGTGAAGGATTTCACGCATTTTCGAGAGCGTTTGGGAGAGTAAGAGTTAGGGTTTTGAGGAGGAGATGAAGGTTCTCTCAGAGATGATTGAAATGCTCAGACAGATGAAGACGAAGGGTTTTGAGAGTGAGAGGGAGTGACGTGGGGGGTTTTATAGCGGGAGAGGTGACGGTGGAATTTGACGGCGCCGTTTGCTTCTAGTGGGAATTTGAATTTTGAAAAGCGAAAACGTCATTTTGAGTGGGGCTAGGGAGGATCGGGGGTGGCTACGGTAGGGTTTGTATGAGCTCTGAGGCGTTGATTGAGTTGGTTGTGTTCAAGTCAGTTTGGATGGCGGTTTAACGTTCGGGAACAGTTGGGAGATTTGACTCCACGCGCTGTCAATTGGCTGATGGTTACGCGCCAGCGGCGTAGTGGGTGTATTGGATTTGGATGAGGGACGGAGAGAGTGAGTCTGTAGAGTGCACATGAGGTTCGCACCGGTAACACGTGATTGGAAGAGAGGGTCATGTGACTAGAACTTTAAACATCTTTCTTTTTTAAGAAAACATTTTTTTTTTTAAGAAGCACTTACAACAAATTTAGTAAGCATATTCCCTAATTTTAATATGAGTATGGTTGTACCAAGTAAGTTATCAAATTTTGTTCACCAATTTATGTTTTTTTGTGTTGTTCATTTATTTACTTTTCAACTTATTCTTAATTACATTTATTTCTAACAAGATAGTAATATCTACATTAACACATGACATTTCAGTTATACACAAAAAAATTATATTTGATAACTCTAGCATTACTATTATTATTATAAAATTACTCTTTTTTCAACAATAATTCATACACTTACAAAAATTATAATCAAATAGTGTGTCAATACTCATATGAGTCATATTAATAAACCAACACATCATTTGGTGGGTATAGTTATAATTTTTTTTTTCCATTATGTCGATCCTCACCATTTGGGCTAGCTTGAAGACTTCCCCTTCCCCTTCCCATTCCCATTATATAGTTGAAGTTGGATTTTTTTTGTTGGAACTTGAAATTTGTATTAAGTACAAATGAGATCGTTACAAAAATATAATTTTAGATGTGTATATTAACACTCTTTACTGTAGAGTTGCAAATTCGGGTTGATGATTAAAAGGTTTCAAACTTTATGATCATGTTATGAAATATAAGTTTAGTTGTCACATATCAAACTCCTTATTTTCTTGTCCCAGAATTGAGATCCTTGGACCTATACCAACCGTACCTTTCACTCAATCTAACTTCTAACACTAGTGGAGTGGCCCCGTGATGGCTTAGATGAACAAAAGTAGAAAGAAGCAATGTTATCATCACCATAGTTTGACATCAATTGCGAGCAAATGTAGCCATCACTCAACCCTTGGGGACAAAGCTAAGAAAACCAAGATTTATTGGTAAGACTACCAAGATATGACATCCCTCGAATAAAGGACACCACAAAAATCTCTTATATCGTTAAAATTTTATTTGATTACATTCCCATTGCCTAACAATTTATGACAGTATCTGTTTGCAGCTTTAATGAGATGAAACTCAATAATTTAGCAACACAGAGTTAATCATTAAAAATAATCTTATAAGAAAATCATAAAAAATAACATATTATTAGAAAATAAAAAAGACAGCAAGAGGCCGCTGGCCAAGAGCTCAAAAGCTCTGACATTCTGTTCAGTGTGCCACACACTTACGCTTTAGTTTGCCTGCATATCAAGCAAACCTAACATTCATTTTGTAAAATGCCATGGTGTCAGATCAATTTGGAAGAAAAATCTGCTCATGGGATGGTTTTGGACTTGAGATTGTTATTGGGCTCAAGATTAAGGCCCATTTAGTGATCACTTCAGACCTTGATTAAAAAAATATTTCTCTTCGTATAACTGGACCTTTAGGCCCATCACGAAGAGTGGCGAGGTACATGGAACCGCAGTCCACAATGTTTTGACACCTAAGAAAATTACGATGGTTCTGAGCGCAGGTGATCCTCCTTCTTGAACCCTTTTGTGTCACGCACAGAGCTGCCAAAACCCTCTCAAACTCCCAAACTGTATTCTCTTCGCGTTTTCAGACAAAAATGGTGAACCAAAGACAGAGAGAGGCTCGCAAGAAATTCAGAGCTGAACACCCAGAACTGGTTCGAAAGCCAGAACCGAAACCTCGAAAAGACCCAATCAAGAAGAAGGAGGAGAAGAGCAAGTTCAAGCGCAAGAAGGCCCAATCTGGAGAACCCAATGACCCGAAACCAACCAAAAAAGTTCATGGAAAACACCCACTTAGAGTCCCTGGTATGAAGCCTGGTGAGAGCTGTTTCATTTGTAAAGCCCGAGACCACATTGCCAAGCTTTGCCCTCAGAAATCTCAGTGGGAGAAGAACAAGGTCTGGTTTCATGTACTAATTTTGATGTAGTTTGAGTTTTCTTTATCTGGGTAATTCCCCAATTGAAGAAATATTGAATAAGTTATCCAATTTTATGTAGGTTCTATATGGGATTGGTGAATCATGTACATTATGCTTTGTGAATGTGGCAGTAATTAATGAATAGTTAAAAAAATGGATTCTAAACGTATATATATTCGTAGGTCTGTTTTGTTTAGCATGTAGTATTGGAAATGCTGGGTGTGCGCTTGAACCAAATATGGTTTTTCGCTTTTTTTTTTTTGGTAAGATGGTTTTTGCTTTGTTATTTGTTGCAAAAGCTAATGGAGTTGAATTTTTATTGGAAAATGGGTAAGTCATGATGTGGAAACAACTTATGTTAAATTTTTTGCGTTTATGATGCTTGCAGATATGTTTATTATGTCGACAACGTGGGCATAGCTTGAAGAATTGCCCTAACAAGAACGACAGCACTATGGATATGAAGTTATGTTATAATTGTGGGGAAACTGGGCATTCACTTTCTAACTGCCCCAAACCTCTTGAAGATGGTAATTTACCCTTCGCTCCATTTAGATTACATCAAGTTGGTTAATCTTTGAATGATGAGTGCAGAAAATTATTAAGTGGCTTTATTTTAGTTTGCTTGTGAAGTGATGTATCCAACATCTCTGATCAAATGTTTTTTGTTCAACAAGACAGCATGCATATGATGTTTACATGAATAATACAAAGGTTTATAGCCTTACAAGATATACATAAGTGGCAAGAGCTAAGTTTGGACAATTTTCCAACTGAAATCATTTACCTTTCCTGAATTTAGTAATCTTTCTAAAATTTATATTTTTAGAATTGGCATTTCTATTGATTGATTATCCAATATTTTATCATGAAGGGACTTCAGAGTTGTTTGAATATAGCTTCTTAAAGATACACAAACTTGAATATTTAGAAAGTTTCGAAATAAAATTATTGTGATCTAGAACTACATGCTACTGAAAAATAAAAATAGAAAACAAGATAGTTGAGAAGGATTGTCCCCCTGTTCTCTTTGGCTGCTTCTTGTCTGTTATGCAAATTAATTTGTATGTGTTCCTCCATCTCTTCCCCGGTAGTTCCCCCCTAATTTTTCAGTTTGTATTTTTTTTTTTTGTTAATTCTATTGGGTAGTACACATGATTTAGATAATCATAAATGGGGTATTTATTTTGTGACAATCAAGTTTTAGATCATACGTTTTGAGTTGCATATGTGATGTTTGAGTATATATGAGCTTTCCAACCTATGTACTCAATCTGAAGATCAGGACTTGTTTACTCTATGGTTATGTCATTGCTATGCTCATATTTGTTTATCTGGTGATGCAGGAGGAACTAAATTTGCCAAGTGCTTCATTTGTAAGGAGTCTGGTCACTTGAGCAAGAACTGCCCTAAAAATACTCATGGGATTTATCCTAAGGTAAATTAATCAACATCTGTGATTTTGACTTTTGCACAACATCAATACTATAATCATAGCAGGGGAATCAAGTTTACAGGATATAAATGTTATTGATTCCTTTTTGAGCCTTCCAAGCAGATTTCCTCCATGAATTGAATCTTACATTTTTCCAATATGATCTTAGGGTGGTTCTTGTAAAATATGTGGAGGTGTAACACATTTAGCAAAAGATTGTCCTAACAAAAGCAGCAGAGATTCAGTAGCTGTTGGCAAAGCTTTTCAGTCATGTAAGTTTTTCATAGAAACTCCTTGGTTTGCATTTTCTTTGAGTTCTCAACATTTAGTGGGGTGAACAACATTTCGATTTACTTTGTTCAGACATCTAATCCTCTCACTATTATGAAGTATTCTCATTTATTTCAACTAATTTGTAAAAGGTGCTTTGATCATTTTATTTAGTGGCGTTGTACTAAGTTTACCTTTTTTTTTTCTTTTGCAGGGAAGGAAGATGAAAGACCAAGAGGAAAGGTCACCAAATTTGTGAGTGGAGATGATCTTGAGGACGATTTCAGTTTCATAGATGAGAAGGCAGCTGATATAGTTGGTTCTTCTTCTCAACCACAAGAAAGTAATGTAACATCAAGGAAGAAACATGGACCCAAAGTAGTGAATTTCGTTGGATGATGTTGAAATTCATGTGAATTTATCTGTCATTCCCTTTTATGGTACCATGCAATTGCATTGCCTTGGCACCATTCACAATTTTGCTGTAGTCCAAAATTCTCTCTGTCAGTCTTTAGATATATTTTTCTTAGTTCTAAATGTAACATTATTTTCTCAACATCATAATTTATTTTGTGTACACTTGCCTAAAGGAAATGACTGTTCCTACTCAGTCTTTAAGGTTGAAGAATTGTTGATCATTCAGATTCTGTTTCCTTTTGAAATTTTGGAGATAAAATATGGTGAAAGCAAGTATGGTTGGCCATGGCATGCAATGATATATAACGTAACAGGGTGATTGGTTAATTGTGGACATGATGAGCCATAGAAGCTTATAGAATTCTCAACCCTTGTTTTGTCCCTTAATATTCTCTCCGTTTCCGCATTTTTCTGACCCCTCATGCCTCCCCAAAAATAAGGATCTCTCCTTCTGCTATACTCTCAATCTCTCTCATTCTTTTCTTCTTTCTTCTTCATTTCGCACAACACTTCCTGTCTCTTTCGGACGACAAAATGGTATGTCTGATTTCTCTCTCTATCTCATCTTTTTCAACATTATTTTTGTGACAGCGGAATATCGAATAAAAACATTGATCTGAGCCCTGTTCTTTGTTTTTGGATCTGAATTGATTTTTTTGTTGTTGTTATATTGGAATGGAACAAACCTTCTACCTATCTTAATTCTAACAAATTTCTCCATCATTCCTCACTTTAGAACCGATTTACTCTTAGTTGAGAATGGTCGCGATCCATTGCATGTACAGCCATGCAATTATGCCATTTTGATTTGAATTTTTAAAATTCCCACTTCCGACAATTACCTATACAATTTGACATGAACTTTGGAATTAACTATTAGCTAAACTTTGTTGTTAAGCATATAATTACTTATTTATGAGGATTTTTGTTGTGAATTATGCGTACATATGGTTTTGTTTTGTTTTGGTGTTGCTTAAAATGGATGATTGGGGTAGGCGTCTGGCATGGCTGTGAGTGATGAATGCAAACTGAAGTTTTTGGAGCTAAAAGCAAAGAGAAACTATCGATTCATTACATTCAAGATTGACGGCCAAGAAGTGGTGGTAGACAAAGCAGGGAGCCCAGATGAAACTTACGACGATTTCGCGGCATCGCTGCCTGCCGATGAATGCCGCTACGCTGTCTTTGATTTTGATTTCACCACCCCTGAGAACTGCAACAAAAGCAAGATTTTCTTCATTGCATGGTAATTCATTCATTAATTTATTTCAAATTTTCTTCATTTCTTCATTGCTTTGCAACAAAAGCAAGATTTTAGAGTCTTAAAAATCAAGGGATCTTCAAGCCCTTCTCAAGTAGTGTTCGAAACCCCTCAAACAGAGCTCAAACCCATTGAACAATCATCTAGTCCATTTTTTGAAGGCTTAAAAATCGGGTGATGTTTGAACCCTTCTCGAGTAGTGCTTGAACCCCCTCAAGCAGTGATTGTTTGAGCATTAGTCGATGGGTTATCATATATAGCTCATAATTACTAATAATAATGTACATTATGTGCATGAAACTTGATTTTCTTTGTTGTGATAATTACTAATAATAATAATAATAATAGGTCACCTGATACATCAAGGGTGAGAATGAAGATGGTGTATGCTAGCTCCAAGGATAGATTCAAGAGGGAATTGGACGGCATTCAACTTGAGTTGCAAGCAACTGATCCTAGCGAAATGAGCCTTGACATTATAAAAGCGCGAGCTCTTTGAACTACTCATCAACCCCTTTACTTCACAAATAACAATTTTTTGAGCAGCAATTAATTAAATTCTCTTCTCTTCTCTTGTTGTTGTATGGGTTGCATACCAATCATGTAGTTTAATGTAATATTATGAATTCTTTTATCAATTTCAAACTTCTTACATCATGGTCTCTGATTTAGTCAATACAATAAGTCATCTTGTACGTTTCAAGGTCTACTAATACACTGCTGCTGCTGATTTAACCTCCTTTGAACTTCAGAAAATATATTTTCTTTTTCTTTTTTGGTTTGAAGAAACAAAAAACACACAACTTCAAGCAAAGTCTTCGGAATAATCAAAGTAGTGAGGATGGGTGCAGTTTGGTTAACCGAACTAGTAGGATCAAATCGGCAAACGAACCAATATTAATTAAGTTTGGTATGATAGATTTGACAACTGTATCCGAAACTGTTGGGATTTAATCGATAGGTTTGGTTAACTGAAATTCTCAATTTAATTAGGTGATCAGTTTAGATTGAAATTTAATTAGTCCATTAATTTTTTAAAGTCTTAATGTAAAAAGCCCAAATTCTGGGCTTTAACACGTAAAGACCAAAGTTAACTACAACCTGATAGTAAACACCAAATGCCGCCACACGTGTTAACCTATAAAATTTTAATTAATATTAATATAGTCTATTCCTAATTCCTATCGGTTTTATCCAGCGGCATGGAGTATTAAAACTAGATAACAAATCGGATCTTTTGATTTGGTTTGATACTTTGATATATAACCGAAACATATAAAAATATTCTTTCATTTTTTTGGCCTCGAGAAAGTATTCTTTCAAGCCTCAAATTAAGTATATACTCTCAAGTAATCATAAAGCACAACTTAAATCAAAATCAATAGAAAAAAAAAAAAAAAATCTTTATTTAGTGGAAAATGTGTCTGCTAATAATACGTACCCAGAAAGGAATTATACATAAAAAAAAAAAATAGTTGAGGTAGTACGTCTAAGTAGTCAACTAATTAATCGGTATCCATAAACCTACATAACCCTCTCTATGATTGCTTACTCTGCTTGTCCCAGTATTTCTTCTCCCATGTCTCTACTTGTCTAATTGAATTTTCTTTTCTCCTGAGTACTGCAAAAAGGGATTGAGGATCATAAGGAGGAGGCATGGTGCATGGGTTACTGACTGCAGGACCCTTCACCATAGATTCCATCATAAATTGCTTCACTGATCCTTGTGCTGGGCATGCCATTGCCTCCGAGCAGAGTTCTGTAGCATTTTCAGGTATGGTGGGCTTGAATTGTAAGAGCTTTGCGTATTCGTTTAAGAGATGGAACATGTAGTCATACACATAGTCCATCTTCAACTCCTCTTGAATTAATTTACTTGCTGCCTTTCCAATCGCTTGTGCCTGCATGATCAAATCCATGAAACCAATACAATAAGAAAAAGAATATATATGTAATAGATTTGAGCTTATAATATATATATTCTTGATTGATGACATGATCTGCATGCAAAAGAAGCCCACTTTCACGCACAGAGATTATATTACCTTTTTCTTGTGGCTGTTGCCCCAATTAACAGCAAACTTAATAGATCTGCACTTGTCATCTGCCTTTATGGGCCAGTAGTGGTGCAGTGGCATCAAACCTCTTGTGAAGAAATCATAGTAAAGGGGTTTTACTATTAAGGTAGGCGAATCACAAGCAAGAATGTATTTGTCACTGACAGACCAAGCAGACCCTTCTATGTAGATTTTATACCTGCAATATATATAGTTGTGCATGGAAGAAACTAAAGTCAGGCAATTAGTAACAGAAAGACAAATTAAGCAAATGAAAACTTGGATATATGGTGGGATCTTTCTACCTATGAATGCATTGGCTTGCCAAATCTGATTGCTTGAAACCTTCATTGTATTCTTTAGACCAATCCTGAAGAGATATTCAAGGAAATGGTCATTTGCAATTGTAATGTAAGAATAGAAGAGTTAAAAGAAGAAGGAGATGATCTTAATTAATGGTACCTGAGCATAAACGCGAGCATTCCAGTCGTGTTCGTTGGAAACATTGCATTTCATGAGGTCTTGCCTGGTTTCAGCAACATCAGGATTTCCCTTCCAATAAGCATAAGGTGCTCTGTCTAGCCAGCTACTCCTCTTGTTGCCTTCCTCCAGCTCCTTTAGCAAACTCTCCCATGGCTTTATATTGATTTCAGCCCTACGTACACAAATCAAAACGGCAAGCTGCATGTCATTTTCTGCATGCACGTTTAATAATGTATCATATGAAGCTATATTATGATAGTTTCCTTGTTTGATTTCCTTTAATGTTTATTTTTTTGATAAATCAATTTCCGCACCAATTACTTTTTTTTAGTTCAGGAAAAATAAAAAGTGAAGAGGTCTTTAATTACCATCCCCAAAAGGACCAATCAGGGAAGACAATATCAAGTGTGTGGTCATCCCCACAGTAGCGAAACAACGGTGGTGGGGCCGTGGCATTCTGTCCACTGTATTCGCTTGATGAAACGACTGGCCAGTCAACGCAGTCAAATATGAGCTCCAGATCAGGCACTTTTCCTGGGTACCTCCGTAACAACTGTAGGATCCCCCACAGCGTAAAATCGTCTCTGGTCTGAAACCCCTTCACATATTGCTCCACGTAAGCCTTGCCATTCACAATCACCAACTTGAAATTGGCCATACGCTGGGCCCTCTGCAGCATGTCCCTTGTGATCCCTGTGTGCGCCCATGGCCTTAGGTCTTCGTGTATCCAACGGAAGTGTTCCGGACACGTGGGTGGTGATGGACGGTCAGGATCTTGCTCTGGGTCGAAGGTGGTGGGGTAGTTTGAGGGGCAGGTACATGTGAGTTTGTAGGCAGTGCAGTTGAGTGGAATTTCCAATTGTTTTGGGGGATTTTTGGGAATATCAAGGGTTTTGTAAGGGTTTATCTGGGATGTTATGGTCGTTATTATCGGATCTTGAGTATGTGTCTGTCACATGCACAATAAGGTAAAAAACAGCTCATGTCACTAATTGTACCAAAAAAAGAAAATAGCTCATTTCAATAACGGCCAATAGCCTAATGCTAATGTAAATGCTATAATGTATAGCTCGTGTCAACTTCTAATGACGATTAAAAACTTTTTTTTTTTTTTGGAAGTAGTAAAGTTAAAGCTATAGTAATTAAATAGATTATGTGAAAAATAACATATATTGCCAAATTATGTGTCATATCACTTGGTGAGCAAAAGTTGGGATAAGTCTTTAATGCCCAATATTATTGACATGATACTTATGAGTAATGCTAGATTCACCAAATATCAAATGATGTGAGAATATTTCATTTATTCAATTTTAGATTAATTTTAGATATTATTTATTTTTAACAGGACATATATTGTAACACATCATTTAGTAAATTGGTGGCTCAAGTATTTTCCTTTCTTTTTCTTTTTTAAGAGAAGTCCGATTATCAATTACAAATGTACAATGTAGTTGATTAAAATAATTATTTAATGAAAATACAAATGAATGCAGGTGAATAGCATGCTAGGCCCATTAATCAACTTGCTGGACTTCCGTAGTCAGCATTGCTGGGCCTCGACATATGGCCCATCAAGGCCCACATAAACACGTTACCGACAGTCACGGGCCCCACGGCACATGTTAGGCCTAAGAATACTCTCCCGGGTCCCGGCATACGAAATCGACTTATGCTGTTTTAAGAAACGAGGTTGAGGAAGCGCGTCACTTACAGTGGAGTTGAGGAAGCGCGTGCAGACAAATGCACCGACGAGGAGGAAGAGGAAGACGAAGATAGCATAAAATCTTGCAGGCGACTTCATAAATGGTCGCAAGAATAAAATTGTGCGTGTGAAATGACTATAAAGCCCCGACGACACTAACCCATGGCTCTGCAAACTCTGCATATTACCCTTCTCGATCTATCATCGCTCTGCAACACTCTTTTCAACTGCTTTTTGTCGTTTCAAGTTCTCTGACAACAATGTTCCTGATTTTCAACAGCGGGAGATCAAATTCCACGATTTCAGCAACTGGGCACTTGTTTCTTTCCTCAAATGGAAATGACTTTGTTTCAGTTTTGGCTGGTTGAGGCTCTAAGTTCCTGCATTATTCTCTTTGATGCTCATATGAAGCTTCAAGCTTGCATTTTTCTTGGTTAATTCGGTTAGAATTTATGCAACAACAAGAAGCAAGACAAGGCAAAGAATACGATAGAATTTATGCCACAGAGCTGGTAAGAAAATTTGTGGCCTTAATAAAATGATATTTTAGGTACTTACTAAATCTGGCTGGTAGCGGATCAGAGACAGAGGAAAACAAAAAGAGGGGATTAAAAAGTTACATTGGAAAAAAATAAAAAGGAAACAGAGAGAGAAAGAAATAGATGAGAGGAGTGAAGAGAAAAGTTGGTGCACAATTGACAATACAATTACAATCTTTTGAGCAGCAATTGTTATTATTTTTTTAATTCTCATTTTCTTCTCTGGTTGTTGTACGGGTTGCATACCTATCTTGTAGTTTAAGCCTTTAAGGTAATATTTTGAATTCTTTTATAAATTTCAAACTCGATTCATCATTGTCTTTCATTTAGCCATTAGAAGATGTCATCTTTGTTTCAGGTAACAATATGTCATCTTTGTTTCAGGGGTCTGCTGCTGCTGCTGAATTAAGCTCCTTTGAACTTCTGAAAGTATACTTTAAAGTAGTCAAAAAGACACTAATGAAATCAAGATCAATAGGAAAAAAAATATTTTTTATTTAGTAGAAAATCTTTCTGCTAATAATACCCAGAAAATAATTATACATAAAAAATAAAAAAAATAGTTGAGCTCTAAGTACTCAAACTACTTAATCTGTATACATAAACCTATATAACCCTCACTAGGATTGCTTACTCTGATTGTCCCAGTAATTCTTCTCCCATGTTTCTACTTGTTTTATTGAATTGGCTTTTCTCCTAAGTACTGCAAAAAGAGATGGGGGATCATATGGCGGAGACATGGTGCATGGGTTACTGACTGCAGGACCCTTCACCATAGATTCCTTCATAAATTGCTTCACTAATCCTTGTGCTTTGCAAGCCATTGCCTCCGAGCAAAGTTCGATAGCTCTTCGAGGTATGGTGGGCTTGAATTGTAAGAGCTTTGCGTATTCATTTAGAAGATGAAACATGTAGTCATACACATAGTCCATCTTCAACTCCTCTTGAATTAATTTACTTGCTGCCTTTCCAATGGCTTGTGCCTGATGAAATCAATGAAAAGCAATGAAACAATTGAAAAGTGAGGCACTTCCAAATTTATATATGATTAGTAATGGCACCAGATTTGAATGAAATAAGACGACATGATCTGCAGAAGAAGCCTAAGTACTTATATTACCTTCTGCTTGTGGCTGTTACCCCAATCAACAGCAAATTTAATAGATCTGCACTTGTCATCATCCTTTATGGGCCAGTAGTGGTGCACTGGCATCAGACTTCTTGTGAAGAAATCATAGTAACGCGGTTTTACTATTAAGGTGAGTGAATCACAAGCAAGAATGTATTTGTTACTGACAGACCAAGCAGACCCTTCTATATAGATCTTGTACCTGCAAGGGTTGTGCGTGGAAGAAACTAAAGTCAGGCAATGAGCAACAGAAAGACAAAGCAAATGAACACTTTGACAGTGGGATCTTTCTACCTATGAATGCATTGGCTTGCCAAATCTGATTGCTTGTAACCTTGTTTTGATTCTTGAACCCAATCCTGCAGTTGATATTCAAGGGCATTGTCAGCTTCTATATTTTGCTACATTAATTTGACTCATTTCCAATTGTAAATTAAGAAGGGGGGTAAGGCAGAATATAGGTACAAATAGAACAGTTAAAGGCAGAAGGAGGTAAATAAGGGTACCTGAGCATAAACGCGAGCATTCCAGTCGTTTTGGTCAGAAACATTGCATTTGAGGAGGTCTTGCCTGGTTGCAGCAACAGCTGGATTTCCCTTCCAATAAGCATAAGGTTCTCGGTCTAGCCATCTGCTCCTCTTGTTGCCTTCCTCTAGATCCTTTAACAAACCCTCCCATGGCTTTATATTGATTTCAGCCCTACACAAGTAACAAGGTGAGGCTACAAGTCATTTTGGGATTGAAACGACAAATGCAATTATAAAAATGCACCTTCAACAATGTATTTTATGAATCAATATTCAGGACCATCAACCATGGTTTGTTTCAACCAGAATGCATGGGTGCACCATGCACCATCTGAGGGTAAGACTTCAACTCTGATTATTGAATATGATGATGATGATATGCTCAACCATGGGAGTTAGAAAGCCAAAAGCCAAATAAATTGAAAAAATTCATTAGCATTACTAGTTGTAGGTTCATAACTTCATTAATCCACAAAGGTTTGATGTTATGAATTACGATATGATATGTAAACATAATTTTTGAAAAGGAAAATTATGAATAAATTAAAAAAAAAGTGAAGAGGTCTTACCATCCCCAAAAGGACCAATCAGGGAAGACAATGTCGAGTGAGTGGTCATCCCCACAATAACGAAACAATGGTGGTGGGGCCGTGGCATTGTGGCCACTATACGCCCTTGATAAAACCACTGGCCAGTCAACGCAGTCAAACATGAGTTCCAGATCAGGCACTTTTCCTGGGTACCTCCGTAACAACTGTAGGATCCCCCACAGCGTAAAAACGTCTCTGCTCTGAAACGCCTTCTGATATTTCTCCACGTAAGCCTTGCCATTCACGATCACCAACTTGAAGTTGGCCGTACGCTTGGCCCTCTGTACCATGTCCCTAGTGATCCCTGTGTGGGCCCACGGCCTTAGGTCTTCGTGTATCCAACGAAAGTGTTCCGGACACGTGGGTGGTGATGGACGGTCAAGATCTTGCTCTGGGTCGAAGGTGGTGGGGTAGTTTGAGGGGCAGGTTCGTGTGTGGTCGTATGCAGTGCAGTTGAGTGGGATTTCCAATTGCTTTGGGGGCTTTTTGGGAATAGCAGGGATTTGGGATGTTCTGGTCGTTATTATAGGTTCTTCATCTGAGGAACCAACTAGAGTCTGTGGCTGTCGCGCGAAGCATAAGATCAAACAAAGTTAAGGGCCAATAGTAATATATATACACTACAAATTTTGAGTAGTACTGTTTGGACCATCTTAACTTCACAACTTTGTAGACTACCTTTTTAATAAAAGTGGGACGTGTTCCATTTTTATTCTAAGATCATAACTAGTGTTATACTCATCAATTTGTTTGGATTATTACTTATCTAAATTTGAATTTACTTGATTAACAACTAATAAATAAAATGATGACATATATAATGACACTTCATCTTATAAAATAATTTAGCAAGCAAATTTGGAATATTAATATGATTTAATTAGTATATTGACTAATGAAAAAAAAAAAGGGAAATATTTTTAACTCTATTCCCTAAACACAATGCCAAAAAAGTCGATGATTTCTTAGGTTAGCTAGTATGTCTGGAAATGTACATTTGAATTTACCATATTATTTTGTTAACAGAGGTCCAATTATCAATTGCAATGTAGTTTATCTGTTTATACCATGCTTACTGCTTACGGTTAAATAATTATTTAATGAAAACCTAATAAAATTATCAGTAATGTTACATTTATCATATTTTTATACTATAATTTTATACTATTTTACATAATATTAATTATTAGACATTAAAAAATAAAAAAATAAAAACATAAAAAAAAAAACATTTCAGTAAAATAATAACACATTAAATGAAATATAAATATAAAAAAAAATATAAATATAAATATGTGAAATAATTAACATTATTAATAATAGAGATGAATAGCATGCTAGGCCCATCAACCAACATGCCGGACCTGGACACATAGCCATCAATGACGATGACAATGACGATGCCCACAAAAACACGTTACCGACAGTCACGGCGCTTGTTAGGCCTGACAATACAGTGTAGTATTGTACTTTCTAGTTCTGGACACCACCATTTATTAAAAAATAAATAAAAAACGATTACTGGAACAGTGGAGTGTCAATGTAGTATGAGTGTATGACTTACAGTGGAGTTGAGGAAGCGCGTGCAGACAAACGCACCGATGAAGAGGGAGAGGAAGACGAAGAGAGCTGAAAATCTAGCAGGGGACTTCATAAATGGCCGCAAGAATATGATGGTGCGTGTGAAATGACTATAAAACCCCGACGACCCGTGGCCGTACCACAAGTAGTTCCTCTGGCTCTGCAACCTCTGCATATTACCCTTGTCGATCTCTCCTCTTCTCTCTGCAACACTCTTCTCAACTACTCTTTGCCCTTTCAAGTTCTCTGACAGCCATGTTCCTGATTTTCAACAGTGGTTGATCAAATTACACGACTTCAGCAACTGGGTACTTCGTTTCCTTCCTAGAATGGAAATGGGTTTGTTTCAGTTTTGTTCCTACATTATTCTCTTCGAAGCTCATGTGAAGCTTGCTTAATAAGATAGAATCTATCACCTGTGAATCTAGATCGTGCCACAGATCTTGCTTAATAGAAAGGTCTTTTAGGTAATTAATAAATTTGGTAAGGACTAGTGGTGGATCGGAGAATGAGAGAAAGAAAAGGTAGGGTTTAGAAAGTGACATCGGGAAGAGAGAGAGAGAGAGAGAGAGGTGGTAATTAAGTGTACAATTGATAATACTATTTCAAACTTTTTGAAGGAGGAATCTTCGTGACTACGCCGCTTCTTATTAATTCTTAGACTTATTTGCACATTTGCCCTCTAATTTTTAGATTTTTTTTTTATTTTGCCCCCTCATATTTATTTGTTTCATATAATCCTCTGAATTTTTATGTCGTTTCCCACATTACCCGATTCCGTTAACTCCGTCTACACCACCGTTACAAATGCTGACGTGGCGTCTACGTGGTGGGGCAATTTCGTCTTTTTAGCCACAGAGGACCAATCTTTGCCATGTGGTCATTTGTGGGACCCAATATGCCATGTTGGCAACCTTACCACATTTTTTTTAGGCTTATTTGCAAATTTCAGTTTTATGTTTTTAATTAAAAACATAAAACTGAAATTTTAATTAAAATAAATAAATCTTTGGATTGTGGGTTTGAGGTGAGGCTGGGGGAGGGGGTGTGGGACGGTGGGAGGTGCTGGGTGGAGGCGGGCGAGGGGGAGGGGTTGGGGGAAGGGCTGGGCCGAGCTGGGGCTGGTCGGGGAGGAGCTGGGTCGAGCTGAGGCTGGGCGGGGGAAGGCTCGACTGTGTGAGGCGGATCGGGGCAGAGCGAAGGTCGGGCTAGGCTGGGCTGCGTGCGACGAATCGGGACAGGGTGAGGCTGTGCAGGGCGGGGGAGGGGTTGGGTGGGGGTGGGCGGGGCGGGGGTTGAGTGAGGGTGGGGGTGGGCTGGGATGGGGCTGGGCTGGGCTGCATAGGGTAGATCGGGGCAGGGTGAGGCTGTGCGGGGCAAGGCTGGGCTGGGCGGGGCGAGGCGGGTCTAGGGCTGGGTGGTACGGGTCTTGTGGCATGTGCAGGGAGAGAGAGAGAGAGAGAGAGAGAGGGAAAAAGAATGGAGGAGGTTGTCGGCATATGCAGTGGATGGAGAAGGTGGGGTGGCCGGAATGTGCATAGTGTGGGAAGAGTGGGATGGCTGGCATGCGCAGTGGATGGGGAGGGAGTGGGGAGGGAGGGGTTTGGTCTTTTTTTGTTTTTTTAATTTAATTTAATATAATTTTAAAAGTTTTATTAGTTTGTTAATTTAAATATTGTTTTAAATATATTTTTCGAGTGAAATGACAAAATTACTCTTCCACGTCAGCATTTCTAACGGTGGTGTAGACGGAGTTGATGGAATCGGACAATGTGAGAAACGACATAAAGTTCAGGGGGTTATATGAGACAAATAAATGTGAGGGGCAAAATGAGAAAACACTTAAAAATCAGGGGACAAATGTGCAGATAAGCCTAATTCTTATTTATTTGTTTGATTATTTGTATATTTAGGTTTCAAATTTTTATTTTGAGTATGGGAAATTACAATGCTACACGACAAGGTGGGTCTTGGAAGTTGAAAGATGTTGCTTAAGCAATTTTCTATCGGATGCTGTTTTAACTTTTATCATAAATTGGGTCCTGTAACTCCTGTTTTAGGGATTTTAGTTATGTACTTATGTGTCTTTGTTTGGCAATTGGCACCTTCAGAATTTTTTGTTGTCATTTATTGCACAAATGAAAACGGACTTTCAGAAAGGTGATGTTATGGGCCTTTTGGCAATAATTATATTGCTCTTGAGGACTCCTTGAAGTTGATAGTTGATACCTGAATTGGATTTGAGTCCATTATATATAGAGCAAAAGGTCTACCGTATACAATTCTTTTTGAAGTCCAGTATATATAAAACCACTAGGGAATTATGCAGTCATTAAAATTCTGATATAATGCATTAATGCCTTCATTTAGATTTTAGACAATCAATTGGTGAAAGAAAGTAGGCAAGTTAGTTAATATCTCTTTGCTCTGTTTGACAGAAATAGCTGTGCATCTTAACTTGCGAATGTGTACAACCCAACATTTTTTGGTTTACTCACTATTTGTTCTTGAACAAAAATAAAATTGTGTACCTACCAACCTAACTAACTACAAAAATTGTAAGTGAAATAGGATATATAATACTTCTTTTACAATAATTAATCACATAATGGATGAATATGAGAGAAATGTTGTATGCAACCGCTACACTCAAGAATTTCTTCAACAAATGAGATATAAAATTTCAATGAGTAATGCAAAACAAATCAATCATGTTACATAAAACTTAAAGCATTTATACAAATACAAATACATAATTCAATTTTCTCATATCTGTTCTTAAATTTGGAATGCTTGAATGCCACCAACAAATCTTTTCCTCGAAAGAACTATTGCTATTATCATTATGCTCCAAAAGAAGCATTACAAATTATGACAGATTGACAGTGTTAGTTACACCAAAATTCAAAAATTGAAAGTTGGGCAAAATTAACCCGTTAACTGATTTTGAAAAGACAGAACAGAGAAGTGAATATTTCGTATTAGAAATCCAATTCCAACATATCATATACAATAGTTGTATTCTTTACCTCATAAATACACTTTGACTAGTGCTTGTCCAATTGCCAGCTTATGTCACGTACATATATAGCTTTGTAGTTTGTTCTAGGAACTTTTTCGTTTTTGTTTTTGTTCCCAAGTAAACTTAAAAAGCTGCAAATTCTGAGGTTCAGTAAAGTTGTGTTTAAAAGAAAAGCAGATTCTATAAATTAATATGATCATCATGATCAGTTCTTTGTAATTATGTCGTGAAATTCTTTTGGAAGTGCTAAAGCTGATGATGCAGTTGTGTTCTGTGTAAACAGTAGAGACAGAAAAACAAAAGCTGCTGATCAACTTCTGAGCGCAGTTGAGACATGGGCTTGACCTTGACGTGTATAATTCATAGATGGCTTTCTCTTTGATAAATGTAAAAGACCAAAGAGCATTAATCACAACAAACAATCACATTTAGACTAGAAAGTTTGGAAACCAGCTGCTAGCTAGAACTAATTGAATGTTGGAGCACCTCTTGGTTCATAATTAAGTATGAGGTGCATGGCCTACATGTCATATACAACTAGGGTTATAGCAATGATGGTTTTGATTTGTGACTTGTAATTGTGAGTGTGCTCCATCATTCCTCAAGAGCGTGTCATATTGGCAATTGAAAATTTACTGTATACTTAGTTTTTAAAAGTGATACAGAGGAAGAGGATTAGCTTTGGGGGTTGAGCTTGCACAAATCCACGCCTTTTCCATTCACGCGTGACCCCTCTTTCTCATGTTCTCTAATTTCAAAACCCAATATATATATATATAACCCTCTCTGTCTCTCTCTCTCTCTATAGCAGCTTGCATATAACATGCACTAGCTAGCTAGAGTAGTGGTCTCTTGCTTCCTTCATTAGGCAGGTCTTCATTTTGTAAACACATTACAGAAAAATATGTCTGTGAGTCTCTCTCTCTCTCTCACTCTCACACACACACACTCACTCACTCACTAAGGAAGTAATTAAGGCATTGACAATGTAAGTTTTGCTTTTACAGATGGTGGAGGTGAGAGTTCCAAACCTTGACTGTGAAGGATGTGCCTCCAAGTTAAAGAAAGCTCTCTTCAAGCTCAAAGGTACATATATGCCTTCTTTTGAGTGGCATACACAATTCATTCCTGCAAACGAACTGCATTTTGCAAGTTGACCAAAAAAAAAAGAACTGCAATTTGCAAGAGGCTCTGTTGAGCAATGAGCATTACATTTGAGGGATTCTTTGGTGACCCAAGAGTGTTCTTTGGACACCCACCTTAGGTGGGGAAGGTCCACTAAGGCAATACATACTTATTCATGTTGAGTTTTGGGCCTATAACTCAATGCTCCTATCATACAAGACTTGGGCCACCTTGAATGAAGCCCAGTCACAAATCATAACATGGGTATTCGAGTGGGTTGCCCAAAGTTTAATGATCAAACCCAAATCAGAAAAATGATTTATTTTTTTTATATTTGTTTACAGGTGTAGAAGAGGTGGAAATAGAAATGGAGATCCGAAAAATAAGCGTGAGAGGATATGGGTTGGAGGAAAAGAAGGTGGTGAAGGCAATTAAACGAGCTGGAAAAGCAGCAGAGCCATGGCCATTTCCTGGATACTCTCATTTTGCCTCATTTTACAAGTACCCCAACTACATCGTCAACCATTATTACGACACATACAATTACAAAAACGACACCGCATCTGGTGTCCACACCTTCTTCCACACCCCGGCACTTTACTCAGTCGCCGTCGCATCTGATGAGCCCATCGCCTCCCTTTTTAGCGACGACAACCCACATGCTTGCACCATCATGTGATCGTTTTTTTATTCTATTTTTCTTTAATTAATTTCTTATCTTATGTTTAGTTTCATGCTTTAATGTGTTTGAGTTGTTTATCTTTATAAACAGTTTACGAGGAAGTTTTGCACGTTGGAAATATTGAAATTTTTTTAGTGTGAATTGCTTCTTTTTTCTTAGTAAGATCCCTAACAAATTGAAGTTGAAAGAACGTCAAAACTGGTGAACCCCAAGTCTAGTGTGAATTGCTTGACTTATAGTATTGTGGTTGTCAATTTTTTTCTTGTACCACACAACTATATAATATACTATCAATGCTCTTTCTCATTTTAGTCAAGGGCCTATTTTGACTATATTAACTCTCTTAAGTTTAGGCTTTGGAAATTTAACAAACTATGATATGGCAAACATAATTATAACCTTCATCTTGGAAAGTTCACAATTGGACATCTCTCATTGTGGTGAAGTCATCATGGATTTCAGCAAGCTTAATAAGTCAATTACTTGGATATTGATCGAACTCCAAATTCAAATTTGTGCCTTTGTTGCAATTTAGGAAAATATAAAATCCATTAAGTTATCCATTATAGGAATACTCTTGAAAAAGTGGTCACGACTCATGACCATATTTACCAAAAATTCAACAGAATTAACAACATAAATGATGAAAATTGAAAAGGTTTATTTGCACATTTACCCTTTGAAATTATATTTTTGTCATACTTCATTCTCTTAAAGTTTATTGTTTCAATTTAGCTTTATAAGTTTTCTCCATGTATTTTCAAACAAACAAAAAATTTCCTATGTATCTCACATAACTCAAAAATTTTCTGTGTTTTGAATTATTGATGTAGCATCTATTTGTCATTTATGTGCCAGGAGATTAGTTGACGGATTTAACAATTTCAAATTATGTGAGATATGGACAAAACTTATAAGAGATAAACTGAAATAACAAACTTTGAATAAATAAAATAAGACGAAACTATAGTTTTAAAAAATAAATGTGAAAATAAGCCAATTGAAAAATGGTTATAATTTTGAAGACGTTGCTATAATTGAGCCCATCAAAATTTAATTCACAAGTAGAAAATAATAATATCCTAGGACCTACCATCACCACAACTCGCCAGTCCCCACTGTGGCACTGCCGTTGCTTTCAAAATATCTTCACCTCCTTTTATAACATGTCTCTTTTTCCTTTGCTTCTTTTTCTCTCTTTTCACCTCAGTCAAGTCACATGTACTACAAAGAGAAAAAAAGAGAGAATCAACGAGAAAGAGGAAGGAATGCCATGTCAGTGAAACTTGGTTTTGAGAAATTCTTCTCTTGTGCGATACATCGTTTTGAATGGAGAGAATCTTTTTTAGAGTAAACACAAGCCGTCCTCCTTTCCAATAGATGGCATGGCCCAGCCAACTAGCCTACCAAAGCACACCGACTCTTGTTTTCGACCATAATTATGAAAGAGAAACCCCAAAATGGAATTTGATTTAACATTTCATATACTTGCCACGTGGGAATAAAGCTTGAATTTTATTTTAATTTTCATAGGGGAACAAAGCTTGAATCTGGAAAATATGTGTTCAGTATCCACAAATTAGGGTGTGATGTTACATAATTAGTCTTGAAAGAGTGGTATTAGAGACATCAATTAATATCTTAATTTGGATCTTATTTATTTATTAATAGCAAGTAGAAAACCAACGTATCATCTCTGAGTCACACCAAAAATTGATGAAAGAGTTAGTGCCTCTAATATTATTGGTTTTGAAATTATTTAAACTAAACGTCTAAAATTCATCATGAAATTAAATTTTCTAGTGATATTTTGATGTTATTGTTGTATTTATATTTAAAATTATGTATATCAAGTGTTTATATAGAACTTGGGAAACATAGTATTAGGTTCTTAAATTACTAAACTCACAAATTTGCAGGTCTTATTCTACTTAACATCAGATTATGCAATAAACTTTGGAAATGTGTGTGTGTTTTTTTTTAAAGAGAGATAATTTAAATTTAAAACCTCTCTAATATTGCTGTACTTCTCTCCACGATAAAGAAAATTCCTACCATTCAAATGGTGCAAAACGGCACCACCATGCCAGACATTTGTCTAATGCAGTAAAACGATATTGCTATGTGGCCAAAGACTGTATTTAAAGAACCATCTGTTGGATGTGTAACTCTCACGCAACAACCCCACCCCCCAGTCCCCACACACACAAAACCCAAACCCAAACCCAAACCCAACACGCTACAAAATCACAAATTCTCTTGGTTTCATTCTCTCTCTCTCTCTCTCTCTCTCTCTCTCTCTCTCAAGATTCTTTTTCATTTGTGCTCTTAAGTTCTTCCTCTTAGCATGGCAGCTCAGGTGCTTTTCCAACTCTAACATGCTCTCTTCGATTCAATCTAGTGTCATGTTTACAACCTTGTCTAGTAACATAGACTGTAACCCATGTTTTAATTTGCTTTTAACTTAATTTGTAGCAGAAGGTGGTCTTGAAGGTCTTGACTATGACTGATGAAAAAACAAAGCAGAAAGCCATTGAAGCTGCCGCCGATATATATGGTATTGTTTTTTATCTTTTTAAGTTTTGCTTGCAGCTTCAAATATCCAAAGAATTCTCAAAAACTTCCTTGTTGCTAGTGCCATATCACAAGAGAATTTATAGATCATGTTTTAAACATTCTCTGTTTTTGTTTTCTTCATTTTTTGGTGATTTAATGAACAGGGATTGATTCAATCGCGGCGGATCTAAAGGACCAAAAGCTAACAGTGGTGGGAATGATGGATACAGTGGCAGTGGTAAAGAAGTTGAAGAAGGTAGGTAAAGTGGACATAATATCAGTTGGTCCAGCCAAGGAAGAGAAAAAAGAGGAGAAGAAAGAGGACAAAAAAGAGGACAAAAAAGAGGAGAAGAAAGAAGAAAAGAAGGAAGAGAAGAAGTAAAAATAAGAAAACCCAAATTTAATTTATATCTCTCATCTCATTGTAAAAGGCAAATGTTTATGATGCAATCATGCAATTTGGCAATGTATTAAGATTTATGAGTTTATTTTCTTGGCGATGTAAATAAAAAGTTGGGAATGGGTGTAATTTGAAACAGTGGAACTGTTCAGATTCAGAGGTATGAATGTATGATATGATATTATGCAAGCAAATGGCTTGCTTTGGTGAAGTGGTGATAAGATCGTCAATTTTGTCTTAGTTTTTTTTTTTTGGTCATGAATTTTGTCTTAGTTTGGAAAGTAAGAAAAGAGCAAAGAATATTATGTTGAACAATACTTGGGTCGCCCCTTAGGGTATCTCAAGATCACCCCAACTCCCCAAATTATGATTTCGGCAATGTTGGTGTATAATCGGAACCATTTAATTTTTAGATAACATATTAAAAATCATCTCTGCAAAAAAAATCAAATTAATTAGAAATTGTTTGGTTATATAACTGTTGTCAATTAAATAAAAAAAATCAACAGTTTGGTAAAAAAATCACTCTTTAATTGAAAATTATTTTTTTATTTATTTAATTGACAACAGTTATATAACCAAATGATTTCCGATTGATTTGATTTTTTGCAGAGATGATCTTTAATATGTTATCTAAAAAATGAACGATTCCAATTATGCACTGACATTGCCAAAATCACGATTTGAAAGGGATGGGGTGACCTTGAGGTACCCAAGGAGTGAACCAAGAATTGTTCTATTATGTTGCCATCATACATGCATTCTCAATTGAAAAGAGAAAAGAATATTATGCACGTATTTTATTATATTTTTGTAATTGTTGAGATGGGTACGGTTGAAATTAAGCATTGAATTATTAGACAATTTAGACTGTGCCGGAAATGATGACTCTGCTGAGTCATGGCTCATGTCCTGTCTTTGTGATCTGTTACTGTGTTTCAACTTTGATAGTGATTGCTGAGTAAGCATGATCTTGATTCATTGCACCAATATGCAATAGATTCGGCAACATGAAATTAGCTTAGGCAGCGATCCCAGCTCCCAAGTGGTGAGGAATTCTTAACAGTCCAGTATAATTTGTACATTGACATATCCAGGCAAATAGACCCTTCTGTTGGTTTGTCTTGATGCCCATAATGGTATTAAGAACCTTGAAAAACTAATGTAAACATTAGGTATTGGTTATATGACTTATATCCAATAGAGCAGGTGACAAAATGACATAATCTTGTTTCTACCAGATGGGTACAGCGTGCAGCATTGCGATTGAATTATTTATTAAAGATTGTTCAACAACTTTTTAGGCCATTATTTGTTTGTCTTGTTAGGCCGTCATGCTTAACCTGTAATAACTACAACACAAGGCCAGCCATGGCTAATGGCCCTATGCTACAGAATAAAAATCCTTGCTTAGCTGGGAACGACTAGAATGGGAAACGTACTATGACCTCAGTTTTCAACCCCTTGGCCAGCAAATTGCATTTGAACCAACTTTAAAAATTAAAAAATTCCCCGAAAGGGATGTTTATAGTAATATTACAAAATGATGACGATTGCAGAGAATAGAATATGGTTTCTGTTAAGTTCCAGCACTGCACGCAGCATATAAATACCTTAGACCTCAAGGAACTGTTAAAATGCAGAGCTCAAATATGTGAGAAAGCAACACAAACCAATTTACTCATTGCATGTCCTAAAGTGATAATGACAAAAGAACATAACTGAATTAGAAACAAGCATAGAGTCATTAACAATATAGGTAGAATCATATTGTTTGCACCCCTGTACCTTGGTAAAATTCTATTAAAAGGCACAACTTTGCTAGCATTTCAGTCTCCTTTAGCTAGGAGGCTTCAATAAAACTTGGTCAGGATAAGTTGAGCTAACTTCATGGCCTAAGGAAGAAGAAACCTTTCATCCTCAAAAGTTTGATTGATAAGGGGGAAAGTGTGTTAAGAAGAACATAGTTTCCCAATATAGTAGAACTTAAAAGTAAGTAAATCTCCTCTGTGAAAATCATGTAAGCTTACCACTGCATTGTGCCAAATGACAAAATAATACATGCCAAGGACAATAAAACAAGGTAATGCTTGCAGCACTCATAATTCAAAGCCACTAGTGTAATAAAGACAGCAATGTACTCCATTTGTATCCCCTAACTGATTTCCATTAAAACGGTGCCAAGAGTACCAAGCATGAAAATCTATCAAACTCTTCACCTTCTGCTTCACAGAACTAAAAACAAAAATGTCTGTAGTTATGCATATGTGCACCCATAATGCATACATGTGGGTGTGTGTGTGTACACATTATGTATGTATCTAAGAATGCTTACCCTAAAAGTGAAAATGAGAGACAGAAATAGAGAGATCGGGGAGAAAGAGAGGAAGAATCTAAGTGAAACCAGAATAGTATACTATTTAGTTCCTTTGACTTCACAAGGCCAGGAAAACAACAGTGACATTTCTGTATATGGGGGGCCAGAATATATGTTCTCGTGAGGGCATTGCCACTTTTTTGCAAACAATATAATGACAGCATCAGTGCGAAAAAACAATGAAGAAAACATGGACTAACTGCAGTTTATATATGTTAATCAGTTCACACTAGAAAATAAGCGACAAAAAAAACTTGTGCATACTTTACTTTTTCCCTCCCAAGACGACTGAAACAAGCTGTTGGTACATGGTGTAACGGAGATAGCCTGGAGCTACATAATGTTAATTGATCTAGATCAATTAGTTTCTTCTTATGAGATTGCAAGTAAATACTTCAAATAACAGAATCTACCACTTTAACATCTCCTATATCTCTTGAACTTTGAAAGCAGATGGGCATACTGTCCCTTATCCACCATATCTCTTATTACTTCATGAGCTTCAGAAAGCTTTCCAGCATTTCGCAAATAACTTACTAGTGTGTTGTACACAGTAAAATTTGGATTACAGCCTCTGGATTCCATATCCTTAAGCATGGAGCATGCTTCCTCAAATTTTCCAGCCATACAAAGCCCACGAATCATAGAATTGTATGTAAATACATTAGGAGCCTGCCCATTAGTGATCATCTCAACAAACATTCCTTGAGCCTTCTCAAGCTCCCCAGCCACAATATACCCGGTGATCATTACAGTGTAGCACACAACATCTGGCAAGCACTCATACTTTATCATCTCATCAAAAAAATACTTGCAAGCATCCAAATTTCCAGCCCTGCTCAGTCCATCTATCAATGTTGTGAAGTGAAGAACCTTTGGATCGAAACCCACTTCCTTCATGTGATTTAAAAGATTAAGAGCTGCAAGTGGTTTGTCTCCCTTACCAAGTACATGAAGAAGAATGTTATAAGTATGAAAATCTGGAGTGAATCCACTCCTACCCATTTCATCAAGCAGTCTGTGAAATTGATCCAACTTCCCCAATCTATATTTTGCACACATCAATATATTATAAGTTAGAATATTCGGGGAGTGACCCTCTGCCAACATCTGTTGATAAACCCACTCAATCAACTTGTACTGGTTCACCACGAGAAGGGAATGTAAAATTGCGTTGTATGAGTGTTCAAATGGCCTATAGTTAAACGTCTTTGATTTTATGAACCTTTCCACAACTTTTCTGGCCAAGCCTAACTCACCACAAGTACATATCAAAATGTAGAACGTCTGTGCTGTAGTTGGATACCCTTTTTCAATCATCTCATCAACTAGCCTCCACATTGCTTTAAACTCTTCACACTCAGCAAATATCTTCATCATTAAATGATATGTGCTTGTCGTGTGCCTGTAACTTTCCTGCTGACCACACCATACAAAAAACTTGTACCCTAATTTTGCACACCGCATTTTATTCGCATAATTTACTTTTTTCAAAATTTCGAAAAGAACTTCCCTCACAAGAGCCCCTGAAACATCTAAATGCAAGTCATCCAAAGCCACTTTTGCATCAGACCCAGGGCCATCTTGTTGAAGAACTTCAAGAACCCTAGTGGTATAAATCTTCACATCCTCCAAAAAATTCCGTCTTGCCGAGAAATGTTCCCGGGGGTGGCTCTCATACTCATTCAAAATTGAATCAAAACCTGAACTTCTCCGCATTCTCTTCAAGGGTTCCTCAATAAACTCATGCCCAGTATCCCCTTTATTGCCACTAAAGGGCCCATCGGACAATTTTCGTGCTACGACCACATAACACGAAATTTTGTGAATAACCCTTGGACCAAACAGAGATATAGAGTTCATGGTTGGTACCCATTATCTCTGCAACTTTGCACTACTTATTAAACCCAAGAAACCCACTAATAGACTGAGAATTAAAGGCACATAGAGCTTGAAAAGCTTTGTGTTCTCGAATTGAGAGATGCCCATTAAACTGGAGGGACCAAATTGCAGACAAAGTAGTGAATCGAGCAGAGACAGTTCATTGAGTTACCTATCTGAATCTCCAAAGTGTGAAAGAAGGCAGAGGAGGACTTACCTGGGTTGAGCAATCTGATAGGGCGATATGTCAGTATTTTGAAGCAGCTTGGGTTTCAAGTCCCGCCAGAGGTTTTAGTTGTCGTAAGGAGAGAAATCCGTACCCTTCCAGCGAGGGGGAACTGAAAAGGGATTTCGTATTTCCAACAGCAGATTCATCCTGTGGAATTCCAATTACTAAACGCCACCGTTGCATAGAGAGGTTTTTCTTTTTTATTTTAACATTAAAATCTTGATTGCTATAATTTGTCACTTTTTATTTTTTATGAAGGGACCTTTTTCGATTAAATTTCCCTAATTTTAATTCTTCCAAAAAATATCCTATAATTAATAGGAGTTGCAATCAAAGTTAAATTAGATATTTTATCATATTGCTCGTGTCTATATATATATATATATATATATATATGTAGTTAAAGAACACAAAATGGCCAATAATAGCCTTACATGCAAACAATATGTGTGTATTATATTAATTTAAAGGAGACTTAGAGTTTAGTTCATTTTATAAATCTTTTTTATACTAAAATCGGTAGTGATTTAGCGTTTTTAATTAAGTTCTTTTATTTTTCTTATTTGACGGATTTATGTTAGGTTTTAACTCTGAGATCCAAAATCTCAGAGTTAAAACCTAACATGCCCACTTTACAAAATCCACTCTACACCCTAGGAGGGAAAATACCTTTCAAATCGAGGAAGAACTTTATTATAAATTAAAAGAATTTTATTATAAATTAAAGAATTTTATTATGAATTAAAAAGATTCTCTTATAAATTATTATGTTTTAAAATGATTTTCTTATAAATTTTAAAACACCTCCACTTTTCATCTAAAAACTTTTTTTTTAAAGAACTTAAGTCTAATTATTTCTTAATTTAATTGACAGAAATTTTTAATTAAGATTTACAACTATTATTGACTATATAAACTTGATTGAAAAAATTAAAACTTCAAAAATCTAAGTGAAAAATGAAGCAAACTATACAGTGTGACATACACTATTATAGATTTTATATTAGAAGCATTGCTATATATTTGTTTGAATTCTTATTGTGTACGAATTTGTGTTGGTGAGTTGTACTTTGACTAGTGTTTTTTACAAGTTATAATTTCTATGGTGTTTATAAGTTATAATTTTGTACGAATTTTTATTGTGCACATATTAATTTCAATAATTACTCACATTGAATTATCTAAATTCAACTATATCCCATGTCATTCTTTAATATTTTCAAATCGTTTCTCACTATTGTTATTCATCTTACAATCACATTGTTGGTGTTGTAGCAAAGAAGGTCCTTGATGTAAATGTCTAGCTCTTTCATAAAAAGGGAAAATTCGGACTCTTGTCTACAGTACTTCATTCATCTTACAAAAGGGGAAAGTACCAACCCCCATTGTTGGCTTTGCTTTAATATGACGCAATAACGCTCTTATTTAAGATTTTAACGTCTAATCCCATTGCATAATTAATTAAAAATCCAAGTTCATGTTAATTGAAACACTTTCCAATTCAATACCAAGCAGGCAAGCACAAACCTCGAAGCTTAATCGATGCCGTATACCAGTTCTCCCTGTGCCACTCATTCATTTCGTAAATATGGTGACCATTTATAAATAATAGATCCACAATCACAGTAAGATGAAAGTATGAAACACTAGTCAAATTATAACACAAACTGTATAATAGTATAATACTAGTCAAACTGTATCTGACCAAACAAAAGGTAGAAAGTAGAAACTGTAAAACCCCATACAAAAAAAAAAAAAAACTTGACACAAGTAGAAATACCAAATACATTCCTCATCGCTTAATTTATTCACTAAAACACTTGAGCGGCGTCGTTTTCAGTTTCAGTTCCCCGACACCTGAGGTCTTCGGTCCTCAGCAACGTGGCTGCGGTTGGGCTCTGTTTCTCCAGCACCAGCAGAACCTTGCTGATCACCACTTTTCCCAAACCACGAACCAACAACGCCTTTAATCCTATCCACCACAAAATTCTCATTCCCTTCAGTATTACCCAAACGATTCTTGACCTCCTCCGACTCGGTGACCTTCCCCACAGGCTTAGCACTGGCCGCTGGCTCCTCCGGCTCATCCGCCTTTCGCTTATGCAACGAATTCGAAATCACCTCCGACAGCGCTTTGTCCTCCTCGCCAGGCTTCAATTTCTCAGCAAAATAGTCCTTCACAGTCGCTCCTTTCTCCTGCCCATCTTTATTAACCCCACTAGTACTATAATCCCGGGACTCTTTTCCAGTACCACCAACCTTCTCATCCTCCTTAACGGTGGCCCCAATTGTCTTACCCTGTTGATCATGTGCTGAATTAGTACCACTTTGATCACGCAATTGATCATGATCATCACCAGTCCCGCCATATCCTAGCTTCGAAGCAACAACGTTCTTAGCAGATATTGCCCTGTCAGTGATTGTAGAGGTCGCAGATGAAATTTTCTCAGTATAGCTGCTGCTCTGGTTCTGTTGATCAGGTGCTGATGATCCAGAGTTAACAGTACCACCAACTTTAACGTGATCCCCACTTTGATCATGCACTGGATCAAGCCCTCTTGACTGCTGATCATGATTCTGATCAGTCCCGCCATATCCAAGCTTTGAAGCAACAACGTTCTTCGCAGACACTGCACTGCCAGCGATGGCGGATGAAATTTGCCCAGTATAGCTGCTGCTCTGGTTTGATGGTTTCTCAGTGTCATGTGGGCCCTGAGAGAATTGGTCATGACTTCCGGTAGATAAATTGGAGACCTGGTTATGTTGTTGATCACTCTCGCCGCCATATCCTAGCTTGGAAGCAAGAACATTCTTTGCAGACGCTGCCTTGTCAGCGATTGCAGGGGTTGCAGACGAAGTTTTGTCAGTATTAGTAGTGCTCTGGTTTGATGGTCTCTCAGTTGCAGTGCTGTCATGTGGGCTTTGAGAGAATTGGTCATGGCTTCCAGCGGATAAACTGGGGACTTTGTCATGTTGTTGATCACTCTCGCCGCCATATCCTAGCTTGGAAGCAACAACGTTCTTTGCAGACGTTGCCTTGTCAGCGATTGCAGGGGTTGCAGATGAAATTTTGTCAGTATTAGTGCTCTGGTTTGATGGTCTCTCAGTTGCAGTGCTGTCATGTGGGCCATGAGAGGATTGATCGTGTGGTTTATGTTCTGCCACACCATGAAGGTTCATCTTACCAAATGAATGAAGAATTGGTGTGATTCCTACTCCCTCACTCCCTGTTACATGTTACCAAATTACAACAAAATTAAAAATTTATTTAACAATATTCTAAATAAATAAATCTGGGGTCTAATATTCAATAATTACCTTGGCTGGTTGGATCAGTGGCTTTGGTCTTTGAAGGAGTGTAAGCTTGAGGGTTGGCCCTAGGCGCGTGGGGATCCTCCTTGACCCTGGATTGTTCAAAATCATGTCCACCCTCCCCGGTAGTCTTCTGATTTGCAGGGGTATTCTGTGGCGCGTGAGGTTCCTCCCCCAAATTGATCTTAGGTTGCCCTGCAATTTCTTCTCCCGTTGTTGGGCCACTGAAATTGGGCTTCGGCCCAAGATTAAGATCCTCACGTCTGACTGCTGGTCTTCCAAAATCAGCATGCCCTGTACTTTGATTTTGCCCAGGTACATGGTCCCTTGGTGCTATAGGATCGTCACGCGCGGCTTTTGTATCGTCCGTTGGCGTCTTCAAAATGTCTCCTTGCCGAGTATCTCCAAAAGTGGCCGCTGGTGTCGTCGAATTGTGTCCTTGCCGAGGAAGACCAGTGTTCGTAATCACTGCAGAATCGTATACAGCCGGGCACATAAAATTTGATCAAATGTTTAATCACAAATTAAATAAATATGGTTATTATGTGAAAATTAAATCAAAGCAACTTACTTGGTGCATCATGCAGTTCTGGGTCGTCGTCCTCTTCATCAGCTTGATCATCGGGAACATGATCATCGTCTTGGCGGCCGTGCCCTTTGAACGTGTCCTTGATCTTCTTCGCCTTCGCCTTCACTTTCTTCAAAACCGACTTCTTCTCATGGTGGTCCTCATCTTGGTAAGCACCTTCTGCTAGAAACAGAGAGACTCACATTAATTAACAGATAGAGAAACAAAACAAAGATAGTAATCACATGAAAGAAATGAGGCTTTTCTTACCTGGGTTTTCCTCATGATGATGTACAATTTTGGATTCCATGATTCAAATCTGTGAAAAAACTTCTGAAATTGATTGAAAGAAAAAACTGCCTCTTTTTTTGTTATGCTTGAAGTTGCAGAACAGAGTGTGTGTGCGAAAACAGAGAGCAGAAACTGAAGGTTTATAGAGAATGGCATAACAGGGAGTTTTGCCACCTTGCATGCACTGTGGCTCTCTGTGAACGAGCCACGTTAGGAAATAACTGACCACGTCTCATTTGCTGCCACGTAGCCCGTAGCTGCTGCACACGTGGCTGAAATGGTATTCTGATGGGTTGTGGATAGGGACAGTGGACTTTCAGCGTTACAGCGTCACCAATCAAATTTACAACTATGTTTGGTGAAAGGAATCCCATAGGGCGGTGAGTTTGAGTTGTGGATACTGGATAGGTATGTCAGGAACACGCGTACACCGATCAATGATGCTATATATGAACTTAATCAAAATAATAATAATGCTATATATGCAATAACGGTGATGACTGATGACACATTGAAATTACTTTCTGTTAGCTGTAAATGTATGGACACTTTTGAGACATATATGCCCCTTTCAAAAAGCTGTGGTGCCGACTGCCGACAAATCTTTCTTTTATCAAATATCCAACACAATAGACTTTGGTATCAAATTCTTGTCTAATAATCTCATTATATATAAATAATCTATTTATTTATAATACTATTTGCAATGCATGAGTTTAGAAAACTCTAGCCTAAGTATAGCGTTCCTTTGTTCATTTTGGTGACGTATAGTGTTTCATTTGTTGATGATAGTTTATGTGTTAGGATATCAACCATTTATATTATAACAATTTTAACTTTCGAGATTAATGGTAAACTAACACATATATCATCATAATAAAGTAAAAGATTTTAGAAAATAAACAATTTAATAAACATGGTGAAAGCAAAGTGTAAAATCCACAAGATACACCAAATTTGGATTTACTTTTAAGGAGAGTAGTTTCATATCTTTAATTACTATTATAAAGCCAGAATAAGAATTTGGTGTTACAAACTTCACCAAAATTAAGATTGCCTAAAATATCTATTATTCAACAAAACATTCACATAAAAACACATAATAAATGATAATATAATTGTAAAATACAAACATTAAAATAAAATTTTAAAAATAACAAAAGACACCTCACCACTTTAAAACGTGAAAAGAATGATAATAAGTTATAAAATAATAATAATAAAATACAAAAATAAATAAAACATAGTGAAAATATCAATTGACACGTGTGAAGCGCTTGCCAATAGGTTAATTTTAACTAATATGAAGGAGATTACACTTACATATATTAGCTTAGGTAAAAACTAAAAACCATAAAACAAACAGTGAGATTAGATAGTCCGCTCTTATATATATATATATATATATATAGAAGTGCTATAAAGCTAATCAGTTATCAAGTTAATACGAAGCTAACCATGTTTTTGAGCCTACTACATAACTAATCTCATAATATGAGCCATCAATTACTTAGGCTCTACATCAAAGATCATCATTACAAAAAATTAACTAAATCGAAAATTATGTAGTCATCTAATTGAGATCAAATAAATAGACGATTAATATTTTCGATAAAACCATATAAATAGTTATTATTATAATCAAATAGCTAAATGACTTCCGATTTTGAAGATTTTTTACAGGGATGATATTTGAAGTAAGACCTAAAAAATAGACGGTTCAGATTTTGAGATTATATTGTACAGTGGGCCTAACATGGTGGGTAGCTTTGCATTAACTTATTAACCAATTAATTTTAGAGCATATATATATATATATATATGAGGTGAGCCTTCACTCTTGTATTTCTCAAATGTGGGAGGAAGAAGCCTTATATCATATTAAGGAGATATTTCTTCTTTTAATAATTTGATGTGGGATTTCAGCTTAGGCAAAGACCATATAAACAAATATCTACTTTTAAAGAGGAGTGTAAATTTAAAGATTTAAATAGAAACATCTAATAGAGTATGGTTTCTTAATTCTTAGTATATATATTGATTACATTAATTTTACTATGCCCATCAACACAACTAACAGTCTAACAATATGTGATTTAGTACGACAACAATGCATGACACCCAACACTATCGATCGGTTTAATCCATTTTTTTTTATAGGCCGAGCCGCCGAAGTATAGCTATTGCAGGGGTTACAAGAGCAAACGATTGTAGACAAGATCTTCCATTATGATCAAATCCATGCCGTTGAATGTGTGGACCTTCTTGATCCAGTCAAGGGTGAGCTACTGAGCTTCCACGTTCAAGTGCATGATGCGCACCACGGCGCAGTTTAGCAGAACCCAGCCCACCACCCCCTTTTATAAACGGCTGAAATTTATACCGCGAAATTTAATTCTTCCAAAACCAAACCAGTCCGTTGCCAATCACTGCCTCACAGTTTGATTTCTGAAGCTGAAATGCGAACTCGCTTCCTCAACATCGACTACTTCACCGCCACTCCAATTCAAGCCCTAGAATCGCTGACCTTCCTTCACCTCCCAATTCCTCATATTCCTAACTCTAATCTCTCCACCTTCGCTGGCCTCCATGTCCAGCACTTCGATTCCGTCCTCAAAGTCTCGCTCCAAGTCGAACAATTACCGATCGATGCCGCTCTCTCAATGTTTTTCTCCGGCGTTCTTCCTCAGAAAATCGTTGTCGATGTTGCAGACTTCGAGATCGCCGTTTCGTCTCCGACTCGTACAAGTTTCGGTAGCCATGGGTTTCAGTTTTCGGAGGTAATGCACTGAATCTATTAGAAATTTGGTGATTATTCATAATGTGTTGATTATGAAGTTGCTCTTGAATGAAACGTTCAATTATGCGATTGTTATGTACTTATGTTTCTTCTTCTGCAAAGAAAAAGCAGATTACGAGTTTGAACATTCAATGTAACTATAGGCTTTGTTTGGCTGCTAGCGTATTATGTATCAGAATAGGCTACCAGAGGAAAATTCAATCCAGAATTCTCATGAATTATTTTCCTATTTTTTCTTTTCCTTATTGTAGTTTGAAATTTAATTTGTTTAGCTAATATCATTTAAAAGAGCAAGGAAAATAACTAATGAAGCGATCATTGGTTAATTTCGATTTCTTACAGTATTTAAGAAATGAAGAAAGTTTATAATCGTTATTTTCCCCTTTATTTATCATTGCTCATGCTACAGACTGTTATTATATGTAGAATTATTCCGCTATCTATTATGTACAGACCAAGGACAATGAGGAATATTTACTTTTAGTCTTAATTTTCATGTTTGGAAATCTGAAATCAGCTTGAGCCTTGCATAATATATCTTTTCCCCTCTAGTTATTTCTACTTGAGGTTTCAGTTTGTGCTGTTTAGTTGACAACTTTCTAAGGCAGCTCTAACTTTGATGGCAAAGTTGATAAAGATTTCTGAAACTGAACTTATATGTTAAGTTGTTTAATTTGCTATATACGTTTCGAAGTAATTCTAAAATACCTGTGAATTGTGCCTAGTTGTGATTTGTATATTATTTTGGTTTGTGGTGACCTGCAGCAGAAAGCCGAGGTTCTCAGAGAAAAGAAGGAATTGGAGAATCAGATAACTGTTGGTTCTGAGTCTCTGGAGATTGAATTTCGAAAAGTATGACAATGGCACCCTCAGACTATAACAGCTTTATATCATGTTTATTTTGCTCTGAAAAGTGAAACTTATGTTACTGTAGAAGGATAATGGCAGAACAGATGGGGATAAAGATGCACTCCAATATGAAGTACTCCAATTTGAAACACAAGAGCTGGATGTATTCTTGGTAAAATGAATGTCTACGAACCAAGTTGGTAAATATACAAGTTAGTTCCACATCTACATGTGAATACTAAGCTTAAATAAATATGTTTTGTCTCTTATGTGCAGGAAAATGCTTACATTTATGAGAAAGATGAGATCCCGATTCTTTCTGAAGTTCCAGAGATTGAAACTAATTTAGTAATGTCTCTTATAAATTTATAATTCTGTTACTCTTCTATAATTCATTTTCCCTCATATACTTAACTTCAATCTTTCTGAGTAGCTGATGCATGACAAATTACACTGGCACTTTCCAACCTCTGGGTGAATTGTCTTTTTTATATTTGATATTAAATTTTACTGGTGAATTTAATTTTTGGAAGTTCTAATAATTATAACAGTAAAATTTTTTATGTCATTATTTGGATAGTCCTTTGACAAGGAAGGAGTGGATCTAGGAATAATTATTGGTATGAAAGGGGTTGGATTGACTAAGATCCGTTTTGATATGTGTTATATCAATTTTATTGTACAAATTTGTTCTTTTGCATTGGTTGTTAACAAGTTACTGATATTAAATTTTGTCTGAGGGTATGTGCTTCTGATCCTTAATTGTATAGTTTAAGGAGGGTTGTTAACGAAGTCGTCTTTCTTTCAGGAAACACTCAATGTTACAATGCAGTATCCTTGGGGAGTTCATGAATCAGTTCATACAGTTGAAGACTTTCATTCAGAGTATCCCATGGATCAAAAGGCTTATTTGCTCGAAGATGATGGCTCTTATCAGGACCAAATGCACTTTTATCAGATACCTTTCCCTCTACTAGAAGTAGATGAGATAACTCTGAAAACTTTGACAGGTTTGTCTGTAGAGGATGAACTCTCTTCTGTTTATGAGAATATTGAGCCCCAACATTGGGATGAAAAGGATAACCTTAATGGCAAGGAGCTTTTGGGTTCAAAGGACTACGGGATATTAGAGCGTCTTTCAGATAATTGTCTATCAAAGCAGTGTCTTGGATCTGATCTCGGTTCCCTCGACATTACCCCTGAAATGGACTTACTAAGTATGGTGGAAATGTCACCGATTCAGGGAAATATCACATGTCAAGGGACGTGCTTAGCTGCTTGTTTTCAATCGCCAAGCCCAGTTGTTTTTCAGGAATTTCAGATTCTTGATTTGGACTCCTCTCAAAATTTTGAAGTTCTCTTTAGTGCACAAACGGTGAATGAACCAGAAACGTGTGACTGGATGTTTAATGAAGACATGAACTACAAAAATTTCAACAATTTGATTGTTAGTCATGAGCTAGCCCTGGCTGATGACACATTCAAATCATTGCCTGTATCTGTTCTCTCTGAAAAGATAAGTTCATCATATGTTGTTATTGACGAAACACTAGCTGACTTAAAACCACAGCCCCTATCAGCATCGGATAGGATTTACTTGGATTGGCATTTTCTCGAGAAAGATAAATGCAATTGTCAAATTTATTCCTCCCATCAAAAAATGTTGGAGGATTTGAATTCACTCAGCACCAGTTTTGATTGGGATTCATTTGATGATGGAAAGTTGGTATATGACTTTGCTTTCTCCAATGATGCTGTAGATGGGTTAAACACAAAAGAAGACAAGGAATTGCAGGAGTTGCTTTCTGATATTCCTATGCTTACTGGTCTTCTTGGAGATGCTTCAAATGAACTGTCAAGCGACAGTTTTCGACAGCCAAAAAATGGAGAGAATACAGATAAAAAAAGTGCCGAGAGGGCTTCATTGTTTTTCAAGTCTATGTCACAATTCAATGATATTGACTTTTTCTTGAATCCTCGGAAGGCCTCTACAGTTGGAAATAGTAATTGTGCAGTTACGGCAGTTGATAATGTTGCTACATTTACCAAGGTTTTGCCCAGAAATTAATTGTTAATTATTTGGATTTACCTGTCTGTTTAACCTCATTATTTATTTATTTTTCTTTCATATATTGATTGCTTTATTAATTCACAACTAACCACTTTATACAAATATGCTAACACCAGTTGTATCCCCAGGGAGAACCGTCTTATTCTATACTTGCTTCAGTTAAGAATATGAATGAGCAGAAGTCAAAGGAACTCTTGGACATTTTTCCTGGTGAGGAAAAGTATGATATGAGATCTAAAGAAGATGCAGATGAAGTAAAAACTAGCAGAATGCCCCTACCTATTCCTTCTATGACATCTGCAATGCAAGCTGAGCGTTTTCAGCAGAGCATGGCGTCTTTCCCTGAGACAGTCATTATTGTAAACACCCAAAATTTTGATAAGGAAATGATAGTATCTAGAAGAAGTACCTACCGAAGAATTCTGGCAATGGAGAAACAAGGTGCACAAGTTGTAGAACGTGATTCAGATCTCCCTGTGGATATTATAATCAGTTCTGCAATTTGTCTAGTGTGGTATGACTGCAGAAACATTGGAAAGAAATCAACTGCTCTCGATGAAGCTTCTTCATGCTTACCTTTGTGCATTGAGAACATTGCCACAAATGTTTTGACTTTGCTGAGTTTTACTTTCAGTGGCTGCATTATGGTAATTACCGTAATCATGTTTGCAGTTATTACTTTTTTTGTTTATTTATTTTCTAAATCTTATTTTCAACTGATCTATGGAGAGAATGAAACAGTCAGAAGTTAGACCATAAGGGGATAGTCAAACAACCTCTTACTTAGCTGGTAGCATCATTAAATTCTAGATTCTAGTTGACTTGGTTTTTACTTTTATGAAGTCAAGCTGTGCATTCTCAACTTGAAATTGGCTAAACAGCAAGCTCACTAGGGGTTTGGTACAATTTACAAGACAAATGAAATAAGTTTCAGTAGCCTAATACTCAGCTGGATTAGCTTGTTTATAGCACTAAGTGAATTTTATGAATTGAAATCTTTTATCTGATTTCTGCGTAAGACATTCTTGTAAGCAAATTGAGGCTTAGTATACAGTTAAAAGATTTAAAACCTAGAGAAGGTGACTGAAGGAATTATTGCAGATTCATATTGAGTTGGTGGATCCTTTGTTCTCATTACTAATTTTGAAAGCCTGAGATATGAAAACTTTGCCATTTATACTATGCACACTAAAGAATGATTGGATTGCTATCAATATGTTCAATTGATTTGTAAAACTATTATTGTAATATTCTTGTCAGTTATAGTTTTTCCACACTGAACTTTATATGAATTCTTTTTATTCTTGTGTTTCTTTTTCAATAGGTCTTTGAGGGAGAAAACAGCTTCCTTTCCACTGTAATGGAGTCCTCAGATGGACTTTATGCTGCAGCAGCGAGCCTGGGAATTGATTTGCAGCTCTTCAACTCCTACTCATCTGAGTTGACTGATGAAATTATATTGCGCTGCATTGGATATGCCACAAAGTTGACTAGGGGTGTATATCCTCGAATGGCTGAATCAGAAACTCTTGCAGAATCATTCCTCACCAAGTTTCCTTCAGTTAATGCTTTGACAGCTCACGCAATACTATCTTCAGGAGGCTTTCTCATTGAGTTTCTTGAATGGTCCCATGAAACCAGGCTCCATGCCATCCAAAAATATCATGTTCCAGAAGAAAGTATCACACTGTTTAGTGCTTTATGCAGATATGGTGAAAAGGAAGATTCTAAATCAATAATGACAGACTGCTCCTCTTCAGTTTCTTCAGGTCCGGACTCAGGAAGATATAATCTAAATAGTGTTTCTGAAAGAACAAGACGAAAATACAACGGTAGCCCTGACAAATATGACATGCACATGAATGACTTCTTGCACCTGGAGCCGTTAAACCAATTCAGTAATGGCATCTTGGATCCTTCTACAGTTCCCAAGCTATATGATCTATGCAAGTCAAAAAGCCCCCAAATAATTGATGAGTTCAGAAAGCCTAAATTCTCTCATAATGATTTATTTGATGAAGAACAGGGTTTGGATACGACTAAGATGATGAATCCTTTTAGGGTTCCCGAGCCATATGATTCTCAGATTTCCAAAGGGCCTCAGATATTAAACGAGATGAAAACGCCCTGTTTATCTTTGAAGGATAAGCTGGCAGGTCTGAAACAGGGATCAGATACGGCTATGATGAACAATTTTGATTTGCATAATATCAAGAACTCAGAGAATCTGGATGACAACCTAAAAGGGGAAGTTATCGACCTAACAGATAGTCCTGTATTAGATGAGGACTTTTCTTCTATTGCCAACTCCATGAAACTCTCATCTTTGATGCCTGAGTTGGAAATAGATTCCACAAGAAAGTCTAAAGCTGCGAGAAAATTGTCATTCGGTTTAAGCAGTCACCGTGCTTTCCCAACTGCTGCTGAAATTAACTCAAGTTCAACTGTTTGGAGTTCTGCAAAGGACCTAAGAAAAAGTTCGCAAGTTGGAGCCAAAAATTACTCAGACAAGGATCTTGAAAACGATGTTTTTCCTTTAAGACACCATAACAGTCTCTTAGAGGAGAGTTTTCTGCAGAGGTCCAGTGGAAAATCCCAAGGGGTAGAGCTCCAAGAGAATGAGACATCACATTATGGAGGAACACCACTCTCAAATGCTCTCCGTTCAGACACGCCACAACGAAATAGTCCCTGGACAATGGAGTTTCTGAACAGAGTCAAGGAAAAGAGCAGGTTGCGTCAGCAGTCCCTTCCATGTGACTTAACTGTCCCTAGTTTGGGGTATTCAGGGAATATACCGAAAGTTACCAAGAGAAGAAGTCCGTCTATTATTGAATTTTTCAAGTACCAAGGTGGTAGCACTCCTAGAAAGTTACCAGAACGAAAAAGGCAGAAGCGACCTTTACAATCATCAAGCTCATCCAAAAATGAAAAAAGTTCAGAAGCTCTTCTTACTGAAAAGACACCTCTTGATAAGAGAGCAAGACAGGTGTGTCTTGTCTCCCTTTTGACATCTTGATAGTTTCAGTTTTGTTAATTTTATTATAATTTACATGCAAGGCATAGGACGATGTTCTATCATTGATAATTTAATAGTTTCATACTGTGATACTGAGTCCAATTTCACTCGATCAATTGCAGACACTGTCTTTTGCAATGAATGATGGTGGAAGGCAAACCAAGCTGGTCTGGAGTGATGGAACTTATGGTCTGAGCAGAAAGTTTCAGTTCCGTTGAAATATAATTGGTCTCTTATTGGTAAGCTTGAGAATCAGATTTTTAAATAAGTTACAGTGCCCATGTTAGACGTGTAATATCTGGCCAATATTATTGAACAGCAAGGCCGGGGCATTCTTGGCATTTACGTAAAGCTCGGGAAAACAGACTCAAATGGTCACTTTCCTATGTGTTTCTGAATTTTGAATGAAAATTAATGATTCCAGTGGTGTACTGTGTACGTAAATCTCTCTCTCTCTCTCTCTCTCTCTCTCTCTCTCTCTCTCTCTCTCTCTTTGTGTTAACGACGACAGATATCACCATATGGATCACTAATGCCAATTAACTGAACTCCAACTACTAGAAACAGTGTCCAGGTTCAATGATAGACATCTGTGTTTTCATCTGTCAAAATGGCATTTTTAAGAAATTGCGCCCAGACTTTCCATTCTTAATGTTGTTTCACTATCCAAATATGCACCTTACCCAATGTCAATTTCAGAAAATAGAAAAAGTTTTCTATTAAATAGAACAATATATAATGAATGAATGAGCAATGCTGGTACAGTATTCATGAAAGATCAGCTCACTTATGAATCCTGGATTATCATCTTTGGCACTTTCAGCTAGATAATTTTTTTGGTAATTTCTGTATTGATTATAATTGGAGAGCGATGAACAACCAAGTCATGAGGAAGAAATGTCTATTTCTCGACCTTTTGACAATCTGCGATGTAATAGTCCGACCCGGATGTTTACTCGAGTGCTCAGAAAATCCTGCTTCAGTATGCATTCTGTACAGTGTCCAAGGTTCAACGCCTTAGAGGATGCTAGTTCTTCTTACTGTTTCTGAGGTTACGCACAGTCATTACAAGTTGTTGCCTTTCACCTTCAACCTCTGCAAATCTGAGACTTATCTCTGAATATCTTTCTTGCATTTCCTTTAGTTCTTTGCCCATAGATTTGTTCCTTTCCTTCAGTAATGTCAATTCGGTCAGCATGTCTGTGTAATTTCGCTCATCCGTGCGATCTGCTGCTTTCCTGTGAAATAGAATGAAGTTAATAAAAGACCACTCTGAAAAGTCACACAAAGAAATAAATAAACCGCTGGTGTATGTTGGATAAAATGATATAATTACTCGAGATAAGCAGAGATTAAGTCGAAGTTTGCTTAATTGAATGCTTGTACCTTTGATTATTACTAGAAGGAATGCTCTTATCTGAAACCGCAGTTTGCCCATTGTAATTCTTGAGCTTCTTCTCTGTAGTCTTGATTTTTCCTGTCTTCTGTACCTCAGCCTGTAATTGAACTATCTGTTTCCTCGAGTTTTCTTTTTCCTCATTGTACTGGGTCCTCAGGTTTTCCACTTCTGACTTCAAACAAGTGATTGTCGTCTCCTTCTCATCTTTCAAAGACCTCATATTAGTAAGTTGTTCATGTGTTTTCTCCGCTTCCTGCTTTGCTGAAGCAAATCTTTTCTCCAAATTATACTTTTCAACATTCAAACTCTGGATCAGCATCTCATTTTCAGCAATTAATTTCTTCATTTGTTTCAAATCTCCTCTCAATTTCTCCTCCTGTTTTGTGAAGTTAGAATTCTCTTCTGTGAGCCTCTCTATCTCAGCTTTGAGCATTTGGTTTTCCATTGAGAGAGCTTCATGCTTTTCTTCCTTATGCATTTTTGCATATTCAAGCTGCTTGGATTTATTGTCTAGTTCCAATGACAGCTGCTCTATACGTTTTGCTTTCACATCAATCTGGTTCACAAGCTCTTGCAATTTTACTTCATTCTGGTCCTTAATCAACTCTAACTCTTCATTGGCTTTCTGGAGCCTCTCTTCCAGAATTCTGTTCTGCAGACCCAATTCATTAGCCTCTGTCCGTGCTTTAGTGGCCTGCTTCTCGTTCTCATCAACCTGAGATTCCATTTCCGCAGAAAGCCTTCTAAATTCCTCTTGAAGACGCTCAGCAGTAAAAGCATTATTCAACCTTGCCTTCCTCAACGCTTCCTCTGCTTGGGTGGCCCTCTGTTCATGCTCAACTTTGGCACGTGTCATGGCCTCCAGCTTATCTTCAAATCCTTTGGCCTGATCCTCCAGTTCTATCTCCAAAGATTTGACCTCATTTTCAAGTTCCTGAATGGACATCAAACATTCTGAGAATTCATGTGCTTGCTTCTCAATTGTTTTTTCTGACCTCTCTACCTGAGATTCAAGCTCTTTTATAGTCGCTATGTAACCTGCCCGTTCATTTTCCATCTCTGTTCGTAGGTTTTCTTGGTTTCGATTTAACTTCAAAGAGATGTCATAGTTGTCCTGCTTTAAAAGATCATACTCCAAGGTGAGCCGCTTTATATGCATATCTTGCTCTTCCCTCTTCTTCTTGTGGGTGTCTATTTCACTGAGAAGGTCTCTGATCTTAAGTTCCAGCGATTCTACTTCCTGGTTATCGCTGTGCTTCTTTGCCAGTTTTTCCACTGATTTTTGGTTTTCATTCTCATTTATTTTGCCTGTGGAATATTTTCCCATCACTTTGGCATTCTTCTCGGTTTCTAACTTGCTTGAAAGATCAGATATTTGCCTATTTTTCTTCTCCAGTGTATCTTTGAGATCCTTCACCACAAGGATTAACTCAGAATTTGTATCTTGTGTCCTCTGCAGTTGCATGCGAAGATTGGTTCTTGCTTTCTTTTCATGATTAAGCTCTTGCTTCATTGCTTCAAACTGAACTCTTGTATCCTTGGTCTCTGGCTGCAGGTTTTTGAAAGTTTGTTCCTCATCACTATGTCCCTGCAAAGACTTAAGCTGTTGACATTCTAATTTGAGTGCATCTCTCTCCTCTTTAAGGCTAGTAATCTGTCTTGACAGATTCTGTCCTTGTTTGCTCTCTTTCGCCATCTGTTTCCGAAGAGTCTGTAATTCCAGTTCCGATAGGTTTGCCTGTCTCACGAGCATAGCAATTTCATGTCTGAGTTTTTCAACGGAATCATCTGAAGCCTCTTGCCCCCTTTCTGTTGGAAGCTTGTCTTCAATTGGCGAGTCAATCAAGCTTCCATCTGAAGACCAATCCAAGCTCAGTCTTTGACGCATGGTGTTTCCCTTTGCAGCCGCACCAGCCTTTCCTGTTTGAGGCATGGAGTTTGGTCCGGCGGGGGGTGATAGGGAATTTATAGCATCCTGATGAACAGTAGTTGTTTTGTCATAGGCTCCATTCTGTTCAGCAATACGAAAATACACAAATTTAATTACGGCTTCCCAGAAATGGCGCTTGTTCTCTACTATTTGATATTTAGAAAGTTTAGGACGTCTCTGTTAAGTATATTGAAAGTATTAGAAAAATGCTAGTCTATAGAATACCGTACTTCATTAAAATTTAGGTGGTTGCTTCCATCTGTATCCGAATTGGTGTTTGGGTTGTCCATGCTGCTATGGCGTGAAAGACTCGGATCCTCATCATCAATTTCTCTGAGATTAGATTAAATTTTACTACTAACTTGAAGAAAAGGGGAAAGCTAAAGGAAAATTTACAAAAATAAAAAATTAGACAAGGAATGAAGGAAATAAGAATAGAACAGACTGAAACTGTTAGTGTTTGATTGTCACCTGTAATCAGCATCGTCCTGCATCCTGAGAATTGTCACCTGTCTCAATAATATAATTATGTATCAGATTCCATAGTCAATAACATTGAAGTCTTTGTTTTGTTCTGAGAATAGACAGAACTGGATGTGTTAAATCGTGAGAATTTTGAGAGAGAGAGAGAGGGCTGACATGTAAAACTACACCAGAGTTTGCAAATTTAAGGGGAAGAGTGACAGTTAACGGTTCAGTTTCCGCAGCAAAATCTGCAAAATCGACTGAAGCTTCTCCGAGATAACCAGATTTCGATGATCCCTGCAATAACCCATTAGAATTAGAACACACCCAAAAAATCCCATAAAAGCAAAATGAGAAAAAACCAAGAAACAGGACTGTTCCGTACAGTTGAAACAATGAAGTGGTAAATCTTCTCTTTGAGTTTTCCTGTTTTGGATTCCTCGATGAGCTTCACTGATTCATAAACTGGATTCTCCCAAGTGCAGGTTCCATCCTGAACTGCAGTTTTCTCCAGTTTCACTGTTGGCTTTCCGACGTCGTCCGGCACTAAAGATATCATCAAGGCAGGCTTTTTCAATTTCGGCACCTGAAGAAATGAAAATGGTGAGACCCAAAAACCAGGTATGAACTCTGTCTCTGTAGAGTCTATACATTACTAGATCACATTTCAGTGTAACTCAATATCAATGCAAACCCATTTCAAAATCAGTAACAAGGAAGAAGATGGTTTGGTCTTTGTGCGTCAAAAGTGATACCTGGGTTGCCTGAAACTGCAATTGGAATAGTGCTTTTATCTTCTTCTTCTTGCTCCATGTGAACATGTTTTCAGTCTTGGGTAGTTTCAGATCTCAGAAAATTTTCGTTCAAAGTCTCACTCCTCTCTTTGGGATTTTCAGCAATTAATGCCCTGCTTTTTTTGAGCTCCTTTGTAAAAGAATAAGTCTGATATGGTTAGAACCAAGTAAGGTATTTTTCTCAACTATTTTTTCAATACACATGAATATTCTGAAAGCAACTAAAAGGCTGTGCAGCTGTGAAACCTCATCTTCTAGCTGTAACTCTGTAAGTACTAGATACTGCATAGACTTTGAAATAACTAATAAGCACTTGAAAAGAAGACTCAGAAACAGATCAATAAAAAAATGTTGGTACGGAAACAAATAATAAGAAGGTTCGCTGTAATTGATGGATTATATCAATCATTATATGAAAAAAGATCTCTGAAACGCATTACAGCATACTTTTTGCTTTCAAAAGGCATTATACATGGACCTTTTTTTTGGCCAAAATACATGGACCTTAAATGACGAAAATGGCCCTGTTCTTTTTGGTAAGCAGTACGGCCCTGCTCTTTTTTTTTTTTTTTTGTATGAAAAATGGACCTGCTCTTTCCACCTTGATCACCCAAAGGATATCCTTCTTTTTCTGAACTTGAAATTCATGGTGCCTTTGGGATTGAGAGCAAGTCAGCCAAGAGCATATCAATGTTATTTGGCCAAGATTTTGCAATATGTGATTCGTCACAGTCCTAATTAGGGAGCCTCATATGAGTGAAAACCTGACTTGACCAAAATTGAAGGCCACTCAAAAAGTGATTTAAGCACACCAGAGGTTGATGGGTCACCTATGAAGAATTGATTGAAAAAATGGTGACCCAAAACTCGATCATCATCCACAGGTTTTTTGCCCCATGAGGAAAACAACCTGATAGTATCCCTTCCAGCAGTGCAAGATGCATGAAAGTTGCTACATTTATGTGAGTGCCTTGCCGGTTGTCTAACACTAGCCAAATTGCTCTCTTCTAATAAGTTAATTGAGGAGACACATGGCAAAGTATTATCGGCTTGGACTTGGGTAACACGTGCCCTCTCGCTGGATTTCACATGATTGTATCCATCTTTTTTTTTTTTTTTTCTATCTTCTGAAATTTGGAAATTGCAATTACCTTAATTAACATCTTTTTCTTTTTCTCTTTTTTTTTTTTTGGCCAGGAATTAACATCTTTTTCTTATTTTGGTTAAATAAGAGCTTTTTGTTGCATCCCATTGGTATCATATATGGATCAACCATGAATGCTAGTTAGATGCCTTTGGAGGGGGTTTCAAACTGGTCCAATTTTGTCTGTCGGATGTCGCTGTCTGTTCCCTTTCTAAGACTTTTGTGAACCACGTTTCTTCCCCAATCACTTCACCAATAAAATTGCCTAGACTTTGAATTGACAAATGATGTAGCATCAAGCATGAATATCACCGATGTCATTCTAGAGAAGTTTGCTCTTTCTAATATAATCTTGGACCAAAATATTAAAGGAATTGAATAACTAAACTTGGTTTTGTCATTGGCACTAATAACTAAGCATGTTTACATAATTTTTTAAGACAAAAACCACCGGCTGGCCTGTATCTGTGAGACTGTGATCAATATTTAGTTCCTTATTTTGCGGTGATTGTGCGATCTAATTTGACTAAATGCACTTGCTTATATATAATTCATTCTTGATTGGATTTAGAAGTCGCAACGATAGTGCACGAGATCACAGGTATAGTTAGCTTTGTCATCTAATTATGGATGAAATGTAAACTAATTAACAACTGTCGGTGATTTCAACTTTTCAAGTTTGGGTGTAGACATGGCTCTCATTCTCTCAAGTCTTAAGTTTAAGTATTGAACGGAGACAAACTACACTCAGCTGTGGACTGTGGAGGGCTGGAAGTGAAGACCATGTAAGTAGGCTTGGGATATGTTATTTTGTTATGACTCTTATGAGTTGGGTTTTGAGCTCTAAGGCCCCAAGTACTCGCTCAAGTCAACTTGGGCTTACATATGTTGGTTCACTTGGAGCTCAACTGCAATCACATTCAGGTCCTCATAATGCTTGGGCTGAAGATGGGCCTCTTTTTTGGTCAGAAAGTTGGGCCTCTAACATGGCCTACATACTTCTTTTTGTTGTCATACATGGCCCATATTGGTAGCTACATGTCACGTTAAAGTGACCATGATCCAATCCTGAATGCTAAGAAGTATGAACCTGGACGGATTCAGAATTTGCTTTGAATTCTAATGGGTCTCTCCTTCCTAGAGTATGATGTCACCAATGACTTCAGTTGCCAACTGGGGAGACTGAGACTAAATTGTGTATACGAAACGACGCCATTTTGAAAGTTCGAACAAGAATTTGACCATGAAAAAAACTAAATTGTCTACGTATATGTCCAAAACGAGGCCGTCTTGAAAAAGGTTGCACAAGAAGGGCATGGACTAGAAAGCACCCTAACTTTTCCCTTGATCCCATTCCCATACGGATATAAGAGTAAAAAGCCAATAATATTGGAACAATAATTACCCCAGTAGGCATAGTAGTGAATACTAGTAGTCCATTAGATCTTAGCAGAATCCACAAGTAGTAAAGAGCAGAGAGAGCCAGAAAAAAAGGAAACCCAAGGTACATACGAAAATAGAAAGCGACACAAGAAGTTGGGTACACGCACACCTAGGCACAACAGGTGTCCAATCAGAACGAGCCACGTGGCACCCATCCGAAGTTGATCAAGATCTCTCAATCCGACGGTCAAAGTCAGTTTCCATAAACTGGTGGAAAACCGATAAAAGGGGGATTCATATATTTGAGTGAGCAGGCAGCGTTTGAGAGAATTGAGAGAGGAATCGAAATTATAAAATTAATTGAAGAAGAAGATCAGGTAGGAGAGGAAGGAGATGGCGATAAGGGCACCAGCAATTCCATTCACGTTTGTAGTACACGCGCTTGGAGTTGTGGCTTTGGTTCTGGTGTTGGTTTGGACCATTCACTTCCGAGGTGGTTTGGCATGGGAAGCTACCAACAAGAACCTCATCTTCAACGTAAGCCTCTCATTCTCTCTCATATAAATTTCTGGGTTTATTTTGATTTTGGCTTAGAGACTTGGAGTTGTGCTTGTTTCTTTGGAAAATGTCTGTGGCTTTTGGTTCGGTGATTTGGGCAGCCACCTAATTTTCATATAAAATTAATGGGCTAGCTCATTCTATAGTGAAAATACAAGTTTTTCCAACGTACCCACCAAACTAATCAAAAGGCATAATGGTTTAGCCTTTAAGTTGTGCATTATTAATGGTTAAGCTTATACACGTACTAGATGGACATTTTAGTATATGTACGTCTTGATTCTCTTCTTATTGATGATATGGTATTGGATGCTCATAATGCCACTCTTTTTGTTTTTTTTTTGTTTCAATGTTTGTTTGTGAATATATGCTCAGGATATTAATTTTGATACCTCCCCTATACATGCTTTGACTGCTTTTTCTTTTTCTTTTTTTGTGGTGAGCTTGTATGAGGCAGTAAATCATTGACTATAGTAGGAAAAAGAAAACACTAATTAATAATTTCAGTCATACATATATATATTAATTCCAGTTGCATTGTAAGACATGATTAAGTGCAACTCTTTCTGTATATGGGTGTCTAATCTATTGAAGCGCATGGTTGACGCAAGTTGAAGTAGCTAGGGTTGTCTTTTGCTTGTGGGTGAAAGTGATGCACATATGGACCCCTAGCTCGAATTAATTGATTTCTAGCCAAAATTAAAAAGAGTAAAAATCAAGCTAGCTGTTTTATTGTTTTGAATATAACAACAGGTAAGTAATTAAGGTACGTATTTTTCACATGCTCACCTACCATTCTAACAACCAAACGAGTCTTTCCTGTAGTCTCTTTATTATATACATTTAGATTTTTGTTTGGCCACGGTATATGCTTAATTTGTTTTGTTGAAAAATTTAGACTAGGAACCCAGTTAGACTTGGAAAAATATAAACAGTCTAATACTTGTATTTTTTATTATTATTTTTTTACTTTCACTTTAATTGGTGCATCCAATTTTCCATAATAGTTTAGAATTTAATAATTAAGATCATTTAGACGATTAGAGAATTCAAATCCTTTTGAATAACCACTAGTTTTTTTTTTTTTTTAAATGCTCGTTATAAACTTTGTATACATACCATGTATTTTACGTAAATATAACTCTTGATCTTCAAGCAAAAAAGAACAAAGAAAATTCTTACTCCCTAATTTTATTTTTCTATAAATCATCATACAATTTGTAGTGAAATCATTGTGCTTAATTTAATTTTAACGGTCACTGGTAAATATCAAATTAATTTTCTCTAGAAGATTTTATTTTATTACCATAAATCATTGGAACACGTATATCACCTAGCTACCATATATGGGTTGGGGCTTAGAATCGATGAAATAAAATATATTGAAGTAATTAATAATGAATACGGTTGGACGTGGACCGTGGAGTGTGGACATTTATTCACGTACTTATCCCAGACTCCCAGTTTGGTGTTATCTGAGCTGATCGTACATTCACATTTATGTTGAATGTATATATGTGAATGTCACTTCTTCTGGTGATAATTAAATAAAAACATTGTACACATGACCCAGATGATATAATATTCTTAAATGATCAATTCAATTGTCTTATTGTACGTTTATAGTATTTTTTTTCTATTTTTTTTTTTATAAGTTTCTATTATTTTGTTTGCTTGCACTATATATATATATATGTTTCCCAAAACCTTGGATTTGCCAACTAGAGTTTTCGACTGTCTAACACCTAACACCTTGTTTTTCTCTCTTGTTGTACAGTTATATTTTTATTTAATATAGGAAGATTTTATATACCAATTTGGAGACAATACTATACTATTTTTCCTTAGTGTGCCATGTAATTTATCATCACATCATTTAATATTCAAATTTGAGTTTCCTAGCAATGCTCTATTTGAATATATATTTTTTTATATTTAAAATTATTGTTGTAAAAATAAAAAATACTGCATGATTCTCACGATATTGTTATAGTAATGTAATTTTGGAATAATATTTAAATTCTGATATTATTTATTTGGAGATGCTAAGAATCAAATCTTTCCTAGATAGGCCTGTTACCTGCAGCAGCCTGGCTCACGTGGTTCGCTTCAGTTCTTTTAAATAATGGGTCATTTAATTCTATTATTATTATACGACATTTTCTTTCAAAATTATTTAGGAAGGGTCCGTTGAAGTAATATTTCGCTTGGCCAAAAAAAAAATTAGGAGGGTCCGTTGAGTTTGAGACTTTGAGTGGCCTTTTCTATGCTAATAATAAAACAAAAACTTTATTTTTTTTGGCAAAAAATGGTGACGCTGACGCCATATATTTAGTGGGAAAAAAAAAACTACTTTCATTCTGTAACATTTATAAAATCTAGTTTTTAATTTCGATAAAAAAAAAATTAACTTCTTATGGCAAAAAATAGAAGGGGGAAAAGAGTATTACTTGCGACAAATATCATTATATCAGATAAAACAATGAAAACGTAGTGGTAGGCTGGTAGCTATGTTTCATCATCACATGCGTTTATGCTATAATTCTGAAATTCATAATTTTCTTTTTCTTTTTGAATTTTGTACAGCTCCATCCTTTTCTCATGGTTCTGGGCTTAATTGTCTTCGGTGGAGAAGGTAATCAAAACTAGTTAGTCATTTGGTAAAGTATGTTCGTGGTATATATGATGGTCGATGATCGATGCTCTTAAATATTTGTCATTTACATACTGATTCCTTTTTTTTCATTTTGTCACCCCCAAACAATAAAAATTGTTGCAGCCATTATTAGTTATAAATCACTTCCTTTGAGGAAGGAGGTGAAGAAGTTAATCCACCTGGTTCTTCATGCCATCGCATTGGGCCTGGGCATCATTGGTATCTATGCTGCATTCAAGAACCACAATGAGAGTGGGATTGCCAATCTCTACAGCTTGCACTCCTGGATTGGGATCGGGATCATTGTCCTCTACGGTATTCAGGTAATCCGGCCTTCATCCTAGTCAATTTCCCTAACCTGCTATTAATTAATTTTAATATAATTGGAAAACAAGCATTAAGTAAAAAAAAAGTTTTAGATCGATATGTAAAACCATGAAGTTTGTTCTAGATAGTTGTCCACAACACACGTGTGAATGTATTGTTATCCGTTAATACATATGAATCTCATTGTGAGAAGCATATACTTATGCATTAACGACTGCCGTTAGGGATTTTATTTAAAGTTTTATCTCCTAATTGTCTAAAATTGGGCATATATTAATATGATGACTTGGCAGTGGATATACGGGTTCTTGGTGTTCTTCTACCCTGGAGGGAGTGGTGGACTGAGGAGTGAGTCAGTTCCATGGCATGCGGTGTTTGGGCTTATTGTGTACGTATTGGCAGTTGGCAACTCTTCATTGGGCTTCTTAGAGAAGCTGACATTCCTCGAGAGCTCTGGAGTCGCTAAGTTCGGCACTGAGGCCTTTCTTGTCAACTTCACTGCCATTATCACAATATTGTTTGGAGCCTTCGTTGTCTTCTCAGTTATTGCTGAAGCTCCTCCTATAGTAGATGACAGCTATTCTTCTATATGATCATGACGATGATATATGCATGCATGCATGGAACCAATAAACTTGGATATCTCTCTCCCTTTTATGTGTATGTGTAGCCTATTCATATAAGATTTTTGATTACTAGCTTATCATTATTTATTGGCATGCTCATCTAATTTTTTACTTTATTGAAGGAAGGTAGGTGTCTAATGTGGGCTTTGTCTTGGCCCTTTTTCTAGCTGGGCAACCCAAACATCAGCTATATTAACCACTTGGATTCAAGTGGTTAATATGTGGATGGCTCATTTAAGCTTTTTTTTTTTTATTATTATTATTAGAGAAAATTGAATTTGAATCTATCATAATTCTAATTTATTAAGTACTTCATCCATCATCACCACTTAGGAGGCATATATAATTATTTTAAATGCTTAATAATTTAATTGACAAATGTTATATAATATATGGGAGTTATTTTTCAATTCTAAGCTAGATTAGTTTTTTTTTTTTTTTAATTTAGAGGGGAAATTGAACTTGGGTGTAGAGAGACAAACTCTACGCCTCTTTCAACTGAATTGCTCACCAACTGCAAGCTAGATTAATTCAAAACACATGGTTTGTTTATTTGAAATCTTAGTTAACATACAGATGCAAATGTAACGAATAAGGTAAATTGTATAAACTTTTTTTGACAGCTGAATTTTAATTTTTTATTAAAAAATATGGTGGATTGTATAAACTTTGGGCCCAAACTTTAACTAGAAAGAAGAAAGAAAATTGAGAATAAGGAAAAGGTGGCCAACTTGCTATGAAAAGGCATCTTAGTGGGCTGAAAATCACAAAATTATCATTTAAAAATTGCAGCTTTCATATAAAGAGGGCAAAATTGGCCAGCATTCATATATATATATATATATATATATATACACATGTCTTTATTGAAAATCTTTTCACATAAAGAATGTTTGTATGATATAGCCTTTGGAAAGATGATGATTATTGATTGGAAAATGCGTACATGGAGCACTAATATTAACTGTATGGATTTTCTAATTGCTTCTGGGTTCTATAAATTCAAGGAAGGATAAGAAGTTATGCGACCGCAAATTTTAATCAAGACTTTTAAAGACTTTTGTTAAATTTCAAAGTCAGGAGGTACTCAATCAAGACTTTTATATACTTTTAAAAAGTCTATGAAAGTCAGGAGGTACTCAATCAAGACTTTTTAAAAGTCTATGAAAGTCATACGGTACTCAAAATGTCAATGACTTTCACAGATTTCTCAAATTCATAGACTTTGAAAGACTTTTGGCATTAAAGTATACATACCAAATCTTCTTATTTCTCTTTCATTCCCCCCAAGACTTTGAAAGACTTTTGAAAAAAGGTTTCCCCTTTTCTCTCTCCGCCTTCTTTAGCATTGCATGCGCGCGTGTATGTCCCTTCCAACATTGATATACCTATTCCTTATATTGTCTCATCATTATGCCATTACATATAAATAGACCTGTCATATACGGTTCTAACTCCAGACTTCAGTGCTTCAGAAATTAGTTTTATGGGTTTACAACATATCAATTATAATATACTGTTCCACCCTTTTATTTTTTGTATGTTTACGTTGAGAGTTTCAAAGATGACTTGAGTTAGATTTATCTGTTAGATACAATAATAAAGAGATTAGTTCAACATTATTTAAATTTTTGACTTATATGTTAAGTACTAATACAACATTATTTCTTTCAAATTTTAAAACTTATATGCATTTTTCATTATGTATTATTTTATTTTTTAATTTAATTGTCTTCACACTTGGAAGCTCGTTTTCGTCAACGTTACTTGGATTTAACATTATCCATGTAACATTGAATAGTAAGTTTTGACAAATATTAAAGACCAGTTTTAGATCATTCAATATATTAGTAGGTTTCTTAACAATCTTGATTTCTTGAAGATTATTCTTTCATCAGCTTGTAATTTTTTGTTTGATTTCACTACTTTTTCATTGCCCTTCTGTTTGATTTCATTGTGTTTTTATTGCCCTTTGTGATATACAAATGCTATTATCTTACAATATTTCACAATGATATTTGTATCAAAAAGTCATTGAAAATCTATTAATGTCTATGAAAGTTTTTTAATAAAACTTCATGAAAGTTTATAAAACTCTTTGAAAGTCTACCATAATTTTGAAAGTCTATGAAAGTCTATGAAAGTCTATTACTTAAAAAGAGTCTTTAAAAATCTGGATTGAGTACACCCTCCTAAATAGTGAGAGCCAATTAGAGCAAGCACACGATGAAGAGTGTGACCAACAAGACCACGACATGTAGTCATGCACCAAGATTAAACAATTTTGTTTTTGGCAAAAAAGAAAAAGACAATTTTGTTTGAGGTGGAACACGTGTTCCGATTGTATGAGGACACGTCACTTACGCCGCAAGGGTCCACAACGTGGCAGCTGCTGCTTTAACGTTCTCCCACTGACGACAATACTTGGCTTTCTCGTTGGCCCACTGCTGAGAGTTTCGCGGTAAAAGGATAAGCTCTTCAATTTGACCGTGTTTTCTGGCCTGAAAGGATAAGCTACTTCCTTCCAGCTGGATAATGCCAATTAGCACATATATAAGATCTAAGTCGACTAAAAGGCTTGTTTGGGAGTGTTTTTGTAGAAAGCACTTTTATTAGAAGCGTTTTTGTTAAAAATTTATAGATTTTTTTGAAAAAATTCAAGTATTTTTTGTTAATATACTTTAAAGTGTTTTTGAGTGTTTTTAGAACCCAAAAGTACTTCTTATTTTTTTTTGTTAAATATAAGTAAAAACACTTTTGATTATTTAAAAGTGTTTTTAAGTCTTCTAAAAGCATTGTCAAACAAGCCTTATAGTAAGCTAGAACTTAACATGATCAACAAATAAGGAAAAATATATTTAATTAATAATTAAATTTAACACGATAATTTATATTAAGTCACTTAGATGAGTCATATGTAAAATAGTCACTCTTTGTTCCAATTTTCTGGTGAACAAGGTTAAGTTATATAAAAAAATAAAAACAATATAAACAAAAGATTTTGAGGTGTATATCTTGTTAAGTATCCTACGTATATTGTCAGATTATAGTTGATTTATATAATGTATAAATCTTGGGCAATCCTCTCCTCTCCTTACAAGATGGTTTTAAAAATGAGTTAGGTCCATAGAGTTTTGACATATCTATCATCAACTACTCTATACTACTCTATGTATGGCATGGATATCAAATCGATTTTTATTTTGTGGTAAAGTTGTAGTGATGCCACAGTACAAACACATATGCCATTCCCTAAAAAAACACATATGTGAAGGCAATTCATGAATTTTGGCACTCGCGTGCACTTGGAGTCATGGAGCTATAATTTATAGTGAGGCACTGGCATATGGGTCCTATATATTAATTTATTGGTTTATAGTTTATACACAATAATTAGGCTCCACAATATTTGATTTGATTACTTGATACGGTTACATTGTTAATCAAACTATCATATTCAATATGTTCGGTCTGTGTTCAACTGTTCTTCCTTCACAACACATATTTTGCAATACCAAATTAATAGGCAGATATCATATATAGCTTGTTGGTTTAGTAACACATATTCCATCATTTTAGATGCCCAATAGGTTAAGATATTACCCAATTAACTATTGATTTAATAATATTTTTGGTTTGTTAGAAAATGTCTCAAATTTAAATTTCTATTCTTAAAGAACAGAAAAACTCACTCAAGCAGGACTAGATGCAAAACCCACTTAGAGTCTTAGACATTAAGTATGAGTAATTGTATGTGTACAAAACTACAAACAATTGAATTGAAAATCAAACGTATGACCTTGTCTTGATGCGGAGGGGTATACTTGACATGTAAGTACATTAAATTCCTTGTGAAGTAATGATCATTTGATAACCGTAGGGAATAGGGATGTGTCTCGGACCAGCCTGGCAGCCTCTTTGGCCCTTTGTCTTGTCATAAGTTTAGAACTGATCATAATAAGTAAACAACATCACCACATTAATCAATTTAATAGCTTTCATTCCCATCAATACATAAAAATGGGAAAATATATGGAGGAACTCAGAAACTACTTTCTCTAGGCACCACAACGTGAAAACCTTTCCTTTTTTGTTTTTGTTTTTGTTTTTGTTATTGACATGGCTCTTTGAATCAAGATTACTCTTTTTTTTTTGGCAATTAATTAGATTGAGTAACACTCTAAATACAGTAAATTACACACAAAAATATTAACCGAAAAAAAAATTATGTGAATTAAATTTTTACAAAGATTCCATGGGGTGGATTGAGAGAGAGCCAGAGAGGTAACGTGTCACTTTACAGCTTGGCCCACAAAGATTCCGTCACCCACACAAAATTAGAGAATCTTGATGAGCTCCAGTAATTGTAATCTCGCCGTTCAAATGTCCATAACAGGAAAGAGAGGAAAAAGATATTTTTATCATTTTCTGAAATTCCGATGTTGTCTCTTATATGGAACCAAAAGTATCTTTTTTTTTAAGGTGAAAAAAAAAAAAGCATGAGCATCCCTCCCTAATTACTAAGGCGAAGCCAATAATGGCAGTCTGTTATGACGCATAAAATCTTGATTTGTCGAGGTATTTTTTTCTTTTTATAGAAATACGAAAACTCATCAATAGATGGAACCGGCAAATTCAAATCGCGAAAAAAATCCAATATTACTCGAATAGGAGTCAACTAAAATTATATATAACTAATTACTATATTTGTTCTTTTTTAATGAAAATTTAATAGGTTACTTTTTAAGGGAGAAAACCATTAGATCAATGTGTTTACCATAGGGCATAGGATGCTATCAAACCATGCAAAATGAATAATGAACAATCATCGTATACATAGGATACGTACAACCCTTATATGCATGTAGTACTTTGGAAACAATTTCAATTGTCATAACGGAGAGTTGTTGAATAATTTTATCTTGTTAAATAATTTGATATGTTTAATTTTTTATAATAATGTATCAACATACTATATTGTCACACTATTAATTTGAATTATTGATTATGTAAAATATCATTTAAATGTATAGTTTAGATTATTAATCCAACAACATAACATATAAGATATCTGATAAAAGAAATCTTATACATACTTTGTTTGCTCATGCATTCCTAGGTGTACAAGGGTGCGACATTGCTTATGCGAATGGTAATAACATTTTCTTATGTTCATCACTTAATAATACCTATGATTGATTGTATTTGTGTTACACTCTCTCTTTCTTACCAAGAAAGTATGCCAACTCATAATAGGCCGCTTGTACCTACCATCCAGCTAATGTTTCAAATAACAGTTACCTTCCTCCAACTATAGTATCTCAACCATCTCTTTTTCTCTCTCAATCTCTTTCTCTGTTGCTTTATAATCTTCTTACTAAACACCACAGTGAGCTTCCCTTTTGAAAACTTGAAGGTTTTTCCTTCCATCTCTAAGTCTAAGCTTAATTAGTTACAATATGGCAGAGGCAGAGCAACCCAAAAAGCTAGAATCCTATTCTCCCTCGGAGCCTCCACCAGCTCCGGCTCCGGCAGTGGAAGAGAAGAATCCCCTTCTAGAAGCTCCCAAAGATGACTCCAAGAAGAAATCCGAAATTCCACCACCCCCTCCTGAAAACTACAAGGCTGAGCCTGATGATTCCAAAGCTCTTGCCATAGTTGAGAGTATATTTTCTCTCTCTTTATCCTCCACTTTATCATTGTTTTTTTTTTTTTTTTGTCAAAGCTGAGCTTAACTTTTCCTGCTTGGTTGGTGAGAAAAGCAAATCTCAGACTCATATATCACTTTTTCCATAAAGAATTTGATTTTCTTATTCTTGATGCTCTGGGATCGCTTGTCTGACATATATGCATGTACCATGTTCTGTTTATAATTTTGAGATTTTATTTCTTTTACTGATTTTATTTTTGTGCTTTGCTATTTCCTTTTCTTTTAAAGTTATTTTGCTCACGGTTTCTGACCAATAATTATTTTCTTGTGTCCTCTTTCTGGATCCTGATTGCTTTCTCTTTTTATCCTTTTTCCATAGAAGGCTCTTCTTCTTTTTTGAGGGACTTTAGAACTGAGTATAACAGTAATTTGATATTTTCCTAAGAAAAAGTTGAAATCTTTGTTAAACACTTCAGAATTTAAACTTAAGAATTTAATCTTTGTAAAGGCTGAATCTTTGTACTATTTTGCATCAACAGAGCCTTCTGAATCAGGTGAAGAGAAAAGTAAGGAGGGTTCAGTGAATCGAGGTGAGTGATGTTTTATTCTGAGGTCCACTTAATTAATCATGCTTGTTTGTGCACGTTATAATAAGTAGGTTTAACCTCCTCCTATCTTATTCTTCTTCAGATGCTGTGCTTGCAAGAGTCGCAACAGAGAAAAGGCTGTCACTTATCAGAGCATGGGAAGAAAGTGAAAAATCAAAGGCAGAGAACAAGTAAGAGCTTTCTTGAGTAATCACTACATGCATTTTGCAAGAGTTTATAGCTAGACAAATTCTATATTTCTATATCTGATGCTTGTGGGTACATGAACAAGACTAAACATTTAGAGTAAATGATTCATATGGTGTGTCATGTTAGTTTGCACAGTGATCATGTTATGGAGTCCCATAGTTTGGAGTCAAAGTTCTGTATTTTCTTCGTCCCTTCTTTTCTCAAAAGAGAAGTATATGCATGACACATGTATATTCAAGTAAAATTTGGTTCTTTGATGTAATTTGATACTGAACTGATGAAGTTATTGATGTTGGTGAACAGAGCTCATAAAAAGCTGTCTGCCATTGGGGCATGGGAGAACAGCAAGAAGGCAAATGTGGAGGCTGAGCTGAAACAGATTGAGGTAACAACTAACAACGCATTCATTTCCTCTATGATCTTTAAAGTTTGCTTGTGAGGGAATTGCATCACATCCAGTGCTTACATTACTCATTATTACTCTTGGTTTCCCTTGTAACTTTTAACCACATACATGAAAGTGATTCATTTGTGCTTTGCCTATGGTATTAAGTGTGTCTTTCCTTTTAATTGCCTATTTGGTAAATCTCTTAAGTTCAGGAAACAAGAATAAGGGTGTTGCCTTTTACACTGGTGTTTTCGATTCTAACATTTTCAATCACTTGAGCATGAGCAGGAAAAATTGGAGAAGAAAAAGGCAGAATATGTGGAACAGATGAAAAACAAGGTAGCTTTAATCCACAAAGCTGCAGAAGAAAAGAGGGCAACCATTGAAGCGAAACGTGGGGAAGATCTTCTTAAGGCAGAGGAAACTGCTGCAAAATACCGTGCCACAGGAAATGCCCCAAAGAAGCTTTTTGGTTGTTTTACAGGCTAATATTTATTCAGGTCCGATTGACAACAGCATTTGATTCATGCGTTTGTTTCTTATAGTGGAGTATTGATCAATGCCACTTGTTGTGTGTGTGTGGTGTAGGGACAAGTATTTGTGTGTGTGTATACTCTTTAATTTGGAGAAAAAATCAACTTAGTTTATCTGTAAGAAACTTTTTTATTTATTTCTTTCTGGTTTTTTGGTAGTTTGGATTCATGTAAAACCAACATGTTAGAAAATCACATAGGTGATTGTCCTGCTTTAAGCCAAACACATATTACCTTAGTCAAGCACCCATTGCATAAAAGAACAGAGGAACCACACATCTCTGATTCAATACCATTTCCATCATTGTATGGTGAAACTTTTAACTATGAACACAGGAACCCCAGTTCTGTGTAGTGCACACTCTTATATATATATATATATATATATATATCTTCTTAGTGATGGAGCAGTATTAGGAAATTGACAGCCAGATCCACGAAAGCCAAACAAAAGAGTTAGAGCAAACAAAAAGAAGAAGAGGACATTACATTGCTTGTCTTTTTATGTCCAATTAAGGTAGTGTTCATACATATGACAGAGATTGACCAAAAGACAAGGACAAAGGAAAAGAATATTCTTTTGGGGCTGGAACTGTTTTGTCTTTCAATATATATAGCTCCTTTTCCATCATCCATGGCTTCTAATTTTGCAGACCCATGTCACCCAAGGAATAACTTCATCTCCAAGTTCTTTCATTGACCTTCCCTCCTGGCTAAAAAAGACCCTTTGATTTCTTTCCCTATATATCAAACCACACCATTATAATCTTCTGAAACTCATTCAATTGGGGTGACCTGGGGACATATACATATGGTAAAGCTTACAATTGTTGGAAGGGTAAGTGATGGTTTGGGTCTTGCACAAGGACCTGTTTATACAAATGAACAACATGAAAACTTTTCGTTTTACAAGCAGCAGGCAGAGTTCATACTCAAAGAAATCTCAAGAGGAGCCTTGCCACCTCCCAAGATGACCATTCGTGTTGATCATCATTGCTTCAAGTATCCTTAATTTTTTTCTGTTTTGTAAATTCTTTTTTCCTTTCTGTTTTGATAGAAGTTATTCTTCATCCCAAAAACATTGTAACAAATTAAAAAGAAGGATGAATGGGATTTCTATATGTTTAATTTTGACTTATCAATCTTTCTTAAACAAGCTACTTGGTCGAGAATGGAATCACCTTCATCACGTTGTGCGAATCTTCATATCCAAGAAAACTAGCTTTCCATTATCTTCAAGATTTGCAAAAGGAATTTGACAAGTTTGATAGTGGCCTCATTAACAAAATCACAAGACCATACTCCTTTGTCAAATTCGGTAATGTAAATTTCATCAGCTTTACTAAAATTTGATACCCATTTTGGCTCTAAAATTAGAAGGTAGAACAAATAATGAATTTGTTTGGCAATGATTTGCACAACCACATGCATATCACCACTTCGGTTTGCAGATGGTGTAATTGGGAATATTAGAAAGCAATACATTGATACAAGAACACAAGTGAACCTATCAAAACTTAATGCCAACCGGAAACAAGATTTAGATATTCCCACTGAAAATATTTCCGAAATAGTCGAGAGACGGAGAAATTCAGGTAAACTTTTGTTCTGTTTCATATTTATGGCAATTACTTTCATTAATTATCAAGCCATGCATGAACACATAAAAGCTTGTTTTGTTTTCTTATTCCAAATTTTCTTCTTAAATTTACAGAGATATTTGAAAGACCATCGACTATTCCTCAACCTGTTTCATCAATATGGGGTTCACCACGCCTTGAGGTACATATAAATACTCAAAACTACTCAATGCATAAGGGAAAGACTAGCTTATTTTATTCACTAAATTAATTTTTTTACTTAAAATAAATTTTATCTGTAGGTGATTGCACTGAAATGGACGCCTATTACAGTCATCGTTGTTGTTGCTTCTGTTCTTCTTTGGGCCACCATAATCCTCACAGACGACGATTTCTCATAATTATAAACTAATTAATTGGGAATCAATTTTAATTGCACACAAACACTGAAACTGATCAAGTTGTCTTGGTTCCAATGTACTTTACAATTCAGTAATTTAATTACCAAGTGGTTTGATGTGTTTTGTATGGAATATTTGTCCAGACCCATAACAAATTAATGAAGCAATTAAAACAACAAATTTTGGTCTTTGCAGCCATATATTGTTCGATTCCATATATATGTACTCTGAAAGAAATAATGAAGAGTCCTCTATCCAAAAGCAACTCCATGAAAGAAGAACAACCACTGATTCAGCATAATTAGAGGTTGTTCTTTCTTTCTCACAGTTTCCTTGGAAATCAAGCAATTTGCCCCTTTATTAATTCATATATACATTACATCGTTATGCAAGTTGAAATCACTACACATATCACCCCCAGATATAAAATCAACAAACCCAGTTCCTGAAATTTGATCCTCAAACTTAAACTGAGATGAGTTGAGCATCTCAGTACCTGAACCATGATGGCTGCTTAGCCCATTATGAAAATTACCACTACCAAATGTTCCTTCATTCATTAAAAAACCATGCCCTAGATGATGAGCATCAGCTGCTTGGAGATTACTAGAATTGTGATGGTCAAAGCCTTCCCTGGAAATTACCGAAGTAGCCTCAGTACCGATATTGTTTGCAAAGCACCCACCATGAACATGGTCAAGGGAGAGCCACTCAGCAAACAAAATCTTTGGTAAGGGGCTAATATTTCTGTGATCAATGTGTGGAATCAATGGTGGTGATGTTTCCACTGTATTAATATTATTATGGGTTGTGGGCTTTTGGGGAGATATTGGTGAAGACTTATCTAAGTTGTTGTCTGAGCTTGAAGTAGTACTTGTATACTGAGATTTGCTTTGAGCTTCCATTGCTTCTTCAGCTTTGGCCAATTTCTTCTTCAAATAAGAATGCCAGTAGTTTTTTATCTCATTGTCTGTCCTTCCAGGCAAATGCTGTGCAATTTGAGACCACCTAAGATCATCATCATTGAACAATTAGTGGATTAAATAAACAAATGAAAAATAATAGAATTATTAATCAACTGGTGGCTTACTTGTTGCCTAACATATGATGAAGGGTCAGGATTGTCTCCTCCTCTTGTTCGCTAAAGGTCCCTCGCTTTAACCCTGGCCTTAAGTAATTTATCCACCTTAATCTACAGCTCTTTCCATTCCTTTGTAAACCTGCACATATATATATATATATTATATAACTAATTATGAATATATTACGTATTGAGGGGGAATATAAGTCAAATTGAGGGGATGTTTAAGCCAATTTTAAAGATAAGTCACCATCAATCTCTTTGCAGAGTTTACCACAAACTTTGTTGTTGTTGACTCAAAGAGCCATCTTACTAACCTCCAAAACATTAAATGAATAAATTAATCATGAAATGTCTCTTAATCTTAATTATATATATGGAGTCATTTTTAATGAACTATAGCACACAGTAATCATGCCACATAATTTACATAAACAATAGATAGGAGATTGGCCATTTTTATAGTTATCATTATGGGAAAGGATTCTTCAAAAAAATGAGAAAGGAATATAAGAATCAAACGGCTAGAAATTCTTGATCATCATAATCATCTTAGATGGAATGATAAGGGATACATACATTCATTAACTAATAACAGGCAATGCTCTGAACAGCCTACAAATTTGGTGCACATTTGAAACATTTGGTAAACTGGGTAGGCAATATATACACATATATATGCTGGAGTTGGTATAGGAGTTTAGCTAAAAACTCACCTGCGTTTATGGGAACAGAGCTCCAGCAGCCATGGCCATGTCTGAGGATGTGGTTTCGAAGCCTTTGGTCTTCTTCAGGAGACCACAATCCCTTTCTGTGCTTTGGCTTTGGGTTTGGCTTATCTGATGACTTGAAGCCCATTTTGCCACCATGAGAGACAGAGAGAGACAAGGAGGGAGCTAATTAAGGGGTTTTAGATTAAAGAGCAATGAACAGCTGACCTCTAAAGCCTCTGGTACTTAAAGCAATGATTAGTTGAAGTCTGCTCCATAAAAGAATTTAAAAACCATGAACCTTTTTATTATTTTTTTGTTTCTAACAAGTATATTATACTTACATAAATATTTTATGCTTGTTTGTATTTTCATATACCATCATGAGGTAACCCAATTGCAAACATAACCAAACCCATATGTAATTGACTTCAAAGGTATTAACTTGGGGAAAGAGGTAATCTACCTTGTACCCATGTGGGATTCATAGTGCTATATTGATGAATTGGTTGACACCACCTCTGCTTGAAGCTCAGTTTATAAATTAATTACTCTATAAATAAATCAATGTTTACATGACCCTAAAATTGTAGAGGCATGTATATTTCATGGGGGCACAGCTAGTTGATAAAAGTCTAATGGTCTAGCAACTTCTAGTGCTTATGAAGAGCCAGCCACCATCTTAAAAATGGAGGACAAAAATTGTACAGTTTTGAGAAAACTCTCTGTTTCTGCTGGTTAATTATTACGCAAGCTTATGATGCTCTTGGGGAAATAGCTGACATACACTAAATCAAATATCATGGTGTATTATTATTTTAATGACTTCTCTAACCTACCGACATTTTTTTTCTCTTGAAAAGGAAATTTGTTAAAGGGGGTCACTTTGATCATCATCAATTCATCATTATAGTTAATGCCAAATCGATTCCTTTGAAATTGATTTCAAAAATTGAAACCCTTGTATACATTGGTAAGGTAATAATAAAGAAATGCAAAAGGGACAAATGGACAACAGGTACAAAGATCCAAAGCAGACAGTATTTGATCAGTTGGATTATTCTGAAATATGCCTTTGTCCCAATTGTCAAGCTTGGAGTTGGACAACAATTATTCAACAATCATTGTTTTGAGAATGACCAATTCAATTGATTCACTCATTTATTAAGATAGACAAATACATAGTAGTTGAAAGTGAAACAGTTTGACAGATTGTATTTTTCATTTTAAATAGTGATGGGAATATCGTTTTGATATGAAAAGGGAAAAAAATATATCGCGCATGGCTCTATTTCCATGGCGATACACATAAAAATAGTGTCGTTTTGTCAACCCCACCTCCCCATTTGAATGCGAGAAATTAACAAAGTTTTTCCTTTTAAACTAATCGATATTCTGCTTATTGACAAGAATTCTTAATTATAATTCTCCTAATGAACAGTTGAAAATGTATGCCAAGCCTTTTCTATTTCACAATACACATTACGCATTATGCATCAAATATACTAATAATATATGTGGGTTATTTATATTATAATTATGTTCTTCTTATGTGTCGGTTTCTTACCTAATCATAGAGTCCAACTCGTGGAATTCAATATAAACTAGGTAATGAAATTCGATTAATATCATGATAAGATTTGTTGATTTATCATACTCATTAAATCACTCTTTTGTTAAAGCTATATATTTATATTTATATATGCTTAATTATGCACCAACTTTTGGCCAATACTGTGAGAAAGAAAAGCAGAAGACCTTTATTAATCTTAATACAACCTATGTTAAGTTGTATAATTGTGATTTCAAGTGGATCAAGTTGAAACTTATTAACATGATCACATTGAAAGTAGATAATAATAAAAGTATCATTGCATATCACATTGCAATTCTAAAATGCTATGTTCAGACAGAAGGACCACTCAGTAATCAGCACTTTGGTTTGAGAATTTTCTTTATTATATATAACCCCCCAAAAACATATATAGAATAAGATTAAAAGGGGTTAACTTTTTGTAGTTTTCCTGTTAGTCAAAGTCACTGCTTAAGTTAAAAGAATATATAATATGGCTTGTGGTTATGTACAGGTTATATATAGTACTAGTATCAAAATCAAATGGTCTGTCATAATGACTCATTCCTTAATTTCCCCTTAGTTACAATACAATATTTTTCAAATATTGACTTCATCAAAAGTCCCCATCAGCTAGATTAAACTGCCTTTTATTACTCAACATTTCATTTGCTTATCTCAAATCATATATTTTATCTGCTTCATCTTGTCCATGAAAGAAAGTGATTGTTGTCTGTTGAAACCCCATTCAACTTCAGTCAAAAAAAACCTTCAGCAGAGCCTTATTCAACACATTCTAATGGTTTCTACCTTGTGACAAGTGATTGATTGTTGATTAACTGCTCCCAAAAATTCTTTAGAAGCAAATTATACTTGAAGTAGCATTATATATATGATAGCTAGTGACTACTTTGGAGCAAGGATACATGTAAAAAGGAAATTATAGTTCAATCTAAAAAGGGATGGTTCTGTAGAAAGTGATGAACTTCTCAAAGCTTCATTTTGATAAATACTAACCTTTTCTCAGAGTTCAGATTGTGTATTGATTCAGTACTTAATTTCTACCCCATCTGCACTCTGTTTTTTCAGCACTAATTATCTGCAGTAAATCACAAATATTAATTATTCAATTCACATATTTTAACACAATCCAGAATCAGAAGGGTACTCCGTTTTAAGCAGATTGTCTTGTTCCCCTTGTCTTTAAAATGGGTTGAGGGTGAGGGCTAAATTTCTTATTGCATGTACGTACATATTAAAGTAAGAACTTAATATATTTATGTATGCTCCTGCTGAATTATGTCTTTAATTCATGGCCGGATACATTGGCCTGATGATCCTGTCTTTTTGGAAGCTCCACATACATGGTGCACTTGATTAATCTTGATGCATATTTGACTCATGTTTTAATGTATTTGGGTGGTTTAAAATTCATGAACTAAAGATGGATCATGAATTCATTTAATTGGGGTATATGCTTGATACTCTCTTCTCTCTCTCTTAGTCCACATACGGTGACAAATAACTTGCCTACTTAATCACTATTAATGATAGTGATGGTTTATTAAGTAATTGGTGCTAAGCCATGTGCTTCTTCTATATGATACAAACCAAATTGACAGCAAGCAAATCATTACATTCGTTAGTTCTTTACATTAAACTCATTGGCTATCCTTAAACAATGACTTAGAGTATGAGAACAGACAACAGAAGCTATGACACATTAAAACCCGCCACACCATTAATTAACCATAATTTTTTTAATAATAATAGCTTTGCACAATAATTAAATACCAATCATTTTGCATTTTGCTGCAGTAGAAGCTTTATTCTAATTCCTCCAAAACCGATAATTATTTGTGCTGAAGCCAAAATTTGACCTCCATGATTCCATCAATATGCTGTGCCCTATAGAGGGGTAGGTGTATATGTTGAAGGTTCTAAGGTTCTGACTTTATTATAGAACTTCTTTTTGTTGGTTGTTATGGAACTTTTAAATTGTTATTATGAAAAATATATATGGAATATTAACTAGGGAAGAAGCAAGAATCTGGTTTTCATAGAATTGAATTGATTCCATGAATGAAGTCAAAGACTTGTGTATTGGCCGGGTTGGGGGAACTTGGCCAAACACAAAGTTGTCCATCTTTTGCATATATTACCACTTTTATGTCAATCTCCTTCATACTAATAATGCAATTTCCTGGTTTTTAATTATGAAAATTATTAGTATTAAACTGAATTCTAAATTTGATTTGCTAAGATCCCTTTTTGTCAACAAAACCAACGTGATCAAGCAAATACAAGGATCATCATGAATGGCTATTAAATAATGGGAAGACTATTATCATCAAGTTGTAGAGGACTTTGGATTCTAAATTCCTAACTAATAAGAAATTAAGCTGTTTGGATTCTACATATTTTTCGTATCTCCAATGGAATATTTCTCATTGTTTTTTATGAATTCTGATAAACACTCCCTAATCTCGTAGACCAGGGACTCACTAGTCATTGTTGTTGTTGTTGTTGTTGTTACTGTTGCTTTTAACCCAAAACAAACAATTCATTTAAAAAAGAAGGGGTTAGTGAATTAGTAGTATTCGAGAGTATTCTCCAATATGCATGGCATGGCTTATTCGTTAGAGCTCAAGCTCTCAAAAATATTGCCACAATGCACACTCAAACAGTTGAAGCAAATACATGCCCTAATTGTCACAACCTTTCTCAACCAAAATATCCAAATTTTCTCAAAATTTCTTCGGCGGAGCACCGAGTTTGGGACTATGAAATATCCCAATCTCATATTTTCCCGACTGGGTCCTCAATTCAGAAACGATATCATGCTTCAAAATGCCATGATCAGAGGATATGATGCCAATGGTCCCTTTGAGAAATGTGTCTCACTGTTTGATGAAATGCCTCAGAGAGGACTCAAACCCCATAACTTCACATACCCATATGTGTTGAACTCGTGCTCTAAAATGGGTTGGTACAGAAAAGGGAAACAAGTGCATTGCCAGATTGTAAAGCATGGGTTTGAGTCAAATCTAGCGGTTGCTAATGCGCTTTTCAATATGTATGTTAAAATGTTGGATTCTTGTGACCTGGGTGTTGTAAATTTTGGGAATTTGAATGATGCCCGCAAGGTATTTGATGTTATGTGTGTGAAACCTATAGAATTATGGAACCGCATTATTTCACATTATGTGAGCGTTTGTGATGTTCAGAGTGCAAGAAACTTGTTTGATGTTATGCCTGAAAGGGATGCTGTTTCGTGGAATTCAATGATTTCTGGCTACGCCGAAGTAAGGGATGCGGGTAATGCAAGAGATTTGTTTGAGCGGATGCCAGAAAGGGATGTCGTCTCTTGGACATTGATGATCGGAGTGCATGCCGATGCAAGAGACCTAATGACAGCAAGAAAGTATTTCGACATAATGCCATGGAAGAATGTGGTTTCTTGGAACTCTATGATTTCAAGTTACACCCAGCATGGACGGTATGAAGAAGCATTGGACCTTTTTGTCCAAATGCAATCGGATTGTGTAGTTCCAGATAAATATACATTCGTTTCTGTTCTGAAGGCTTGTTCCCGCTTGGGTGCTCTAGAGTTTGGGAAGTGGACACACTACTTGATAGAAGATTGGTCTCATTTTGGAACCATTTTGGGGACTGCACTTATAGATATGTATGCCAAGTGCGGGGACATTAATAGAGCTTTTACTCTTTTCATCAAGATGGGAAAGAGGGATGTATTTTGTTGGAATGTTATGATTAGATCGGTAGCCATCCATGGAAGAACAGAAGATGCCATCAAGATATACTCATTGATGCAAAAGGAAGGGCTGAGGCCGAATGACTTCACGTTCACCGCTGCTCTCTTTGCTTGTAGCCATGGAGGCTTGGTAGAAGAAGGAGAAAGAATCTTCTATGCTATGGAGAAAGAATATGGGGTTGAACCAAAGCTTGAACATTTTGGCTGCCTAGTTGATTTACTAAGCCGAAATGGTCGGGTGGAGGAAGCACTACGCGTAGTAAAGGAATTGCCGTATAAGCCTGATATTGCTATTTGGGGAGCCTTGCTTGGGGGTTGCAGAGTAAGAAGTCAGGTTAAGTTGGCAGAGGAAGTGATAGAGAGGGCTACTGAGTTGAAAGCAAATGAATCAGGAGTTTATGTGCTTTTGTCTAATATGCATGCCTCCGTAGGCCAATGGCCACAGGCTCAGAGTGCAAGAGAGAAAATGGAAGAAAAGAAAATTTGGAAGAAAACAGGGAGTAGTAATGTATATGCTTCTAATAGAGAGGAGAAGCTAGAATAACGCATCACTTGTCTCCCCTATGAATTTTTGGCTCTTTAAACATGTATCCAAGCGTTTAAATGTGAATGTCCAAAAGAATAGAAGCTCGCACCTTATTTGAAATTAAATATAGATATAATTCTCTTTCAATTTGGAAAAATACTAATTCATTAAATAAGCCCAAAATTTGTGTTCAATGTTCACCACTTCTATCAGCAAGGCAATGAACCATCAAGCTGGCATTTTGTGGGCATAGATATTTAGCATGACTCAGAGCTACACGGAACTAGGAGAACAAAAAGCACCATAACCTTATCGTAAAAAAACCCCTTCTTGATAATAGAAAGAATTTTATTGATCAAAGGTGAATTCTACAAAGGTGATTACATGTCACAAGGCTTCATCAACATGAAACTGATAAGAATGCTGTGAATGCATCCATCTCCTACCCATTACACAGTTAAGAAGCTTCCAGATACACCCTAAATACATTCATCTCCTACCCACCATTACATGGAAGCATAATTAGTTCTGCTACGAAATCTTAAATTAAAAGAATCTCAAAGAAACCAACATATCTTTTCTAGCTGGGAAGAAACAAGAACATCTTAATTTTAAGACTAAGGACTACAAGGACTTGCATAACACAACACTGTTTGAACAAAGTTTCAAGAGTAATGCAAAACACATTTAGTTTAGAAGATTAATGACCAAACATAGATGGACAGACCATATCATAAGATATGCTTCAGTCATCTGGATAAATTGAAGGATCTCATACTAACCAACTTAAGTTCTGTAACGAAATAATATCCAGGTCTTGAATTCTAGCAGTCCATGCAATGTTATCAAGATATAATCTTCAGTGAACTGGTCCACTCCTATCAGGGTAACTTCAAATTCCATGCTACATTCACTAACTGATCATGTTGAATTGGAATCTGGAAAGCTGCTGTGGAATGGTAGAAATAACAGGCCCATACCTCTGCAATTAAGAGATGTATATCATGAGAAAAAACAGGTGAAATAAAGATAATATTTAGAAAAAAGGATAAATTTAGTGAGAGGAAGAAAACTTTAAGTTTGTTATCTTATAGATTACAGAATTAGGGCGATGGGTAAACGGGGTAAATCAAAATCGGAATGCCATATAATCACCATACCTGAACATTATCATAGAGTTCAAACAATGGAACAGCAAGAAGTTTTAGGTTCTTTGGCACTGCAAAGTACTCCCTCTCAGATAAGTGAACAAGGAAAAGCTTCTTACACTCCTGCATTACCAAAATTGGGTAAATAAAAAATTGTGTACATGTAAAATCAGTGCGTGGAAAAGAGGGGAAGGAGGAATCATGTGCAGCCCAAGAAGCAATCAACAGAAACAATATTCCAGGATTTGTCTTTTGATAGAAATAACCTTGGGTTTTGTTATGTGAGGAGGGCAATATGGATACATTATGGTTTCAAAGTTTGGCCTCCACCAAATAGCCACGCACTCTCCTATCTGCAACAAAGAGACAAGGTAAGTAATGAGCATTGACAAAATAAAACATGCAGTAGCCTTTCAAGCTAACACTAAGGTTATAGGATAGATGGCCTTAACCAGATTTTCAAATACAAGTGGTGGCATAGCGAACTTCTCATAAACCAAGGTAACTTTTATGAAACATATCACCAAAGAAGCACCTAAAAGAGGCTTATCTGTCTAACTATATTGCATTTTGGTTGCCCTGGAAATTCCATTCATCTTTTATTACCTTTTCACACTTGCAGTCAACTCACTTCCAAGTTATATTTTTCACGTGTTTTCCACTATCCCTATAAGCTTCTAACATCTCTCTTACATCTATACTCAGGTAAATAGTAAATCAGAAAGTAGTACCTGCCAGTCTGGAACAAGGGCAGCTGAATTAGCGCCAAGCTTGCTCGTCAGCTTTCTCTTCAGCCCCTCAATTTCTGCAACGTAACAAGACCCACCCCAAAAAGAAATGAAAAGGAAAAAAAGGGTCAGTCCTTGACGGTATCAATTAGGAAAAATGCATTCACCATATGGAGCGCAGGGTAAGGTCATACCATTCTCTCCTGGCTTCAGTCGTCCACCAGGAAGTTTGCAGAATGTGTTTCCAATCTGCAGAAGAAGTATGTGAGGATGATTATGTTCCTGTACCTGCACAGTGAAGACAGATGTTGAGCCCAGAGAAAGAATGGAAGCCTAGCCTCTAGACATGTGTATCAAATTAAGTTCATGCATTATACCAAAACATTTATCAGAACTTGAATTATACTTGCATTATACCAAAACATTTATCAAAACTTGAATTAGACTTGCATTATACCAAAACATGAACTAATCAAGCTAAAAGGACAGTTAAACCCCATTACAAAGTATATGTGGAACCTTATCAAAAACCATGAAACAAACAAACTAGATTTGCCTTTGTGGATGTTCTCCATTGAAAAGAGAAAAATAAAGAACAGGTTCTATGAAACAGGAATTCCTCATCCAACGATGTACGAGGTATTTTAACCCAAAAAATCCATCATATAATGGAAGAGCAAAGATTCCCCTTTTGAGAGTTGCTAACAAAAATGGCATCGAGAACAATGATTTGTTCTAATCTGGTTAATCATTCAAAATTTCTCTTTGGAAAAGAAGTGTTTAGGCATTAAATATAGTAATATTAATGGAAAACTTGAGTCACCCAACCCACTTACGAAATTGTACAATTTGCTTTTATAAACTTGAAAAACAAATAACAATGCACAGGCAAATGATCCTATAACAAAATTATGAATGCCCTTGAGCACATACCAGTAAAATAGCTTCGACGCTGGTCCTCATTCCCTCTTTCATATAGCTGCCGATTCAGAAACCAAAATCAAAAACTAGGGTTTTGAATTTTTAAACAACCTTCACAAATACTATAAAGTTTAAAAACTAGATAGAAAAAATCAAAAGGGGAAAAAGAAAAAGAGGCATACTTGACTTTCATGCGAGCGAGGCGATCAGCGACGGAGGTATCCTTCTCCATCTTGGGCTCTTTGGTCCCGAACGTGTAGCTCGACAGTGGGTACGTGTTCACCACCGCCGACGTCACCATTTTTTTTTTTCTCTCTCTCTCTCTCTAAAACCGTGCTCTTTCTAAGATTTAGCTGAGAACCTGGGACTGGAAGAGAGTCAGTCAGAGCAGAGAGGGAGAGATTCAAACCCAAACCCAGAAACCCAAAGGAAAGGGTTTATTAGTTTAAACTTTAATTGGAATGGAGGTTTCTACTTCCACACTTCTTGTACTCGCGTTTAACACTAAACCTGTGAAACTAAAATCCAACATCACAGACTCGTCTTCTCCCGTTGGATTTCACACAGCACTTCCACGTGTCCATTTAATCCAATCTAACGGTGCTTTTGACTTTTGACCATTATTATAGTCACACGAGACTGATTATTATCGCCATTTTTTTATACAAATTATCTAGTAAACTTTTTCAAGAAAAATGATCAAATTCATTAAAAACATATCATCCTTTAAATTAAACATTGTCAACATGTTCATAATATCTCGCTTGTGGGATTGACGGGTTATTCAACCATAGTGGCCAATGTAAATATTTAAATTTGATATTTACTAGTAAAATGTTATGAATTGATCAGTGCATGTTTTGTTTGCAATACACTTTTTTTTTTTTTTTTTTGAGAGATTTGCAATATAAATTCTAGTACGTATAAATTTTCAATATAATAAAATGATTGATGATTAATGTATCAAACTCAAACAAAAAATTAAAACGCAATTCAATGTTCTAATTAATGTTCACTATTTAATTTTATAGAGAATTTCATAAATTATTATGTTCTAATATAATATAAATTATTATATTATTACAAAAGACTAAGGATATAAACAATTATTATTTAGCCTCATGCATTCTAAGATAAATATTTTATAATCTTTTTATACTCAAATTTGATGAAGTACTTCATCGTGTGAGTAAACATTTTAGCTTTATATTACATATTTACATCAAGCTAAAATGTAGAGCAATTAGAGTTTTTGTTTTCACATAATTAAACATATATTTTTATGCAATAATTTTTAAACTTTTAAGAAAGAAGGTCAAATAAGCTAGCTAACAAACAATGGGCATCAACCAAAATCTTTAATCATCTTGTATACATATAAATATATATATATATAAAGTATTCTCACATGCAACATTTAAATGAGTGCAGGATATAAAAAAACGTTCGAATACTCACAATCGTTCTAACGTTGGGTGTTTGAACACTCGTACAAATCCTGAGCATTTTAATGTAGAGATTTACTAATTATACACTATTACTATTTAAAAAACAAAAAACCTTTAGCTTGAATACATGGTCATGTATTCAAACTAAACTTAAATAAAAATATATGAACTTAATTATACGTATAGTAGAGCTATTTTTAGAGTTTAGTACATGAAGAAGTAACAAATATATATACAACTACAAGTCTACAAGCTAATAAAGTCTAAAAAATCATTTCATTTATTAAGAGCAAATTAATTTCTTACATTTATAATATTTATAAATATATGCAACAATGTATAAACAATTATTGATTCAGTGAAAATTAAAGAGACATGCATACATGTTCAGATGTTTTCTGGCTTTTATCTGGTTTGCAAAGGACAACATGCATGCAACTATCTATGCCAAACTTAATTTCGATGCAAAGTTCCAAACTATGCATCATTGTGAGCCTAAAGCCATAAAATGCCAGAGTCCGATGTCCAATGCATTATTACATAAGGATATTATACAATATTTCAATAAATATCCATATTAAATAAATAAGAATAATATTGTTTCTCTCTAAAACTTGAAGAAGAAATTAAATACATGAGATTTCAGTAATGCCATTCAATATATATATGCATGCGCAGAGGCGGCACAGCTAGCGCACTACATGTTCATGATCAGATTAATATAGCTAGCTGCATATATGGATATAATTAAGTTATAAACTTCCATAGAATCTCAACAAAATGGCCTCGATCTATATTTGTCTTTCTGCTAATTACATTCTCTAGCTCGTACCTAGTCTCTAATTAATGTAATTAAATGAATAATTTCCAGCAAATATTACTGTTTTAATTTGCAGTAGGATAATGGGAGAGAGATGTCGTTTCTAAATTCTTATCAGACATGAATGGCTTCTTTCTGCCCACAAAAACCTGCAAAACCCCATCGGATCCACCCGCCACTAGTGTGCACTGCTCCTCCCCAACTTGCCTCCAGCACACACTACTCACAAACCCATCCGCTCCGCTACCCATACCCATACCCATTAATGGCCCAAACCCATGCACCCATATGGGCTCACCCCACCTCTTATCATACACAAACACCTCGTTACTTTCCGACCCGCACCCGAACAAACCCCCATTCCTCCACACCGATAACCCGACAAAGCTCCGACTGTTCGTGTGACCCTTATATGTCCGAATTGCACGCGGTTCAAAATCACCACCATCCGTATTCCACAGCTTCAAACACCCATCCGTCCCAGCAGACACCATCGTACGGCTCTCTAGAAATCTCACGTAAGTCACGGTCTTCCTGTGCCCCTCGAAAATCAAAACGGGGCCCACCATTTTCCGGACATCATACGCGTACGCCTTCCGGTCTGCGCATCCAACGGCCACCAACGCGCCACCGAAAGGGTTGAACTCCACGCAGCAGACCGGGTTGCGCGCCTCGCTGGGCTGCACCACAGCCACGCATTCCCCGCCGTCGCAGCGCGGGTCCCACATTTGGAGGGTCCCGTCGTCGGAGCCGGATGCCCCGAGAACCGGATCCGAGTGCGAGTAGTCGACACTCCAGACCCGGCGCCCGCCGTGTTCGTCGCGCTCGAAGACGGGCAGCCTCGTTTCGAGATCGTACTCCGTGACGACCCCGTCGTAGTCTCCGGAGCCAAGGACCCGACCCGACGATCCGGGTCTCCAGCGGAGGCTGCTGAGCTTAGCTGGCGTGCACATGTAGTAGTCGCATACAGTTGCGTGGTCTAATAACATCAAATTGGCCATATCGTGCTGATCATCATAATCAAGATCATGTGGTAGCAGAGACTTGAAGCTGTAAATTCTGATCTTTCTTGCAATGCCACCAGTCGCCACGACCGTATCGGACGGGTCGAATTCGACTACGCCGAGGGTGTTGGACACGGCGGCGCCTCCTGTGGCGCCGCTGCTTGAAGAGACAATTGTTGAGAGACTGAAATCCCATTCACATCTAGCTGCAGCAGATATTTCTTCTTTTTCTTCTTCTTTGTTTTCTCTTTGGCTTTCCTTTTTTGATGGTGTTATTCTTTGTTGGGTTGGAAAATGGGATCCTGTGGCTGAGGAGAAGCTTTTCATTTCCCATTCATATGAAATAGTGGTATATGGTGGTGTTTAATTTGGAGGTTTATGGGAGGGGGCTCTTACTTTCGGAACCAACCAAAGGCTCCCATGAACCTTGCGTATGACGACTTGGGTCACTTCATAGAGGATGTGGATAATTCATAAACAGCTAGCTTTCAGCTAGATGGGGTCCTTATTCTGAAATTTCATTTTTTCTTTCTTTTTGATGTCTACTTCCTTTTTTTGCTTGATAGAATCATTCTTCATGTTTCTTCAAATTACAACAATGCCATTCGTTCAACAAATAATAGTTAACAAACTTACCTATATATTTATTGTGTTTACTTAGTACGTAGTACGAGAGAAATAGACATAATGATCGATAAGACCTTATTTAGTTTGCGAATTAATAACTATTCTGGATAAATTTTTTCTAAAAGTGTTCTAAACTCTGATTTGTTTTGCCACCATATATAAGAGCCCTTGTAGTGAAATGGGCAATTAGGGCATTTCACAGCAAATATAATTAATTCTGAAATAGACTGCAACTCAAACTATAGTTGTCTGAAATATGAATTGGTTTATAGATTCTAGGAGGGGGGAGGGGGGAGGGGGGTGTATTTATTGTATATTAATATTTTCGTGGCGAAGGTGGAGAAGGGCAGAAGAGGACTAAATGGAGGAGTGTTGGTTGGTTTTGTGCCTCAATTTTTTGTATGGGAGATGCCGAGATGGTGTGGACACAGGCTGCTTGTCCCCTCAGCATTACGTGGTTTAAGCAATGCCTTTTATCCCCGGACCTCATAAAACTGCACTTGACTCCCCGTTCATTAATTGAATTCTCAACCTTACTCAAATTCTATGTATGCCATCTAAAGCTCCTAAATTTCGAAACGACTTTAAATATCAAAAGTAGGTACGTTTCAAAAATTGGAAACCTTGCTCTATATATGTAATATGCAAATTTAAACATTATAGTTTCTGATAGAGTAGGACTGTAGGACAGTCATTTTAATTTATTGAAGAACTACTGTCAAAAGAAAGCGGTATAGATTTATTGTATCTCCTTCTTCTTTTTCTTTTTTATCTATAGAATATATGTGTATGGGCCAGCATGCAACAAGTTTATTCATGGATGGTACAGTGTAAGAGATAATTAATGAGAAAAATAAAGAAAATATATTGATTCATTTCCTTAGCATCTTAAAAAGATTTTCTCTGTTTTATTAAGGATAACGATTTTAAATGTCCAGTTAGCTATGACTAGGTGAAGGCAGTAATTTTCTGCTCTGGCAGTCTAGCCAGCCCTGTGGATTCATTCAATTGTATATTATTATTCCTCACAAGTCACAACTTATTAACACGAACACTATTTCTCCAATTGGTCAAAAAAAAAAAAACACGAACACTATTTCTCATTTAATTTATTCCTACTCTCTATACCCAACAACACCACCACCAGGATCTGCGCAGATGGCACAGATACTCCTCAAAGAGAAACCATCATTACTGTTGGAACCCAGCAGTCTCTCTCCTCCAAAAGAGAAATCCAACGGTCTCTTTTGGTTTGATTGGGCTGGACTAAGTTATATTAATAGGAAAATATTTGAGTCACCCTTGGGTACCCCAACGTCACCCCTTCCCTCAAAATAACAATTTTGGTAATATCGGCGCATGATCGGAATCATTCACTTTTTAGATCACCTATTATAGATCATCTCTGCAAAAAATCAAATCAATCGGAAATCGTTTGGTTATATAACTATTGTCAATTAAGTAGAAAAAATTGATGGTTTTCAATTAAAGAGTGATTTTTTGACCAAACCGTTGACTTTTTCTATTTAATCAACAACAGTTATATAATCAAACGATTTCCGATTGAGTTGATTTTTTGCAGAGATAATCTATAATAGGTAATCTAAAAAGTGAACGGTTCCGATCATGCGTCGGCATTACCGAAATTGTTATTTTTGGGGGAGAAGTGACATTGGGGTACCCCCAAAGGGTGACCCAAGTAGTGTTCATATTAATAAGCCCAGGGTCGGCGTATAGGCCAAATTATGTACACAACTCTATTAAACAATGGTTAAATGAAAATTTGCAAAAACAATTACACAGTGTACGTAAAATAATATATCTTAATATGATAAGCCCAACAGTAATAATATTGTGGGTGCCGCTCTATTCAATGGAGGAGAGGGTGCTGCCGGTATCGCTGGCGGGGAGGTGACAGGATGGATCAGGCTGTTGGCAGACTAGAGGGAGGTGATGGGGGGCTAGGTTGCTGCTAGTGGGGGCCGACGATGGGTTGGTTGAAATTAAGTTTTTTTTTGGTTTATTTCATATTTAGTACCTAAACTTTGACCCTTGTCTTAATGTGTTACCTAAACTTTTATTTGTCCCAATTGAGTACCTAAACTTTTATTTTGTGTCTAATAGGTACCAAAATGAATTTTTGTTAAAATTGTCAATAAAAATTAGGGGCAATATAGTCAAAGTATATTTTAATTATTTTCTTTATATGTTTAAAATTATTTAAAAAAAACACACAACAAACAAAAAAAATTAAAAATTAAAATTAAAAAATAAATTTTTTGAAGTGACTATATTGCCCCTAACTTTTGTTGATAATTTTAACAGAAATTCATTTTGGTACCTATTAGACACAAAATAAAAGTTTAGGTACTCAATTGGGACAAATAAAAGTTTAGGTACCACATTAAAACAATGGTCAAAGTTCAGATACTAAATATGAAAAAAAACCCTTTTTTTTTTTTTTAATTAGTGTGTTCTCATTGGCCAATTTACATTATGAAAAAAAATATGTATTTTTATATTTTATTAAATTATTGGAGTTACTAATAAAAAAATTAAATCTGAATAACGGCACTTTACAATATATCTATAGGCTTTTTTACCTAAATACCACATGAACTACATGAGGTGTGCTCTCATACCACCCAATCTTTTTTTCTTGTCAATTTACCATTGAAATTATCAATATGTGCTAATTTACCACCTAACATCCATTTTTCTGTTAAATCATAAAAAAATTTCCCAAACTTCCCATTTTGTCCTTGAATACAATAAAAAAAAAATATTATTTTAAAAACTTTTTTTAAAATATAATTATAAAAAAAACTTAAAAACTAAAAAATAGAAAATGGAAAGACCCTTTTTTTTTAGGGGGTTTACTTAGATTTTTTTTAATATTTAAAATGCTTTTATTATATAAATTGACGAAAATACTCTTGAAATAAACATAAAATTTAACTAAAGTGACGGTAGGTGATAAATTGGCCAATATGTGAAAGTTCAGGTGGTAAATTAACAAAAAAAAAAAATTTGGGTGGTATTTAAACACACTCTCTATAGTTCATGTGGTATTTGAGTAAAAAAGCCTATATCTATATAATATATATACAAGTATTATTATAAAAGAAATGAAAATTTTAGGCCGAGTCTAATAGCGTGAGTTTGGGATTATGTAGGGCATTAAAAGCTTTTATCAATATTATTTGATTTAATAGATGATACTCAAATTTTTATTATGAAAAAAATCATGAATTCAAATCTCAAAAATAACAATTAATTAATAAATAATAATAAAAAATCTTACTTATATAGTTATATATGCATGCTAATTTCTTCAGAGTTTTTAATTATATAATAAGTTCCCACATGCTGCCTTTGTTCGTTGGAACCAAGCATTTTCATGTGTATCACTAGCAACTAATTAAGCTCATGTTGCATCACCCATCAATAATTAATATCGTGCTCATTGCTCAACCAGTACCGACAATGATAGATAAATGTGTTCATTCATTACAGTACATAGGCTATAATCAATCAAACAATTGCTTTAATTTCCGGTTTTCTTCCGTGAACGATAACACATATATGAAGGTATAAAATAAAATTTAACTTTAAAGGTATAAATATGACATAAATACAATACTAAAATGGAATCCCTAAAATGATATAAGAATCGTAGTGCTTATTACACCCGTACACACCATAGCGTAGATAGCCATTACACTTAAATATTTGTAAATAAAAAAAAAAAAATATATGTAACGAGTGTATATACCAATTCTCTTACAACATATACTCACATGATAATTATGTAACCATTATAAAATTTAAGATATATACATATATATATGAGTTAGACGATTAAACAGTTTAATATGTTATGTATTTAAACTATTCGTATAAGATATTAATCAATTAGGGTTGAAGTTGAGATTTTAAAAACTCAGCAAACCATAAAAATGAGGCACTTGATCCTCAACATATATTGACTTGATTTTTTGAGGCCAGCGCCGGCTCCGCCCTGCAATCAACTAAAATTATATCTAAATATATGAGTGATGAACACATCGTTTGAATTTGTACAGAAATATATGACACGTCAAAAATCCCACCATAGCCATAGAATTAGCCATAAAACTTCGATGTTTTGTAAATAAACGACATGTCGTAAAATGGTACGACCTGAGATGAGCGCGCCAAATCAACAAACCCCAGTCTATTAGACTAAGTTGTCTTCAGTCGTCACTGCTAAAAGCCCAAACCAGCGGTGGCACCACCATGGGAAAGCAAAAGCAGCAAGTCATATCGCGCTTCTTTGCTCCCAAATCCAAACCCACAAACCTTTCCTCTTCTTCATCATCCTCAACACCCTTAAACCCATCCTCATCATCATCTCCATACCCACCTCCCAAAATCACAGCCACAGTCACTTTCTCACCCTCCAAACGTAGCCTCCTCTCCTCCCATCTCACCTCCCCATCTCCCAAACCTCCCAAACTCCCCAAACTCTCTCCCCACACCCACAACCCTATTCCCACTCAACCCAATCCCTCCCTCCACCAGAAGTTCCTCCAGAAACTTCTAGAACCCTCCCCCGACATTCCAGAACCTTCTCCTTCTTCTTCTAACCCACCAATCAAGTACACCCCCTTGGAGCAACAAGTCGTGGACCTCAAAAAGAGATACCCAGATGTTCTTTTGATGGTAGAAGTCGGTTACAAGTACCGGTTTTTCGGCGAGGATGCCGAAATTGCTGCACGGATTCTGGGGATTTATGCCCACATGGATCACAATTTCTTGACTGCTAGTGTACCCACTTTCCGGTTGAATGTACACGTCAGGAGGCTGGTGAGTGTTGGGTATAAGGTCGGCGTGGTGAAGCAGACCGAAACCGCTGCGATTAAGGCCCATGGGTCGAACCGGTCCGGCCCATTTGGCAGGGGATTGTCGGCATTGTATACAAAGGCGACGCTGGAGGCGGCCGAGGATGTGGGGGGTGGGGAAGAGGGGTGTGGTGGGGATAGTAATTATTTGGCTTGTGTGGTGGATAAGAGTGTTTTGATAGAAAATGTGGATTGTGGAGTTGAGAGTGGGACTGAAGTGAAAGTTGGGGTTGTTGCGGTGGAGATATCGACCGGAGACGTTGTTTATGGAGAATTCAATGATAATTTTATGAGGAGTGGGCTTGAGGCTGTGGTTCTGAGCTTGTCTCCGTCTGAGTTGCTTCTTGGGGACCCACTCTCCAGACAAACAGAGAAGGTATGTGGTATTTTCTATTTTCAACTTGCAATGAAATGAAAAATGCTTTTAATTTTGTTAGAAAATTGAGTTACACCCAAAGCTTTTGTCTTTAGACATGTTAGTTCGGTATATGTAACTGTTATCTTGCTTATTCCAGAATATGGGCGTTCCATTAACCTCTATTACGTTGTTAATAACACTTGCAAAAAGCTTTTTCAGCTTGCATTCTCTTCAATGCATTTCCAAGTCATTATTTTGTTAATTCTTGTCATTAGATGTTGCTTGCGTTTGCTGGACCTGCTTCAAGTGTGCGCGTCGAGCGTGCCTCACGAGATTGCTTCAACGATGGCGGTGCTCTTGCTGAAGTAATGTCTTTGTATGAAAACATGGATGAAGATAGTTTAGCAGAGCATCCAAAGGGAAATACAGAGGTGACTGAACAGGGTATTTCTCGTTTGGCAATTGAGGTATAATATTTTTGGTATTTTATCCTCATTAATAACCCTACTTTTTCTTTTTGTTTCTATTAAAATGTCATGTATTTTACCCTTGGCCGGTATGTTTGCCCCATGCTACTATCTTGCATTATTTGACCATGCCTCTGGATTTATTTATCCTTATGGATCAGTGGACTATTTCTGTTCTGTGTGATCTGTCAATGGCAAAATTTCTTTTGTTAGAAGATCGTCATTTTCTTGTTTAACTTTATTTTCCTGTTCACTTATTGATTTGATGTATTTATTGTTATTGCACTTCTAGTCATCTGCCTTTTTCTTTACTCTATTCTTTACTTTGTTTTAAAGGGAATCATGAACATGCCAAATTTGGCAGTCCAAGCATTGGCCCTAATGATTCGTCATCTGAAACAATTTGGTTTTGAAAGGATCCTGCACCTAGGAGCTTCTTTTAGGCCCTTCTCAAGCAACGTGGAGATGACTCTCTCGGCCAATGCACTTCAACAATTGGAGGTATCTGATTCTATTCATGTGTTTTGCTGAAGAGAGGTTTGCTCTGGAATTTTGATAACTAATATGTTGTAATGCCGACCGATATCCATGCATGACTCTTCTTTTGCCACCTAACTGGGGGTTGATATTAGGATAAGTGGATAACCAACAACAATGCAATTTTCTCAAAGATTGGTGTAATTTACTTAACTACTTATACCTAGCTACAGATATTTGGTTCAGGTTTACTGACTCTAAATCCAAAACCAGCATGGATTTGGTAGTGGTAATTCTGTGTCATTTTTTCATTATTCAAAAATTGCATATATGATTAAGTATTAAGTTGAATTTATTAATCAATATTGAGAAAAGAATGTTGAGAGCTTTTACCATGATAACTAAGTCTTGCAGGGAAAATATTAAATGCTGCATGCTTAGTTGGCAGATTGAGAAACTTCCCATTATTAATTTGGAGCTTTTCCTTATTCTTGTATAATATTATAATCATGATGGAAATCATGCTTTTCCTATATGCTGAAAGATGCAACAGTTATCCTTTTAAAAATTTCTGGGTTTATACTTTATTTTGACACCGGGTAAACATGCCCAATGCTTTTAGGTATTGAAGAACAACACTGATGGGTCCGAGTCTGGCTCCTTGCTGCAGTCTATGAATCATACTCTTACTATATATGGTTCAAGGCTTCTTAGACACTGGGTATGAGCTGCATGTAAACGTTTTATTTTTTCTCTTGAGATTTTAGTTTTTCATTTTTCCATCAGTTGATTGTTCCCTTGCATGTTACAGGTAACTCACCCTTTATGTGATAGAAACATGATTTCCGCTCGTCTTGATGCCGTTTCTGAGATTGCAGAATCCATGGGGTCTTCAAAAGCTTCTCAGAATATTGAAGGTCGAAATGCGGAAGATTCGTATGTAACAGTTTTGAGACCAGAGTTTAATTATATACTTTCTTCAGTTCTGACGACTTTGGGAAGGTCACCAGATATTCAACGCGGGATAACAAGAATCTTTCATCGGACTGCCACTCCATCTGAGGTGATGCATGGGTTCTCCTCCAACCTGCTATTTTGAATAGCTGTATGTTTGTAAATCATTAATTTGTCATCTTCTGGGTCAAGTTGATTGTATCTTTTTCTTTTTTAAATTAAAAAAAAAAAAGGGATAAGACCTAATGAAGTAATAGATAGATAATATCTACTGATATGTGCTCAGGGGCTGTTTGTTTCATTTGGGCTTGGTGCAACTAAATAGTTTGCCTCACCTAGGTGATTGAGTTTCTCAATAATGGGAATGTACAGTTCATTGCAGTTGTTCAAGCTATTCTATATGCTGGAAAAGAACTTCAGCAACTTCAAATTGAAGAAGGTGAAATCGAAAAAAATTTGAGAGGAAAGACAGTGTGCTCTGAACTGTTGAGGAAGTTGATTTTGACTGCTTCATCATCCAGTGTAATTGGAAATGCTGCAAAGCTGTTGTCTACCCTTAACAAGGAAGCAGCTGACCAACAGGATCTACCAAACTTAATCATCATTTCTAATGGCCAGTTTCCTGAGGTATGTACTACGAGTTCAATAGTCTGAATTTCACATCTATTTTTGGGTACTGTTTGCTGCCTTTTTTATTCACACTCCTACCTTGTTTGTGAAACTTGTTTGATTAGGTTGCTAAAGCACGGAAAGAGGTTCAATTTGCACAGGAGAAATTGGATTCTCTCATCAGTTTGTATCGCAAACAGCTTGGAATCCGCAAGTTGGAATTTATGAGTGTGTCTGGAACAACACACTTGATAGAGGTAGGTTGTTGAAGTTCATCCTGGGAATATTCTTATGTGTATGGACATTCCAAGTGCAAGTTACATATGCTGTTGTATCTAATTAAATGTAGCATTGCCTGCAGTTGCCCTTAGATGTTAAGGTACCTTCGAATTGGGTTAAGATCAATAGTACCAAAAAAACAGTCCGGTATCACCCACCCGATGTCTTGGCTGCTTTAGACCAGCTAGCCCTTGCAAATGAGGAACTCACTGTTGCCTGTCGTGCTGCTTGGGATAGCTTTCTAAGTGGTTTCGGTAAATATTATGCCGAGTTCCAAGCTTCCGTTCAAGCACTGGCCAGTTTAGATTGTCTTTATTCACTTGCTGTACTTTCAAGAAATAAGGTATGCACTGGAGGTTAAATTATAATATCTTGCTTCAATCTGCGACTTATTTTGATGTTATATTGTCATGTAAATATGGGGACACATATAAAAACACAGATTTTTGCACAAGCTTTCAACATTTAGATAATTCAATATCTAACAGTTAAGATGCATTTAAAAAAAAAAAAAACAAATTCATATAATGCTTTTTTGTAAACATAATTAATTTTCTCTCTCCAAATCTATTTTATAGAAACAAATTCACTTAATGCGTTTTTTGGAAACAAACTCACGTATCACTTATTCTTGCAGAACTATGTTCGTCCAGTGTTTGTATATGATGATGAACCTGTTCAGATACGCATCTCTTCTGGCCGTCATCCGGTACTTATATAATGCATTTTAGGTTTAAGAAGTTATGAATGCTTAAAGTTTTATTACTGGTTTCTTCACAACTTGCATGTCAAGTCAATATCTTTTTCATCTGATGGGAAATGTATGCTATCTTGATATTTTGATTGATATTCTGAAACGTTAAGTTTCAAATCTCTATTGGCAATTCCACTTTCTTCTGCTGAATTTAGCCACGACACTTGGTTTGCCTGAGTTTTGAAGAAATCAGATTAGAGCCGTATCAAAATTGAATACTCCTGCATTTTCCATTAAAATTCTTGTAGGCACGCAATGTTATGGCTCATTTCAAGTTGTCCATAGCTGCTATACTAAGACATGACTATTTTTTATGTGTCATTCTGGGCTTCTCTTTAATGATAACAATTTCTTACAGGTTTTCGAGACTACATTACAAGAAAATTTTGTTCCAAATGACACAGATTTACATGCAGATGGAGAGTATTGTCAGATTATTACTGGACCCAACATGGGTGGAAAAAGTTGCTACATTCGCCAAGTTGCTCTGATTGCTATCATGGCTCAGGTAAAATGAGAGCTTCAACTAATATATTGTGTTATGACTGTTGCATTCTCTTATAATTTTGCATGGTACTAGTTGTTTTTTTAATCGACATATTTGGAGGTATGATACTGTTTCAATTGTCTTAAGCTGTAATTAATGGTAAAATAATTCTCATAATGTTCAACATTTTTCTAGTTGCTGCTTTGGTTTGATAATTGAATCTCTTAACAGCCGTTGCTTTATAAAAGCGTGTTCTCATTCTTCTAGGTTGGTTCCTTTGTACCAGCATCATCGGCAAAACTGCATATGCTGGATGGCATCTATACTCGAATGGGTGCTTCTGACAGTATCCAACAAGGGCGAAGCACCTTTCTTGAAGAACTGAGTGAGGCTTCACATATACTCCACAATTGCACAGCACGCTCACTGGTCATCATTGATGAGCTTGGGAGGGGCACAAGTACACATGATGGCGTGGCTATTGCTTACGCCACATTACATCATCTACTACAGCAGAAAAGATGCATGATCCTCTTTGTCACGCACTATCCAAAAATTGCTTATATCAAAACTGAATTCCCAGGCTCAGTGGGGGCATACCATGTTTCTTATCTGACTTCAAATAGAGATATGGGTAAGATGGACAAGACATCTGGAAATGAAGATGTCACTTACTTATATAAGCTTGTGTCTGGTGTTTCAGAGAGGAGTTTTGGATTTAAGGTTGCGGAGCTTGCACAGGTAGTCCTCTACCCTCTCTCCCTTCCCATCATGGGGCACTCTATCATGTAATTTAAGTTGGGCACTTTATGTTTTGCAGCTACCATCCTCATGCATCAGCCGAGCAACTGCCATGGCTGCTAGGTTGGAGGCAGTGGTAAGCAGCCGAGCAAGAAATAGATATGGCCTAAAGTGGTGGTTAAGATCACTGGCGATAGATAAAAAACAAGAAGCACAAGAGGAAATGCTGGAATCTCCTGAGTACTCTTGTGCAGGATGGAGTCAGAATCTAGGGGAAATAAATGGTGGTGCGTACAAGGAATTCCTTATGAATTTGAAAGCTGCTATAGTCGATGATGACCTTGCAAAAAGCTTTCGGTATCTGAATGATGCAAGAAGGATTGCAAGAGAATTAATAGGCGGGTAAAGATGAAATTTATTAGTTTTTGTTGGTTTTCGTAGACTAGTAGTAGTTGATCATGGTAGTTTATATTACATTGCATCATAAACTGCTGATATCTTCATTCATCCTCGTGTAATTCCCAGATAACGAGCCATTGCTGAAAGTTGGTTGGCATCTTTACTGCTGGGAAGACAGCAACAGTAAGTGATGGAGACAGATTTAAAGCAATGAATTTCATCAGTTTTGTAGATAGTAAAAGTGTAGGGAATTTTGTATTTCTTGATGTCTCCCAACTTTATCTATTGTAATTAACAGTAAATATGTTTGCATGAGGCTGGAGAAAAGAAGAAAAATCATGGAATGACACTGAATTATTATGATAAATGGCAATAGAACTATTCTAGCAATTTTTCTTCACTGTTCACGATGGGCAAGTGGTGAATCCATGTTTTTGTATTGCATCTAAAACTGTTTGGTAACCAAGGTCGGGAGGTTTTCACTGCTAGAGTTATACGATTGTCATACAAGTATAACATCTATGCGGGTATGAAATTCAGAATATTCTTCCTTGGTTGTATATATATATATTTTTTAACTGATAATATCATAATAGTATGTGATATAAAATAACTTGTCTGTCCCAGTAATAGGGACACACTGGTGTCACGAGAGAGAGAGAGAGAGAGAGAGAGAGAGAGAGAGAGAGAGAGAGAAGTGAAAGAGCCAATGGGAAGAAATCAGGATGCCACCTTTCCTTATCTTAGTGATAGGAAAGTTTTTTTTGCAAATGATATGTCAAGTCAAGGAAGGGATGCCACCTTTCCTTATCCTAGTGATAGGAAAGTTTTTCTCGCACATGATATGTCAAGGAATTTATCCAATACGATCATTATTATCTATATATTAATCGCTCTACATGTGTTATGACTTATGAGTTAATTAAATTTATATCGAATGTTATCGTTACACTTGTAATAATTTTAAGATATTTTAGCATAAACTTGTCATGTTATATATCTTTTCCTGCCTGTTATTTTTTCCACCCATATAAATAGCAGATCCAATCATGTTGCATAAAAATCTCAAGATAAAATTAATTATTTAATTGATCTGAATTATTTAGTTTTATATTTCACCAAACATCGTATAGTGCTAAAACTATCTTATTTAATTGAATCCAATCTTGAAAATAATCTAATGGAGTCAAATTGTACACGCCAAACGAGGCTTAAGTGTCTTAAAGACTAAAGACCAGTCAGGTTATGTTTGCCAAGACTTGAACAGGGAGTGGTAGTGTTAGAGAAAGTTTTCACGTGATTTGAGCACGTGGCCGAGAAGATAGGTAAAGTAGTAGCTAAGTACAACTGTACACTTGTACAGGGGCAAAACTGAGCGGTTCGAGTCTTCCAGAGTTTAGAAGGGAAGTAGCTGTAAAAGGAAAACACCCTTTTGGTAATTTCCACAACGGGAATCCGCTTCCTTCTTTGCTCAGTTTACTTGTTTTGGCAGAACCGCAGAACCAAAGAATAATCTCCTTAACCAAAAAAAAAAACAAGAATAATCTCAACACATTTCTTACATTATTGCAGGCCAAGGCCCAACAATCAAGCACATGACTGATAAACCTTCCTCAAGAACCAGAACAGAGAAGTGATCACTCTCTCTCGCTCTCTCTCTCTCTCTCTCTCTCTCTCCCTACACATCTAATTGCTTGTGTCTTGTATGTTTTCTGTGAGTTTTATTAGTGTGAGCTGTGGAGTGAAAATGAATTCAAGTTTGGTAGGTAGATAGATCTGATTAATATGATTAGACACCAAAATCTTGTACCACTAAAACATGATTTTAGGTTTTGGGTTTGTGTTTCATGTTAAAGATTGGAGCTTTCAGCGGAAATGAACTTGAATTATTCCAACTTAGAATTGGGTTTGGAATTTCAAGATCTAGCAGTGCCTGGAGTCTAGGAGAGGGTTGATCTCTTCATTTGGGTCGGGGCAATTTTGGTTTTTGGTATTTGAATTTTTACATGAGCTAGAAATGGGATAATGCGCCAAGCAAATTAGCATTTCTTGGCTCAAACCGAGGACTGGTCTTACACTTATTACTTATTATAATTGTTATTATTTTGTTTTAGAACAAAGATGACTGTTAAATTTGATACAAACCCAGTTGCTCTGAATGTTTTGTTATCATCGTGTGTATGCTCTGTTCTGATCACTATGCAACTTGTTGTCAATAATGTTTGCCCTTCATCCATTGTTTTCATTGCTGCTACTCCTTCGTTTCAACCCATATCTCTGTCTAGTCTGAGCTCTGTGCAAAGCTTACTGCTGTCTTTTGCCTTTTGCTAAGCCTGTAATTTATTCCCCCCACATTGCCTTGTCCCCCCAATTATAAAATTTAACTGATAGAGTTCAGTTCTTACAAGTTTATTCTCACCAAAGGAGAGAAAATGGGGAACAACTTCATAAAGTTTCTCAGAAAATTTGTTTTTTCTCTTTTTCTTTTAATGGTGAGACACCTTTAAAATAACTCAAGGTGAGTGAGTCAAATTCAACCCTGATTCTGTTTAGAACTCGTGCACACTCATTGATCTTAGACAACCCGATTTTGAGGGCTGTCCTACATGATTAATTGCATTAACCAATTTAACCTGCTCTCTGTTTGCTTATTTGAGAATTATAAAACCGCTTGTTGTGGTGCTTGAACAATCTTATTGTTATATGAAGGAACTATAAAATCACTAATAGTGGTACTTAATGTGGTTCTTCTTATTTGTTTATGTAGACGCCATGATGTAGTAAATATTCTTTTTTGTGGAGAAGTTTGGAAAGCTGGCAAAATGGAATTCTTATAGTGTTTCCTTTTATTTGTGCTTAGAAGTTATGATGCAGTAAATGTGTTTGGAGAAGTTTGGAAAGCTGGTGAAATGGAAGACAGTGACTCCCCTGGGAGAAGATGGGAAGACCTGGATACAGACATATTGGTGAAGATTTTTCAGACTTTTGACATCTTTCAATTAACTTCAGGAATTGCTCACGTTTGTAGTGCATGGCGTTTGGCTTGCTGTGATCCCCTGCTTTGGAAAACACTGGATTTGTCAATGCTGAGATCTAATTTCATCAAAATCCCATTAGAGCCCTATGTTTATGTTGATGGCCGGTCTGATAGGTTATTGACTCGTCTTTTGAAGATTTCCTTGAGTCTCAGCCGGGGAAACATAATGACCTTGAGTTTCCATTTCAACTTGTATGTGAGTGACGATCAGCTGACCTATACTGCTGAAAGGTAACTCATTAAATTCTCATTTATGATCCTTTAAGAATCACATAGTGTCGCTCATGTTTCGTTTTTTGTCAAATTTCTCTTTATCGAATTATATATATTGTTAAATCATGGAGGAATAAACTCAAAAGATTTATTACTAAGAATGAAAAGGATAGCTTGGGTTTTTTGTATGCAGATCCTCAGCTTCGTATTAATGATACTTATTTCTCCTTGCTTTTCAATATGGATGGTCCATTTAGAATCTTTTCTTAACTCATGCTAACATGGCGTAGCTTTAGCCATTGGATTCTAAATGTACCCTCCAAATTGAAAGGCAAGGAAAATCAAACATCATTAATACCACGCAGAGGATCTTCATCTGGGTTTTTTCTTTTTTTAATTATATTTTTCCATGATATATGTGTTATCTTTAGATGCAAGATATATATGAGGTTGTTCCTCTTAATCACAGGTGCCCACAGCTGAAGAAACTAGTTTTGCCAGCTTGGAACAGATTGAAAAAGACTGGAATCTGCAAGGCCATTCGCTGCTGGAAAGATCTCGAATCACTGACAATGCCTAGCATAGCAAATCCCCCATATTTGATGGAGGAGATTTCCAAGAACTGCAAAAATTTCAGTGAACTAAAGGTCATGGGTCCTTGTGATATTTTCTTTGCTTCAACAATAGTTGCATATCTTCCAAAACTGAAGGTCTTAAGCCTCCGGTGCTCAATGCTCTTAAAGGATACTGTGATCATGATCTTGGATGGCTTACCACACCTAGAAGTCCTCAATATATCACATTGCCTTCTGATTGAAGTCCCTCCGCCTCCTGCACCTAGAAGATTTCTTAGAGAACTTGATCCATTAATTCTTGAGAAGGCTTCTCGGTTACACAGATTTATGGCATGCATGCAAGACTCATGCACCATGTGCCAGAAGACCAAAAATGATGAGGGGCTCCTGAGGTGGTATAAATATGAAGAAGGGCTATGGAAAGAAGATGAGGTGAGCTCCCTTGCTTATTGATTAGAGCATGAGAATGAGACTGTAATTTAGTGGGTTAGAAGCTATATATATAGCTTATCTATGTATGTGTAACCTTTAATTTTGTTGATTGTTCTGCCTTAATAAAACTCTCGACACATAAAATGCCTGACCAAGTGAGAGGTCTTTGTTAAATAATATCTGTATTAATTCTATACATAATCGAATTTCTCTTTCTGTAGTCAAACTCAAAGTGTTTTGCGGGATGTTTAATTTGTGCATACAAGTGTTTCGACCTTTCGAGCAAATCCTTACTCTGCTGATATTAAAGCTCATGTTTAAATCTAAATATGTTTTGGAAAGGCCTAATAAAGTTGATCTCCCAACAATAATTGGACAATGCGGCAAGCAAAGTTGAAGTTTCTTCATTTCTGATAAAAAAAAGAAGGGTTTTCAAGTCAAACCTAGGACTGGTCTTGGGCTTACTATTCTTTCTAGTACCTGCCTCAAGACTAGATTTGTTTTTGTTATGTTTCCAATTATGATTAGATATTGGTGTGTGTGCATTGTATAACGTTTGTTTAGACTTTTTACATTAAGCGTTATAGACTCCTCTCTCTCTCTCTCTCTCTCTCTCTCTCTCTCTCTCTCTCTCTCTCTCTCTCTCTCTCTCTCTCTCTCTCTCTCTCTCTCTCTATGGCTTAGCTTGAAGTTGTTTGGAGGAATGGAAGTCTGCTTTGGAATACACTTGATTTGTCAACAATGGAATCTGATTTCATCATAACCATTATGGAGTCCCTTGGTTTATGTTAGCAGCCATTCGGATTTAAAATTGAGAAATGTTGTGAAGGCTTCATTGAGTCTGAGTAGGGGAAACATAACCACTTGCTTTTCCATTTCAACTTGTTTCTCCCTGACCAACTCTTCACTTATATGGCTGAAAGGTAAGCAACTCATTCAACTCTCTATGAACAAGGGCTATGGAAACAAGATGAGGTGGACTCCCTTGCTCTCTGATCTATCATAAGAGCATCCGAATAATAAGACTACTTTAAATAAATTTGTGGGTTATATTTATATGTAGCCTTGCTATTTGCTTTCTAGTCTGCACTTTTGGTGATTGTATTGTCTTGTGGTGGAATAAAACAGCCCAAATTTGAGAGTATTAAAGACATATTGATTGTAGACTCAAACTAAGATTCCTCTTAAACCTCACCCAAATTGATTGAAGACAACCCTCTATAGTCTATACTATAAAAAGGCCCGATCAATTAATTTCCTACAAGATTATTCAGCCCTATGTTTATGACACATTGACTCGTTCCGATGACACATTGACTCGTCTTTTGAAGATTTCCTCCGTTCTCAGCCGGGGAAACATATTCACCTTCATTTTCAACATCAACTTATATGTCACTGATCATCAGCTCACCTACATCCTAACTCTTCAATATTTAATCTAAAACGCACTGTTTGTAAGATAATTAGATGAGTTGTCCTTATAATAGGGTTCAACACTATTTGAGTTTTAGATTATTTTTAGTTACATTAAAGAAGATTCAACTTTACATCTAGTCTAATTTTAACTCTTATCTTACAAGACTAACTCCAATAGCTTAGTTTTAGATTGTTCTTTAAATAACATAAATACTGTCAGTCCAAAAAAAAAAAAATCAAAGTGTTTTGGCTATGCTTGAGCTTCAGCAACAAGCTCAAAATTTGTACATAAAAAGTGTACCAATCGAAAGAAATCCAAAGTCAATTGGTAATAAATAGAAGAGTACAACTAAAACCCAAAAAAAAATAGAAGAGTACAACACCTTGTAAATTACCAATAACCCCAAGTACAGTACTTGACAAGTACCATCTACAGTTTCGCTTAGCCTTTTCTCTCTCTTTTCGTACCCAAATCTCACTGTCAATATAAAAAGGCTTTAAGCCAAACCGAAAAAAAAATAAAAATAAAAACCCTTATATCGGTGCTTGAAGAATTCCCTGTTTCTGGAGAAATGGCAGACGGCGAATCCCCTGCGTTTGTGCGAAGGAGAAGAGGATGGGAAGAGCTGGACATTGACATATTCCGCAAGATTTTTGAGTGTTTCGACGTCACTGATTCAACTTCAGCCATTGCTAGGGTTCACTGCAGTGCCGTTTGTAGGGCATGGCGTTCGATCGTCTGTGACCCTGTGGTTTGGGAAACACTCGATTTGTCGACGATGGAATCCAACCACATCAAAACCAAAGAAAAGCCCTATGTTTACGTTCATAGCAACTCCGATTTGCAATTGACAAATGTTTTGAAGGCTTCATTGAGTCTCAGTCTGCGAAACATTTCGACTTTGATTTTCCAACCCAAATTGTTTGTCCCTGACCAACTCTTCACTTATACGGCTGAAAGGTAAGTAATTGCTTCAGCTCTCTATCATTATTGTTATGCTTGAATCACCTTGTTCTAAGATTCAGGTTCAACGCTTTGAATTTAGTATTTAGGGTTTGTATTTGGATTTGAAGTATATAATTACATTGAAATTAAGTTTCGGGAACTACATAAAGGGACTTTATTTTGAGTTAAACAAAATAAATTGATTAATTGGTTCGTCATGACTAATTTTGAAAATTACAGCTGCGTTCAAAATTCTTTCCGAAAACTGTTTTTTGTTTCCATATGTGGTATCTATAGATGATGAAATATGCAAGAAAATTTTGGAAACAGTTTTTGAGTAGGATACCAAACGCAGCCTACATATCAGTACATGCTTACCTTTAAACGCAACATAGAAAATATAAGCATGGGATTAATGGGTTGATCATGACTAATTATTTCTCTTAATTCAATGACAGATGCCCAAAGCTGAAACGACTAGTTATGCCATCTTGGAACAGAATAATAGCGACTGGAATTAGCAAAGCCATTCAGTGTTGGAAAGACCTTGAATCGTTGACAATAGGTGACATAGCAAGTTCCTCGTACCCCATCCTCATGAAGGAGATTGCCAACAACTGCAGAAATTTCAGAGAACTAAAGTTGATGGGTACTTGTGATATTTACTTTGCTTCAGCACTAGTTGAATATCTTCCAAAACTGGAGGTCTTTAGCCTCCGGTGCACAAAGCTCTTTAAGAGCGATTTAATGGTTATATTAGATGGATTACAACTCCTGCAAGTCCTCAATATATCACATTGCCTTTTGCTTGAAACCCCTCAGCCTCCTGCAACTGGTCCTGTAAGAGTTCTTAAAGAGTTTGATCCATTTATTCTTGGGAAGGCTTCTCGGTTAAGCAGGTTTATAACATGCATGCAAATGCAAGATTCCTGCATCATGTCCTGCATCATGTGTCGAAGGACCAGAAACCACTTTGGGATCATGAGGTGGGATAAATATGAAGAAGGGCTATGGAAACAAGATGAGGTGAGCTCCCTTGCTCTTTGATTATAAGAGCATGAAAATGAGACTGTAATTAATTTATTTAGTGGGTTAATAAAAAGCTATATATAGCTTAATTATGTAGCCTTTAATTATGTGCAGCTCTAGATTTGTAATGTCTGATTTGGTTTTGATGTTTGGTTCTTTTGGGGTTTTTTCGTTTTGTCTGTAAGGCTGCCGTTTTGGCTTTTTAATGAAATTAGTTTTACCTGGCCAAAGAAAAAAAAAATTGATCAAATTTGATCTGGGGCTGTGAAACTTTTCTTTAACTTTTTTTTTTTTTTTTTCATAATTAAGGTTTCGAAGATTCATAACAAAAGTTAAAAATAGTCGACTGGTAAATGAATTATGAGGTGGATTTAAGAATGGTAAATGTTTTAAAGAACATGGAATCCCATCTCATTAAGGCACTATAACATTTTCCTTTAAGAATATGTGAAAAGTAAAAAAGAAAAAAAATTGATTCATAACACTTTTAAAAGATGGGTGGGATTTAAATCCATGAACTTATGAGTTTATAATAAATAAAGAAAATTAAAACAAGTAAAATAAGTAGAGCAGAGAATGGTTATCCTTTCCTAGTCCACTAAAGGAGACTTTAACTTGTAAAGTTGGGACTACGACATTGCATTCCTAATCCTACCGAGAATAGGACTCTTCCAACGTTCCAATTCCTATAAGTACTCTATTCTCCACTTGGCTATGCATACTTAGGCAGCATCAACAAAGCTAAGCTATTGGAGATGGAGATGGACACCAAACACGGTGACTCCCATACTGTGAGAAGATGGGAAGACCTGGATTCCAACTTGTTGTTGAAGATTGCTCAGTCTTTTGACCCCTCTGATTTAACTTCAGCCATTGCTGTTTGTAAAGAATGGCGTTCGGTTCTTTGTGATCCTCTGCTTTGGATCACAATTGATTTGTCAATGATGAAACCTACTTTCATCAAAATCCCAACAGAGCCCTATGTTTATGTTCATAGTCAGTCGGATTTAAAAATGCATTGTGTTTTGAAGGTTTCCTTGAGTGTCAGCCGAGGAAACATAACCACTTTGATTTTCCATCTCAACTCTTATGTCCCTAACGATCTCTTCATTTATACTGCTGAAAGGTGCCCAAAACTGAAACGGCTAGTTTTGCCAGCTTGGAACAGAATAGAAACAACTGGAATCTGCAAGGCCATTCAATGTTGGAAAGACCTTGAATCACTGTCAATAGGGAACATTGAAATGCCCTCATACCTCACACTCATGGAGCAGATTTCCAACAACTGCAAAAATCTCATTGAACTCAAGTTGATGGGTACTTGTGATAGTTCCTTTGCTTCAACCCTTGTTGCAGATCTTCCGAAACTGAAGGTCTTAAGCCTCCGGTGCTCGATGCTCTCAACGGACGATTTGATCGTTTTATTGGATGGATTACAAGACCTGCAAGTCCTCAATATATCACATTGCCTTATCATGGAAACCCCTCAGCCTCCTGCACCTGCATATCCCAGAAGAATTCTTAAAGAGCTTGATCCATTCGTTCTTGGGAAGGCTTCTCGGTTATGCATATTCATAACATGCATGCGATTAGACTCGTGTGTCAAGTGCCAAAGGACCAAAAACGACCAGGGGATCATGAGGTGGTTTAAATATGAAGAAGGGCTGTGGAAAGAAGATGAGGTGAGCTCTCTTGATCTTTTTGGTTGTAGTGGAGCTCCCTTGCTCTTTGGTAATAAGAGCTAGCATCAACATTGTAGTTAATTTAGTGCACGTAGGTCAATTAGAAGCTATATATAGCTTAATTAATTATGTAGCCTTAAGCCTTGACTTTTGGTGATTGTACGTATTGCCTTAATATAAATTTTCACATGACTGATCGATCAGAGTTCCAACGGGAACTGATTCTTATATACCATAGTGAATTAACAAATTTTGAAGTCATATATGTTTGGAGTTGAGAATAGGTTTTTACCAATTTGAGTGAGCATATCTGCATAAATATAACTTAATGAGATTGTTGCAGAATGTAGACCTTTGGAGTTAATTAATAATATTATGTAGTCTTACCATTTGGTTGCGAGGAAAAATCAGAAGAAATCAAATAAAAATAAGGTCCCCACTCCCCAGTCGTTGTTCTGCAAATATAGTAACTTATACTTCCATTTCCTGATTTCCACGTGATATGCCTGGTAGGTGTATGCGCTTCAATTTATACATTAAATTTGGTTCATGCTCTCCAATATTGTATTCAGCTTTTGCATCTTCATTCAACTTGCAAGAAATTTGGTCCAACCTTGACATTGAGGAGAGCAATTGCACATTTGGTCACCACTCTAAACTATACAATATACTCTACATATTTTGTTGGTCTTGAAATTATACTCTACATATTCAATTATGACTACAGTAGGTTGTTTAAACCTAATTTCTTTTACCAAATAAAATATGCTCTTATGTCATATTCTTATACTAATATTACTTTCTTTTTTTTTGGTAACACACACAAAGAAAACTACACTACACTCCTTAGTCACCTGATCCCAACAATATCCTCCCAAACAAAATGAACAATAAGCAGGAGAGTAAAACTACTCAGAGCCACATCAAGAGAGAATCCCAAGTCAGCTAGTTATACTAATATTACTTTATATTCAATAATGAATAAAATAGGTAGTTAAATCCCAAGTAAAACAATGTTTGGTTGGTGTATATTGTATTATTGTGTTCATCTTATGCTATGTTTTCTAATTAAAACCAATTTAGTAATTCATAATTACATTCCTTATTTGTATTCTTGCACTTATTTGGAGAAAAGTATTTACAATAAAAGGAAGTCTCAAAATTTTTGTTTATGTGAGGGTAATATATGATTTTTCTCTAACCATATGTAAAACCCACGTGTTTGTTAAGAGAGGAAAATCAAATATAAGTAAATAAAATTTCCTCACTCAGTCCACTCCAGTAAATATAAGTAAACTGTAAAAGTAAATTTTAATATTTAAATTAAAAAGAATTAGAGAGATAGTAGGTGCGATCCGGTGGGTGGTGGTGGGCCAGTGGTGCGAATTAAGACTAAACCAAACATTACCCCTATGACTCTGTGTTGATAAAACTCTCACCGCCTCTTCGCATCTTCTTCTCTCTCTCTCTCTCTCTATCTCTCTCTCTCTCTCTCTCTCTCTCTTACAGAGCTGAAACCAAAAGGTCCAAAACCCCCAAATGGCTCTGCAACTCTGGGAAACACTAAAAGATGCAATCGTAGCCTACACAGGCCTCTCTCCTGCGACCTTCTTCACACTGCTGGCTCTGCTTGTGGCCGTGTACCAAGTGGTCTCGTTGCTGTTCGGGTCGTCTGATCACCATCAGACGCCCAGGAACTTAGAGGAGATGCAGCCTCTCCCTCCTCCTGTCCAGCTCGGCGAGATCACTGAAGACGAGCTCAAGCACTACGATGGCTCCGATCCCAAGAAGCCTTTGCTCATGGCTATCAAGGGTCAGATCTATGACGTGTCCCAGAGCAGGTACCATATGGGTTTTCTGTTTTTTTATTGTTTTATTTTTGTGGGTTTTAGGTTTTGGCTTCTGGGTTTGTGAAATTTATGGTTTAGTTTTACAGGTGTGTGTCGCTTTTAACCCTTTTTGTGTGGTCAACGGATGCTTTAGCTTCAAAGTGCATGAAATTTGTGGTACTTTAGCTCCTGGTTGTTAATCATATGTGAAATTTCGTGGGGTTAATTTGCACTGTTTTGTGGCTTTGTAATCCTCGAAAAGTGGCTCACTTTAAAACCTTGGAATTCTACATGTGTGTTTTTGTAATTATTTAATTCTGAGATGATAAAATTCTGTAGTTAGAGCAACAATTTATTATCTCTGTGGTGTTATCTATTTGAGTTTGAATTTACGATGATCAGTCATGTGCTAGCAACTCGATGTTACATGAAGATGCTGAATCTTAATGATCATATGATTAACCATGTAATTTTCTTATCAAACAATAGACCTGATAAGAAAGTGATTTCTAGGTTGTTTATTTTGGAAGAGCACTGGCTTGAAGGATGGGGGCATTCGGGGGTTCAACAAATGATGTCTTTCCACGCAAAATAAGTGTTTGGAATAGTTTTGCACACTGCTTTTTGATATTGTCCAACCCTTTTGTACATGCTTTTGTTTAGCCATGCGTTAATCCATCTCCAATTTTCAGTTCAAGCTGGTTTTTGTAGAGTTATGTTCATAGTTTCTAAAACTATGTGCTTGACCTCTTGCAAACCTCATCAAGTGGGATATTGGGAACCAACCACACCAGTTCTACTGATTGTTTTGGTGCCATAGAGCATTTGAAATAAGCTACTCTGTTTTGTTTGTTATATGTTCATTTTAGGATTTTGATCATATCTTTCTTTTGTGACTTGTCAAATGATTTGGAGGTTTATTAGCTTGAAGTGCTTCTTCTACTTGATTTTCTAATTTTTTTGAGTGGGGTCAGATGGAGTAAATATGAATGAAGTATATTCTCTGCTGTTGCGTAGCTATCCATGTCATTATATGTGATGTGCATCAAATAGTTAGACAGCTACCAGTACTTTACCTATTATTCTTAATAGATTTCTTTCCATATTAGTCTCTAATAAGGTTTTGATTTGTTCACTTCTAAACCATCCTTGCAGGATGTTTTATGGACCAGGTGGGCCTTATGCACTGTTTGCAGGAAAAGATGCTAGCAGAGCTCTTGCAAAAATGTCTTTTGAAGACAAAGATCTGACTGGTGATGTCTCTGGTCTTGGTCCATTTGAACTTGAGGCCTTGCAGGATTGGGAATACAAGTTCATGAGCAAGTATGTCAAGGTTGGAACTGTTAAGAATACAGTTCCAGTAACTGGTGGGGAATCCACAGGTGAAACCACTAAAGCTGCTGATCATGATGCTACTAAGCCTGCTGAAGATGTTCCATCGGAAAGCCCAGCTGTTAAATCTGAGGAAACCTCATCTAGTGCCGATGCTAAGATAGAGTAATATGTCGGATACCTGAAGCGCCTCTTGGTGAGGTTGACATTTGGCTGTGCATCTTTGGTGAATCATATAAGTTATTGCATTCATAGCCTAGGATACTCTTGTTATAATCAGATTTTCTTGGCTGTTTAATATGTGATGTAATAAATCAACAATGGTATACTTTCGGGATTCAGAGGTGCAACTTTCTTACCATAATTTCTTGTGAATACTTTGCGGTTAAGGAGTTATATAGAGATATGTGAAACAGCTTTTTGGGCTCCAAAACAATTTATTTTCTCATAAAAAAAAATATATGCGCTCAATTGACTTAAGTTTTTGGTACTTACTGCTCTATTTGTTAGGAAGATGTGAGATCTATTTTAAGGGTTTCAATTATTTGGCAACTTTTGTTGGATGGTGGTAAAGAAAAAGGCTTCGAGAGAAGTGATAAGGTAAAAAAGGATGAGTGATGATCTGACTAAGTTTATGGTAAGATAAGATCCCATCCTGGGGTCGTTCGAGAATGTTTTATATGAAAACTGAGGTGAAGAACAAATACGTTTGACAAAAAAAAATGAAGAATAAATAGGAGTCATGAGAGGCAAAAGAACAAATAAAAGAAACTGTACAAAAAGTTGAAACTAAAAACTATATCAATTTTCTCTTCTTTTTAATTTCAAAGATAAGATTCTTCTTTCTCCCTCAAGGCAAGATCTAATTACCAAAAAAAAAAAAAAAAGGAAAAAGAAGAAAGGACGATCTTGAGCTGGAGTGATTCCCTTCTTTTACTCTGATTAGGGTAGAAGAGCTTATGGGCCCAGAGGAATTGGCCTATTCCATCTCAAATCATATCAAGTAACTTGAAAATTGAAATCAAATAGATGTTCTTAATTTCATAACATCTCCAACATAAATGATTCAGTAAAGATTCTTAACTGTCATGTTTTTTTGAATAAAAAAAGGCCAAAGGTTGAGGGGAATGTACAAGTTCTGGTATCTTTTTCTTGATGTCTTTTCTTTCCCATCGTTTTTGAACATGGAATCAAATCCCATCTATATAAGAGGGATTTGGGGGTGTTTTAAGATAGGAGAAACAAACATGTTTTGTAACCCCTTGGTTCTAAGTTTTCTACCTTCATGTCACTTGAAAATCAATGTCTCCATTTTTCTTTGGTGGTCAAAATCATTGTCTCCTTTGCAGCAAGCATAAGCTATATCTTGCAAATAGAAGATACCTAAAGATTTTTTGAAAATTGTTTATGAGTAGTTTGGAAGGCAAATATGCATGCCATACTCTATTCTATATAAGCACAAATTCACAACTGGATGAGTAGTTCAAAAAACTTCTTGCAATAGAATGAATGACACTATCAAACCAAAGAAAAAAAGGTAAAACCCAGAATTTTTCTTTTCAGTCTTCAACCTGAGGAGACAGTTCCTATATGAGAATAGCAAGCCCCCATATAAAGAGATTTTTTTTATATTGCAGGCACTTCTACCTCTTGTGTATTTCATATTCGTACTCTCTGTTATCTCTGAATACCCAAATATTGCTAATGCAAGATTGACCTGTCTATAATTGGACCACAAGGCCAAGGACAAGTTCTAAAGCTGCACCTTTCACTGTCTCTTGCTGGTAGTTGGATTTGGGCCATTGAGATATCTTTTCATTGTACTGTGTATATCAACGTGTACACTTAATTAAATGTTGGTCCCTTAGCTACTTCAACTTCTTTGATTTTCCTTGAACTTTTCCTATAGTACTTTGTAAACACATGTCTGGCCGACTAAGCTAGTCTAAAAGCCTAGAACCAACTTCTTATGAGTCGTGCTACATCAGAAAGCTATGTTGATGCATACATATCATATTGACTCAATTGTAGATTAGATGCTGCACTATACCAAACGGTCCTTATATATCAGCATCATGTGTGCTATCCATCTCAAATCAGCTTCTTCATCAACTGCTTGGCTTGTTTCTAATGTTTTGTCCTTTATGAATGGATTATTATTGATTTCATTTAGACCTAACAATGATTAGAAATTGAGTGTTCAGGCATTGTGATATAATTGATTGATTGTGAACTTTGGCTCTATCTTACCAGAGGTTGCTTGATCCCCCTTCCTTTAAAAAAAGATATTGAAAAAACAATTCAAAAGTGTCTGAGCCTCTGATCCTTCCTTATAAATAAACCTCCAAGTCCAAACCTGCTAACACATACAAACAACTCAAAAGATCCATTTCCTCTGCTTTAAACTCCTTTTACATGCACTTGTATCTGTGTTTTGAGTCATGAGAATTCAGAAACCCTCTTCTGTATTTATGTTCTTTGTTGTTATACTAGCACTGGTTCATGTTTCAAGTTGCCGGCACATCAGCTGGTGTTGGCCTAGCAGTGAAGAAAAGGAACAAAGAGTCAGAGCCAAGTTTTCTTTTCTATTTACTCAGCATCTCAGTGCTGGTTCTCATTCTGCAGGATCCGGATATAAGAAGATTGACCAAATAAATACTGTTGCTCATAAAGCTGTCCCTGGTGGACCAAACCCACTTCACAACTAAGTGGATTTTCCAGAGACCAATCTGTTTTCAGGAAACATATATATATATATATATATATATTCTGCTTCCTTCTCAACTCTGAAGGCTGACCGATACACTAGTTCTTGGGAAGAACAAGAAGGAAAATGTCAAAAGCAGCTCCCCAACTCGAGGATTCGATGAAATTTTCTTCTCTTATTTGTTCTTTTCATGAACCCTTTTGGTGATTTAGCTTGTGTTTGAATTGTGATCATATCATAATGTTGTAAATCAAAGATGTAAAACAGTCAAACCCTTTTTGGAATGTCTGATCATTTTGGCAAGAACAGATTACGGTTGTGCACCCATCATACTCGGAACATATAATTCATAAATTAAGCCTATCAGAAGGTGTTGGTTTTTGGCTTGGAATATAGTAAGTAAGGTTCTCTAATGTATTAATAATTGCAGCATGATCTTCATACTACTAAAAGCAGAACCACTGTTCTGAATGACTATCTTACCCAATTTTTGGATGAGCATTTGATTATGTGCTAGAAGGGGTTGGAAAAGAATATATCTCAAAGCTTCAGATATAGGTAGAATTAAAAGTGGAAATTCCCTAATTCCAATCCCTTACAGCTTCTCTACATACATCCAAATTACATTGATTGGATGTTTTTTGCATGACTGTTGCTGATGCAGAACAAATTAAAAAGGTCATTTCTAAATGGGGTTAACCGTGTCTGTCATGACATCTGAACAGCTTAGTTGTCGGAATGTCTTTTTCTCCTCTCCTTCATTTTGGAGAAGTTCTTACATACAACGAATGAAAACAAGGCCCTTCTCATAATAAACAGTCACGTGATTTCGATGTGAGGGATTTATTATGAGAGGAGTGTTGTATACACCCGTTGTATCTAAGATTTTTTGCCCGTGTCAAAGACTATTATTGATCGATGTGCTTGTACCACTAATAAAATTGGATTATCTTCCTCCTGCTTGGTCAAGATTCCAAACTAGTCATTACTCACCAGTGCATGCCTCTTGAGTTCTGAATCTGGTGAGATGGGGGAGTTGCGTTTTAATTCTTTTATCTTTCAATGGTCAATCCATGCAAGTATATGCATAACATGAATAGTACCAGGCTGCAGTTTAGTCAACCGCAAAAGTTGAACAATAAAAGCTATAAGCATTATAAAAACATGGAATAAGTCAAATCTCATACAAATACAATAATAAATTAATGGCTAATTGTCCAGATCATCAATCTTAGACATTTTCATGTTAGTTTACTGAATGAAGCAGCCTGCTTGCTGACAACATGAATTTGGCTGTACTGTACTAAATTTAAATATATTCAGTATATTGCTAAATTATAGTGGCCCTTTTAGTTTTAATCTATTTTATGTTTATGAGGTGCAATGAATGAATGTTAGAAATTTTGCATGATGTCTTCATGTGAGAAAACAGTAGAAAATGCATCTTCTATTCTATGAATTGGTGGCCGCTCAGAGTTCAGACAGTACTGCACACCAGTTGCTATGCCGACCATTCCAGCTAAACATGGAAACAAGTTTAGATTAATGCATTTTAAAATTAAAGGTCTAGAAGGATAAGTCAACGGTTTTCTTAGTCCAAAACCATGAAATTAAAGCTCTCTCTATATTAATATATAAGTTACACATGTTGCCAGCTTATTCTTCAGAGAGCGACTTCCTAAAATCAACTTAATTTTGTCATTTGAGAACTCTGACTCGGTATTATTTTTATATAATTTTGAGTTTAGAAAAATCTTCTTCAATGCAAGCCGGCATTGCAGGCAGAGAGAGCCCCTTTATTAATGGAGAAGTTTCATTGTTAATTCAAGCAATTGTGGACAAACACCAACAACAGAAACATCCAATTTTCTCTGCTCTGCTATAAGCCACCCTTCTTTAATTTGTAGCTGAACACTTCTTATCATAAGAATCATGCAAGCTCAAAAGTACATAACTGTCCCAATTCTAATTGTCATTGTTTTGTTAGCAATAATTCAAAGTTCCACTTGCCGATCTATTACTACTGCTCAAGCAGCTTCCAATGCAGTCTATGCAGATACAGAACAAAGGTTAAGATACAGCAGCAAGTACTCTTCCATGTTTCGACGAAGCTCTATGGAGTCCATGAAAAACAAGATCAACCCAATTCACGCAGTTTCGCGACGACTTGTCCCTCAAGGACCCAATCGACTCCACAATTAACTTCATGCAATAAGTGTGTCCAATCTGTTTTCACTTCATGGCATATCAGTTCACCATATATACAGATTACAGACTTGTTTGGGTTGTAGAATGCACACTACTTGTCATTTCCTTATAATTATATACAATGTATAATACATAATTTGGAGATTCCCCCAACTTTACCATTAGCAAAATCAATTATATAAGCTCAAAGTTGTTCACTGTATTGAATTCAACCGTTGAGTGCAATAAATACTCACTTGGTGCTCAAAATTTGTTCCTTGTGAAAACAGTACTGTATATAAGCTTTACAATGTGTAACACAAATACTTCATTGTTATAGTACTAAAAAGTTCTATAAATTGCAAACAAAATGTGCTCAAAAGACTGTTAGGCTAAATTTTCGCAGGAAAGAAGCAGAAAAAGGAAAGGTAAATTCTAAATCGAAGCCATTAAGCTGGTTGGAGGGCTCTGATACCATGAGGTAAATCACAGTAATTTCCATTAATCAAAGAAATGGTACATAAGCTCAATTTATAGAAAGGGAAAGCAAAGCCAACACAGATTGTTGGAACTAAAATACAGCTGTTAAAACTGAAATACAACAGAAAATGCAGTGTGATTAAGACACGTGGCTTGGAACAGGTTTGCCTCTAAAGAAGAGACCCCTTTATAAATAGAGAAGTTTCATTGTTAATTTCAAGCAATTGTGAACGACCAACAACACAAACATCCCATTTTCTCTTTTCTGCTATAAGCTTCAGTCAGCTACCCTTCTCAAATTTGTAGCTCAACACTTGTTATCATAAGAATCATGCGAGCTCGAAAGAACGTTACCATCCCAATTCTAATTGTCATTGTTTTGTTAGCGATGATTCAAAGTTCCACTTGTCGATCTATTGCTGCTACTCAAGCAGCTTCCATTAATGCAAATGCAGATACAGAACAAAGGCTAAAATACAGCACCAACTACTCTTCCATGTTTCTGCGAAGCTCTATGGAGTCCATGAAAAACAAGATCAACCCAATTCACGCAGTTTCGCGCCGACGTGTCCCAACCGCACCCGATCCACTCCACAATTAAGTGGATGCAACAAGTTTCCAATAGTATGTTTTCACTTCATGGCAGATCAGAATCATCAGATTCACTATATATATACATATTACAGACCAATTTGGGTTGTAAAATGCGCATTACTTTTCATTTCTTTACAATTATATACGTGTATAATACATAGTTTGGAGATTTCCCAACTTCCCCATTCGCAAAATCAATTATATAAGCTCAAAGTTCAATCATTGAGTGTATTAACTGTTCATCAAGAGAGCAGTATTATAATCTTAACAATGTATAAACAGTAAAAGTTATAGTAAAAAAAAGTTTTATAAACTTGCAAACAAAATGTAATAAAATTCATAAAGGGAAATTCTATTTATAAATTTGCATACAAAGTGGATGATGATTGATGGATCGTTCCATACAGCTAAATATGGAACAGTTAAGGGGTATTTTAGAAAAATCCCATATATCAGTCACAGATTCACAGTACATTGGCATCAGACGCCATTATCCAATTCCATGTCAAAAAAAGAGTAATGATCCAGTGGTCCTGGCGTCAGTAAAGAGCAATCATAAAACGTATCATTGACCACGTGTCGTTAATTAACTGGATGTGTTAGATTAACACTTAACTGATCGTACACTCGCTGCTAGAATAGTGGACTCTCCGTTACAATCCAGTTGATAAGATTTAATCCTCTGAGGTCCCATTCAATCCTTTATATTTTAAACATTGTACGAAAGGTTAAATGAGTCTTTTAGAAAAAACACGAGGGTAGTATGATTCTTAAGGTACAACTCAAACAAGCAGGTTTTGAATCCGTACTAAAAGGAGCGTAGTAGACGATTAACGACGATGTTGGACACGTTCTCGGCCTCCACACTCCGCAGAGAGTTTGGGGCAACACGTGGGTCTTTCAGAAGACCTTTTGTCCGAGTACTCTAAAGTTTGAAGCTTTTGACTCACGGAGAGAGAAAGGGACGAGATTCAGTGATACTCTGAGAGTCATATTCCGGCGACTGTCGCCGGGAAATTCAGTTTCCGGCAAGATGACGGACCAAGTATCCGAGGACTGGCTCCCAAATGGTTGGATCGTCGAGGTCAAAGTTAGAAATAACGGTAGAAGAGACAAGGTACAAAATTACACCTCTTATAATCCTTCTTTCTTTTTCTTTTCCCCTTTATATTCAAAGTTTGTTAAACCTTATTTTTAGGGTCAGAGCTTCACAACTCTAACATCTTTGAAGTAATTTTCCATTTGGAAGTTAAAATTTGGCTTTATGTTACTTTTCTCTAAGTGGGTTGCACCAATTTTTGTGCTGGAAAAAGTTAAAAGAGTTTTACACACTGATTAGAAGTTTAGTTTTAATGTTTAGTAGCTGTGCTTTAGGTGTGAGCTAGCTTCATGGGTTGCATGTTAAGTAGTTTTTATGTTGAGTAGTTGTGCATTAGATGTTAGATGGGTTCATAGGGTTGTGATTGTTATGCTCATTAGAGATGTTATCTAATAACTTGTATGCCCTAGAAGGTAACATATCAAAAATCATGCCAAAAAAGAAAGCTGATTTTTGTGATTTTGGATTATACAACAGTAATGCAACATGAAGGAAATTTGTCAAAAAGGTTAATTTTAAGTTAAACTTTGAATTGTTAGTTAATGTGTTCAAATGTGTTTCATGTACCGTTTTCCCTTGGAAACCAATTTTCTGAAATGTAATCAATACCCTTCCTGATTCTGAGGATCTGTTGTTTGATCACCTCTTCATTTGTACATGGAGTAGTTACAAGTTGATTATATTAGTGAATTTTATGAGTTCCTTTGTAAATCTGTTATATATCAATCTGTTGTCATTGCATGACATTCTTGGACTAAATTGTTAAGCTTTTTTATCTAATGCTTAACCCTTTAATATTCCTTATTTATTGGTAATACTATACTTCCAACTTCATTTGTAATAGCATGTAACTTAAAAGGTATTTTTATTCCAATACCTTCAATCAGTTTGAGTTCAGCTTAGCATTTTTCTAAATTCTGCTTGACTATTAATTATGAGTTGAAAGTTACAATGAACGACAAAAAATGATCATACGGGGGAGAGAGGTCTTGGTTTCTTTCAGATAGATAATTAGTTCAGATATTTATAGTATGTGCTTATTGCAGTATTATACCGATCCCTCAAGTGGAAATAAATTCAATTCAAGGGCAGAGGTATCTCGCTTTCTCACTGCCAAACAGATCAGCAATGAAGTCCAACAGAAAAACAATGTGACTCTCAAGCGATCTGCAAATGATGTCCGTTGACTCAAACTGCTCTTTATTATTTACATTTAGATGTATAATTTATCAGATTTTATTGATTTAGTTATGGAAATTTCAATTATTCAAGCAATTTAGGTTGTGGTTGAGAAGACTTTAGCAGAAGGACTACCCCCAGGATGGATCAAAGAAATCCGGATGACAAAAAAGGCTCATAAGATCAGGAGAGATTCGGTAATCAACACTCTCTCTTTCAATTGCAAGCTCACCCAGTCACCCCACTGAGTCTCTTTTTTTATGGGCCATCTTCAAAGTTTTCCCTGTTTCCATTTGCTTGGCTGAATCACAGAGGATTTCCATGATATTTGTGCTCTAAATTGACCACTGAAACATCAGTACATTCTTTGACCAGTATTCAATCTATGCAGTACTATATTGATCCTGTAAGTGAAAAAGTCTTCCGCTCCATGAAGGATGTACTTCGCTATCTTGAGAATGAGGAGTCAGGAAGGCTAACGCTGAAGCTGAGTGGTAGCAATGATAAGGAATCAGAAGATGAAAAAGCCTCTGTAAGTGTACTAAAACTTGGATTTTCTGGGTTTATACCTTATTATGCCTACTATAAATTTTGATTGTTAGAGACAATATCACTAATTTTTCTTTAATATATTTCCTTATTTGGGTTGTCTGCTGTTACCAAGAAACAGAAATTAGATGTTAGCAGAACAAAGAGACAGACTAACTTCAATCAAAACCCGAACTTGAATGAGATCATAATGAAGGATGGACAGATACTTAATAGTGCATGTAATGGAGAAGGCCCACCCCTCCCGGAACATACTTCTGATCAGAGTACTGTTCAACTTTCATCTCTTTTTTACATTGGCTTGGTACTGTTATTTCGTCCTCTCATAGATATATAATATATTCATTGTTCTTTTGTCTATCTGTTTCTTTTCTGTGGGAATGAGATTTGAGACTCTGAAAATAGACATGAAGCTTTCCTTTTCTTTTTTAATGTAGGAAGCTGGATTGATTTCCCAAGGCCAACCTTTAATCTACTTTACTATGTTCATATCTTGTATCTAATATGAATTTACGACATGCAGCAGGTGAGGTGGGCACTGAATCGAGCAGCTTAAATTTACCGGAAGCCAAAGATTCTGAGCAAAAAGAACAAGATGGTGATTCTGCTAAAAGTGCATGTATTTCAGTTCCTGAAGTTGGAAGCCTGCTAGATAAGCAATCTCTGGAAAGTGGGGTTGTAAAACATGAAAGTAAAAAGACCCAACTTGGCCTGTGCAAATCCAAGAACAAGAAAGAGCTTAACTTGCCTCGTCGTGCTTCAAAGCGACTAGCTGGACTTGAAGTTGATCCAGTGCCTGAACTGAAAACAAGTACTCGAGCACGTCGAGTTGCAATTAAACAGTCAGGGGAGCGAGTACCCAGCACGACTGAAGGTTCTTCCCCTGGCAATGCAGCTGGTTGTGCATTCCAACAGCCTGATCATCTCAAGACTGAGCCAGAAAAGCATGCCCAAAATGTGGAACCAGTGATTAATGGTGATGAGAAGCAAGGGTGTGCTCCTGGTTCCCCTTCACGGAGCCAAAATACTCCAGAAGAGCAGGCAGAAAAGGTTGAAACTGATTTTAAGGCTGAAGAGAAGCCAGGACTTCCGGACTTACCTCTCGGGGATTTCTTGACAGACCCATGCATTGCATTTGCAATAAAGACTCTCACTGGAATACCGTTTGACAATTCCAGGAGCAATATGGAGCATTCTTCAGGGGACTTGGCTACTCCAAAATATCGTTCTCGGAACGTAGAAACAGACAATAAGAGCAACAAGAAGCAGGAATGCAATGTTCTTTTGCCTCCGGGCAACCATGATATACTAGAACATGGCAGAAAAGTTGGAACGGATGATAAGGCTGAACAGAAGTCAGGATCCCCTACTGAATTGCCTTTCGGGAATTCATGGCCAGACCCATGCATTGAATTTGCTATAAAAACTCTCACAGGTGCAATCCCACTGGACTATGATCCGCATATTGAGGAGTACTTTCAGCAGCAACTAAGCTCATCAAGAACCCAAAGTAGTGACTTGACCTTGAAAAATGTTGGTTTAGATAACTTCTGCCAAACAGATATTTTGTGCCAACAATTTTGTGATGTGGATAGCCCTGTGCTTAAGAAACAAGCACTGTCAGGGCCTGCAGACACCAGGAATGCAAGTTTACATAGTTCTGGGGGATCAGATCTAAACGAAAAGTGCAGAGATAGAGAATCAATGTGAAACATGCACAGTTGCACTGACTTCAATCATTGTACAGCTTATAGAACTTTGTACCAAGATACTTCCACGGCCCTAACCTTTTTTCTTTTTTTGTGTCAGTTTATGACAATGCTGTAAGGACTCTCTTAGAAAAGAGATTGCCCGGGCAAAGTTTTCTCCTACTGTTTAACATCTCTCTGTCTATCTTTAACTTTAGTGTATGTATTAGCAGTGTATGTTGTAATATTTATGTCCTGTGCACTGCGATTTTGCTCACTTTTGCTCTCGAGTTCCATGGCCCTCCCTCTATTTTGTTCTTATTGCTCTTTTGGACCAAAAAATGTTTTTATTTTTATTTTTAATATAAGACCAAAAAAGGTTAATTACCTTATTTGGTCAAAACTTAGTTACCTTCATTGTTTTTGGTCAAAGGAGATCACTTTCAGCATGCTACATGTATAGCTCCAAGCTAGCCCTAATGGAAATTAACCAAAGCAAGGAAACGCCAACTGCAACAGCAATCTGAAACAATAAATAGCAAATCCAAAACAGAACACCAACTGCACCACCAAAACTAAAACTGAACACTGCTGCAAGTCCAATCCAACTTAATAAAACTTGGACTAGCTAGCTTGCTCAAGCCTCTCAAGGTATAAATAGAAGATTTCTGCTTTATTTGATAAGCGGTGCATATATAAATGATCCAGAATTAATTAAATTCTCAGTACTGCTCCTACACACATATATATAACAATAACTAAGAAACAGTTTATCAAAATAAATAATAAAAAAAAAACAATTAATAAAGACCGCCGCAAATACAAGTGGACTGCTGAACTAGCAGCTGCTGCTAGTTCCTCCACCATGGACTAGCTGACATGGGCGGCGGGCTTGTTGTGGTAGTCTAGGAACTGGTGTCGGCCAGCATGGGAGCACATATGGGAACCACTTATCACCGACATCATATGTAATCTTGTCTGCAGCTAACTTTGACCACTCTCTTGTACGAATGTTGCACTTGACAAGATCTCCATCAATATATACATAAAAAATAGCAGCATTGCCCGGATCAAAAGCTAATGGCTCAAGCACCAATTGATCATTTTCTGGAACCATATTTGGGTCTAGTGAATAAGTCTTCGCATCTTTCAAACAAAATTTTCCAGTTCCATGGACGACCATATGATTATCATCGTCTTCTTGTAATTCTTCCTTCAACTCCCAAACATATAGAGTCAATGACACACTTGAGTAGGTGTAGTCACACATCTGCACACAACCTCCGTGCACACCAAGGCACTGAATCGCAATTTCGCCGTCTTCCTCTACAGCTACAGCTAGTTCATCAACAACGCGACATTTATAATGATTAATAATATCATCACCATTACCAGTACTATTAGCAATGTTGTACATTATGAACGGATCCAAGCCTAAAAGATGGCCACTCATATCACCCAACCAATACAACATTCCATTGTAAGCAAGGCTTTTGTGGTCCATTATTTGAAGACTCAGATCGGATGATACAACTAACATTCTCCATTTACCAGTCTCAAAAGAAAACAACTCCACGAGAAATTTGAAGGAATCAGATGTCTTATAATATGGTCCAGGACGAAGAATTCTCACAACCATGCACCTGTACTCAGCATTAACCTGGACCACATTATACGATCCTTTCTGATCATTGTAGGGACCACAGTAGGGAGTGTCACAGATGAGTCCCACTGGTACTGAATATTTCCATCTACTAGGGGCGGGCGGAAGAGCAACCCATTGCATGGTGTAGGGATTGCAGATGTAGTAATCGCGTTGGTATTCCTTGCTTGCACAACACAAAACTAAGTCATTGTAGGTCCCTACCACAACTGGCGTTTCTTTCAAACCATGGAACCTCATGAGTCTTTTGAACACAGGATACGAGATTCCAGTAGGGATATTCTCCCCTTTGGGGTTTATCAGACTGCTCCCCATTATCGTCTTTTGCTTATCAAATTGGAGACGCAGAAAGCGGCCAATGAAATAAGGATCGCAGATGAGAGTGCACCAGTGCTTGGACACACACTTACATTGAAAAACCAATTTATTGCAAGGAAGTCGACAAAGGATTTCAACCAATAAGTAGCAATGGAGATCATCAATATTATTCATAATATACATACATTCTGATTCTGATGATGTTCTTCTTGATCTTTTTAAGTGAGACGGTGCTTCAAGGGACAACTCAAGCGATCTACCCCTTCTTTTGGTATCTCCTTTCATGGCGGCACAAACCTCTAGGGTTCTTTTTTTCTTTACAAAGAGCAGAAGAGGCGCGTATATATACTTTACGTACCAAATTATATATCAAGGTGTCTACTTCTTTTGCGGCTCACAGTCCTGTAATTACCACAACCAATGGTAGCCAGACACGTAAAATCTTTTATTTTTTATTTTGTTTGTAAATGGGGGGGGCCAAAGGCCCAAAAACAAGAAACTACAAAACAAAACGAGGCCTGGCAACACCAGCCAATTAAAATGCAAGCGCAACATTCTTGTCAATATCTAAATCTCTCAAATCATATATATGTGTAGTAGAGGAAGTCCCTGAAAAGTTTGAAGCCAAGAAAGATACTGATTGATGAATTCATCAAACAAAGCCTCATCTTCAATCCTTTTGACGTCAACATGTTGAATTTACGGTATTTACCAACTTATAGACCATAATTAAAGCTCTAGCTAGTACTTCCGAATGAAACCATCTTCCTAGCTACGACGACAGGGCTTCAATCTTCTTAAACTACCGATCTAAAACACTACAATATAACAATTATGAAAGGAAGAACCAGCATGGCCAAAGAAAAAAGAAAGGAAGAAAGCACTGAAAAGAATAAAAGGAAGAACCAAACTAGTACTGAACAAAAGGAGGAAGAACCAGAGAACAAACAAGGACAAAAACAAGAAAACAAGAAAACAGACAATTATAAAAGGAAGAACCATAGTATTGGAAAAATGGAGGAACAAAAACAATAAAACAAGAATGCGCAACATTATAAGAAGTGACCTTTTTCTCACCAAAAAAACAAGAAAACTGACAGCTATAAAAGGAAGAACCAATGGAGCATCATAAGAAAGGAGGAGCAAAAACAAGAAAATAAGAATGCGAGACATTATAAGAAGTGGCCTTTTTCTGACCAAAAACAAAGAGAAGTAGCCTATTTCCTATCCTATCCTCACTAGGACACGGGCTTCCCTCTACTTTTCTCTTGGTGCTGTGAGTTTGGGCATCAATACCTGTGAAGGCCCATTTCCCAAATAATGGGCTGCAGGAACTGAGGCCCAAAACAGAAAGCGGGAATTGTTAGCGCCAATTCTCCACATTACAATTCACAAATAAAAAGGCATTGAAAAAGGGAAGAGCAACAAGTTTGAGATGAGTTGAAAAGTGAAGAGCACAGAATGCAGATTCGGGTGAAGTGCAGTTGCGGAGAGAGCTGCCGAGAATGGGCGATGGTGGAATTGCAAGGGGTGGTGGAGGTTCAGACCCAATTCCAAGATCGCCTCCATAACCTCGAAATCGGCCTCCTCTGCCGCCCTTCATCTCAGGAAACCTACACATTCACCGTTGGGTATCACGAATTGACGGGGACCAAGCTGGCCTTGAAGAACCCGTTCTTGGTGTTGAAGAAAGTGAAGCACTCCGACTGTGATGGCCATTCTGCAACTGTTCAATTGCTAGTCATTGGAATCATTCGCCACCGGATTCTCTTCAAGACAAGGCCTAAGGCCCTCATTTCCAGTAAGCTTTCATTACTTATTTTTACATTAAATTTGTATTTTGGATTTTGGGTGCGATTACAATTTTGAAAACTGACTATTTTTTCTTTTGTTTGACAAAGAACCCCAACCAGCAGTGAAGGATAGAGTCAAACAGATAGCTGCATAGCACAGTACCTTGGACTGGTGAAGAAGCTTCAACTCTTCAAGCAAAGATGGGTTTTAAGTTCATACCTTCAGTTTCTTGCCTGGGGTGGTGGCTTTTATTGTCCCTTGCTTTCTTTACTGTATTATGTATGTGACTTATTGCAAACAAGCCAGCTTTGTTATAAATAAACTAATGTACTTGGACCTTTGAGTATGAGCTTCTTAGCTTTTCTTATTCATGATTCCTGAATTGTAATCTTCCCTTCAGACTCAGTTTAAAATGGATGCCGAAAAATTTGTGACAACGAAACAGAAGATGAAATCAAGTGCTATTATCTTACATTCTGAATTTCCAGTTGAAAAGTGAACAATAAGCAGCAGCACTAAGCAATTCGATTTTGGATTTGAATCATGTTGTAATGAATGAACATTCAAAAACCCTGGTTTATTTACACAATTGTTACAGAAGCAGGGCAAGACAACTGCATATTGATAGATACAACAGGCCATTCTAGGCAGTAGCTGTGCCTGCTACTCCTGCTCGAGCTCTCAACATTTCAGTTCTCTTGCTTCTCTCCATTACCTCCACCAACCACTCTACACTTTCCTTAATACCCATCCTGCAATCAAATATCAAAGTGTAAGCATTTGCATTTTTATATGTTAACTGCATAACAGTGCCGAGAAGATGTAGAAGAAGAAAGTAGAATTTGATAGTGTACAGGTGCCAAATTTCCCTTCCCATATTAATTTTTTGGGAGCAAATGAAGGATTAGCTATTTGGCATAGCACTGGAACTTCAAAAACGATCCACTTACCCGTCATATGCTGAAACAGCTTCAAACATGTAAACCCTTTCGTCCAGCTTTTTTAGATCTAGATATCGAGCAAGTTCCTCAGCTGATACGGCATCAGAAAGATCCTGCTAATGCAAAAATATTTCAATAAGATGATCACAAGTATGGACCAGGTTAGCATAAAACAATGTATGCAGTAATTTCAATCAGCAGTCAGCACCTAAGGTTCGTCACAGGCACACAAAAGTTAGATTCCAAGTGCAACAAGCATAAGGGGAAAGATATCCGTATAGTAAAGAAATAAGATAGAATCATTGAATTACAACTCTATATAGTCGAGCTGTTACGCAAGAACAACCTATGCATATGGATTTGTGTGCGCGCACATTTTTGAGGAAAAAAGCATAAACAAATTGTCAGTATTCTGGTTCTGTAACTTAATATGCAAGACTTGATGTAAATTTATAATTAGGTTTTTTAAAATTTTCTATCAAATACACTTTGGGTCTGAGAGAGGCGTCAGTTAGCCTCACCTGCTTGTTGGCCAATATCAACAGAGGAGCTCCTTGCAAATCCTCATGCCGAAGAACTTTTTCTGGTTTAACAAGTTGAAAGTAATAGTATTAGCGTATCATGTATTTTGTTATTTCTCAATTTTAATTAGTATACTATCATAGAAAAAAAAAAAAGCATAGTTACAAACCCAGCACAATATATGTTCACAAGATTCAGCAGTTGAAAATAACCTACCCAATGCAGATTTTGAATCTTCAAAACGAGATGGACTGGTGGCATCAATTACATAGACCACAGCATGTGCTTCTTCATAATATTTCTCCCAGATTGAGCGAAGACCAGGCTGACAGGAAAAACAAAAAAATCTTGCATCAATAATTGCAACACCCCATCCAAAAATAAAACTGATACTACCAAAGAGTTTGATTTGCAACAGTTGGAGAGTATAACGATACTCATATGTAATAACAAACACTACCCAAAAAAACCTTAAAAAGTAAAAAATTGAGATAAATTGCATGGATGAATTTCACAAACCTGACCACCCAGGTCCCAGAACACAAGTTTTGTATTTGACACTTCAATACGACCAATATTAAGTCCCACAGTGGGAACAATTCGGTCAGGAGGGAGGCCTTCCAAGTTTGAGTATTGTGACTTCAACTTCTCCAGCAAAGTCTACAAATTAAGAAGAAAATAAGAATTCAAAATAAAATCCATCAATGGAGTCAAAGATAAAGCATTTCAAAACCAAAATCAGAGCCCAATCAATAAAAGAAGATACAAAGGTGCATTACCGTTTTCCCAGACTTGTCGATTCCAAGAATGAGAACATGAAACTCCGTCTTACTAAACATATATTTCCAGAGTCCATAAAACAACGAAAACATCTCTGTCTTGTTTAATCTCTTTATTAATTACTATTGTATCCCTTCTGAATCTTCAAGTGCAAAAAGAAAAGAACTTCATAATATCAAACTTGATCTTCCTCAACTTAACGAATCTACACTCTGTAAACAAAATAAAAATGGTCAATGTTGGTACAAATTCGAAACACCTCGAAACATTTGCCAATCTGAACGGAATTAGCATACACTCAGTACATTTTGCTACTTAACTGTCTCATTGTCCTCGTCAACAGGAGTTCTATGCTTTTGTCAATTATAAACTCCTTGTAAGTAATTATCATTAAAATGCACATAAACCTCCCTTTTCATTTATTTAGTAGCTCAACCATGAAGTTTTAATCTTCTCACTAGATCTACAGGACCACACTCCATTCCACACCACATTCATAACATATTAACATGTTCTAATTTCCTTTCTCACAATGCTGGAATCAACCACTCTTAAAATGATTTTAGTATCAGCAGGACAACAACCAAATCCAAATCACAAACTATTGACATCATACATGAATTATCAATTCTTCGATGAGAACAGCAAGTGAAGATTAAAATACCATAATTTTATAGAAAAAAGGGGGGATGTCCTATAAACATCATGAAATAAGTAGACCCAGAAAGCTATATGATACAAAAAATGAAAATTAACAAGACCCAGTTTTCTTTCAGCACTAAATTCACAGCCGCAACAGTAAAAGACACAGATCAAGAAGAATTTTCAAGTACGAAGAGAAAGCAAAGTTGGATCCGTACTATATTGATCGAGTATAATATATGTAAAATATAGTTGTAAAAATTCATACTCTTACTCTTGAGGGATGCTGGTGATGCCTTGAAAATTGACGAAGAGCTGATGCTAGTCCCTATTAAGCAAGCAATGAAGCTCTTCCTCACTCTCCCCTCTCTCTATGAGATTTCTAATTTGCCATCAACGATTTCATTCTCTCGCCCAGATATCCCTTGGCGAAATTTTCCGGTCCATGCGCTGGGACTACGGGTCTAAAACGGGTCGGGTCGGACTGATAAGTCCAAAAGTTCGGGCTTTGCTTCGATGATGAAATTTGCCTCAATGGCCCAAGCCCATGAAAGTCGCTGGCCTCTGGGAATTTCAGTAGTATTCATTTTGCGGTAAGAGAGAAAAATGCTCACACAATAATTACCCGGAGTACAAGAGATTTAGAATTTAGTATATTTTATGAGTTTTTTTTAAATTAACACCGATAGTGATTTAGGATTTTTAATTAAGTCATTTTATTTTTATTTTTTGACAACTTTATGCAACTTTTACAAAGTTTACTCTACACTCTACGAGGGAAAATACCCTTTAATCGAGAAAAGACTTTATTATAAATTAAAAGAATTTTCTTATAAATTTTAAAACACTTCCGGTCTCCATCTAAAAACTGTTTTTCGAAAAAGGACCTAACCCTAATTATCTCGTTACTTAATTTACTTCACTATCCTAAATTTTTTTAGGGGGGGGGGGGGGGGTTGGTTAAATCTAAGAATTTTCCCTATAACCTGAATAATTGCAAAATAACATACATTGAACACTAAAAATTTAAAAATAAAACCTAAAAAAGAAATAGAAAATTAGGATTAAATACCAAATTTCAATAATTTTTTGGTATAGCATGAAGACGATATAATATTTCAATTGAACTACCAAATTTAAATGTAGTTTTTTAGATTGGGTCACAAATATGTTAGCTCCTTTAATTTGAGCCTTTTCTATTTGACATTTTTATCCTTTGGCCCACATATGATGAGTGTTAGTTAAAATTTATAAGGTTTTGACAAAATTGCCCTTGAGGCTTTTATATTATCTGGACAATTTGCTAATGTAGTCTTAACTTCACATTTAGTTGTGACTGTACGACACTCACAACTTCAAATTTAGTTGTGACTGAACGACAGTCACATCTAAGTTGTAAGACAGTCACAGTTAAGTTGTGACTTCATTGAATTTTTTTTTTAGAGAAATTATATTACAATATAGTATAAATAGAGGTTAAAACAATACTTTTACTCAAAATAATATATAGTATAGTGGTGTTAGTTGTCTCTTTCAATTTACCAAGACAGTCACAGTTAAGTTGTAACTGGATTGATTTTTTTTTTTTTAATACAATATAGTATAAATTAATGTAATATTTGTGATGTAATATTTTATTTATTTTTTTTATTGTAGTGGCATGTGATGTAATATTTGTAAATTCTAATACCTTTTACTTTATTAATTTGTTTGACTTTTCAATTAGTACATAATCTTAAATGCTATTTAATTTTGTTACCTAAACTAAAAAGTTATTGAAATTTAGTAGTTTAAATCAATGGACCTAAAAAGAAAAAGAAAATATCTTTCCAATAAAGTAATGACACATCAAGTGAGATACAAATGTGGGAAAAAAAATGTGGTACAATTAGCATTATTGTTTTGTTATACCACAGTCCCACCAAATGTATTTGGTCAATACCCACAAATAAATGTTTTCTAGTTCCTGAAGAGAGAATAAATTTGCAGCGAATGAAAAAGTTTAGGACCATTCCTAAAAGCTAGTTAAAATTCAGAAGAAGGCTGATTCACTATATATGGTTTAGGACCACCTACAGCATAAGTATCATATATTCATGAGTTCCTTACTTAATAGGCAATTAAGACTTTAATTAAGAACTGGTGTCTCAATCCTTCAGACATGCCAAAGAATTTAGCACTCACAAAGCTGCCGTAAGATGTGCCTATTATTCCCTTAAACCACAATGAGTTCCTTTTGTTTAATTTTCTTCATGTGGCTAGAGAGAATATATAAAAACAAGTCATTTTATTCAACTACTCCAAATGTGAGAGTTAATATCCTAAATTATAATACTGGGTGAATCCTATACACATCCCAATAATTTGAGGGTTTTGATAAATTAAGTGATGGGAAATAACTCAAGGACCTTTCTCTCTAACATTGTGCAGAATGTTAAAGAGAAATTATAATATGATCAGGGTATAGCAGCAGAACCCATCAATTTTTTGGTTTTGATGAAATATATGATCTGTGTGTTTTATTTTGTCGTGTTCTAAAGTACTTGGGAGTTGGGATAGTAAAGTTTCTTCCTTGAGTTTCAATCTTCTTTCATTAAAGATTATCACTGTTTAGAGCTAAGAAAGAAGAGATGACTAAACTAGCAGAGTGGCATGAATTTGAGCCTTAAGATAAGACCAGCTCTTAGAACCAACTAGTAATTATACATTGCATGTTTAAAGCCCATATAAAATATTCATCCCAATTTCAGTTTCAATGTAGTGACTGTATACCCAAAACCCCAATTTCTTTTTCTGTTTTGGGATTATAAGCACAAGAGCTGGTTCGCCTCTTTATGTTTTCAAGAATCTACCTACGTATATGCCAGGAGGCAAATATGGTACACAAGCAGAAACAAGTAGAAGTACAAGCACACTTTAGTAGAGAACACAAGGAATATTGGTATTGGTGCCTTGGTGGAGAACCACTCACTCTTCAGTCAATGCAAAACTAGTGACTACTTACTCTCCACAGACATGACAGTAAACACAAGGAATCAAATGCAAAATTCGTGACTCCTCAAGTACGATGCAAACCACTCTCGGTGAGGGACAAGAATGTAAATTGGATTCAGCTCTTCCAGAGGTTGTGACTTGTGAGGTACCAAATTCATCTTTTGTACTTTAGTACTTCCAAGGCTTCATATATTTTTGTCTATATAGCATGCAATATGATGCTCTAAACCAAGGGCACTTGCTCAATTGTTGCTCGGTTATTTCCTCTTCCATATTGAAAATACCCATACCAATGTTTTTATTACCTACAATTTGGATACATTCATCACAATCAATCGTGAAGTATTTGCAATTTACCTTATAACCAGAGTCGTTTAATGCCTCAATGGAGTAGGAAGAAGTTTGACCTCCCAAGAACAAGGTCCTATTCCCCAAGTTCTTTACCCGCATGTTTGACCAATTCCAAAAATTTCCACTTCTAAGTGGCCCCTTATAAACGTTAAATTGATCATATTAACTTCTTAAAATGCAAAACCATCAGTAAGTCTCCTGCTGACTCTACAAGATACCAATTTGTAACAGAAGAATGTCTGTTTCTTATTTGTATGTTTGGACGAAGAACCTCAATATGTGCTTGCATAGGGTCTTTAATTTCACAAACCAAAATATTGCCTCTACAGTCCACCACATAAAATTGGCCCTTATAATAAGTTGCATCTATTATTTCTCTTGAAAATACAATTGTCCAATAATTTATTCCTGGCCTCCAAAATCCCAAACTTCCATATTCATAAATAACCATGACTATGTAATTTGATGTGCATAAAGGATTTGATGATAAAACAAACTTCCTGATTATGTTCTTATAGTAATAGTTTGAAAATTTAGACCCTTCATTATGATCAATATCTGGAAGTTCAATTTATAATATATATCACGTTAAATTTTGCTCAAAAATATATAATATTATAGTCGTGTTAGAATGTCTTAGGTGCGGAACCAATGCAACTCGAGTGTGGCTCCTCAAATATTTTCACTAGTTATATATAGGTTGGCTATTTGTGTGAATTGTGTTATGTATGACGAATTATTAATATGCCTAGCTGGTTCCTAACTTCCTATCATGGAGCAAAACAAATCACAAAACAGTCGACCCATCCTCCCAACACAGTCAGTCATACCCATGGAAAGAGAGCTGCCATGTCATCCACAAAATACCGAGACTTACCATTGAATCTAAATTTGTTCAACACAAAATTAATTGAGTTACAATTGTAATTAAATGAACTAGAAGTTAAGTCCATCCACAAATTTTAATTTTAATTTTAATTAGCAAAGTCCATTACACATTACACATAACTTCATTAATATCTAAATTAGGAAAATTTATCAAATCATATGTGTAGTAGATGGAGTTTGGCTGACACTCTGAAGAGTTTGAAGCCAAGAAAGATATTGATTGATTATCGCCCACAAACAATGCCTCATCTCCAATGCTTTTTACCTCAATATGTTGCACAATGAATTCATCTTCCCTTAATACCAACTTATAGACCATAAAGCTCTCAGTCCTCTTCTTGAGACCTTTCTTTGGTTTCAAAAACCTTGGAACATGAAATAGGTCTCCCTTGGTTTTGGTTTCAAATAGGGTTTTGGTTTTAAGAGTGTAGAGGTTGAAGATGGTGGTAGTGGAAGAGAGTGGAGTGTGAAGATGACAATGATGGTGTGGGTGTGGGTGGAGTCAGCTGGTGGTGGTAAAGAAGATATGGGGGTGTAATGAGAAAACATGCTCTAAGAAAATAAGATGTCTTATGTGGTTATTTTACAGTGGGGGTAAAAATATCTTTTACTAAATTAGGATAAGGGTGGTCAATTCAACAAGTTTGGTAGTCGGAATAGCCCGCCGCCTTGAAATTATTAGTCATATTATATATATTTTTTAGAAAGATTTGGATGAGATTACAATTAGAAGCATCCAAAAAAAAATCTGAATGAAATTGGGATCCTAAAAATTTCATAAAGTTTTCCAGAATCAGAATCAGGTCTATCACCCTAATCAACCCACTGTGACCTACTTTAACTATTAACTAATTAATTAGTTAGTTATTCAAATTAAATGTATCAACCAGTAATTTCTCTCCCAAATGCACAGTTATAAATCCCAATTCTTAGTTGAAGACAAACGTAACATCTATGTACTCTTGTTGTATTTCGAAGTTCGAACCGCACATTGAACTGGGCCAAGGATTCATTTGGTGGGCTTTTGCAATTAAAAAAGCCATGACTATAAAAATGCGAGGTGGGCTCTATCGCGATTACATGATATTCCAAGGGCAATTTTGTACAACTGCAAATCATAAAAACAGAAGGACAAATTGGATTCAGCTCTTGGAATAACTCTCGCAGGCTCATTTCTCCGGAGGTTGTAACTTGTAAGGTACCAAATTCATTCTTCAGCTTCCTTTTTTCCGGACACGTGGGTGGTGATGGACGGTCAAGATCTTGCTCTGGGTCGAAGGTGGTGGGGTAGTTTGAGGGGCAGGTTCGTGTGTGGTCGTATGCAGTGCAGTTGAGTGGGATTTCCAATTGCTTTGGGGGCTTTTTGGGAATAGCAGGGATTTGGGATGTTCTGGTCGTTATTATAGGTTCTTCGGGTCAGTTTGATATTGCTGTGTGAAAAAACAGCTGTGAGGTAAAACAGCTGTGAAGTAAAGTCAGCTGTAAAGTAAAGCAGCTGAGTGTTTGGTAAAATATGTTTTCAAAAGTGCTGTGAGTGCAAAAAACAGTATCAAAGTGTTTGGTAAATGTTAATGTAAAAGTGCTGTGACTGTGTATAATTACTAAAATAGACATGATGCTAAAAGTGTCTTTCACTTATTTGTTTGGTAAAAATAACATGTGTTTTACTTGTTTTTTATATTTTTGGCTACAAATTTTTTTAGCATTAATTTTTCTAAGAACAACATTATTAAATAAGTATGTCTATTATTTTTTTAGGTATATTATAATTTTAATCGTGCAAATAAAATATCATCATTAATTATCACAATATAAAATATAACTAACAATGGACATATTTTTTTAATTTAAAATAAACAAATTAAAAATATAGAAATCAATGAGGATATTATGGGTAAAATAAAATATTCATTGTTGTTGTGATTCACTGTAGTTTTCAAAAGCACCTAGAAACCTGATTTCTGTTTTTGTTGTGGGGAGTTGAGAATTGTGGAAAAAAGTAGTTTTTAATTTTTTTACCAAACACTAAAACTGCTGTAGGTGATTGAGAATTGTCATTCACAATAACTTTTGAGTCTTCCACCGCAATCCCAAACGGGGCCTTCATTTGAAGAACCAACTAGAGTCTGTGGCTGTCGCGCGAAGCATAAGATAAATAGAGTTAAGGGCCAATAGTAATATATATACACTACAAATTTTGAGTAGTACTGTTTGGACCATCTTAACTACACAACTTTGTAGACTACCTTTTTAATAAAAGTGGGACGTGTTCCATTTTTATTCTAAGATCATAACTAGTGTTATACTCATCAATTTGTTTGGATTATTACTTATCTAAATTTGAATTTACTTGATTAACAACTAATAAATAAAATGATGACATATATAATGACACTTCCTCTTATAAAATAATTTAGCAAGCAAATTTGGTCAGATTAATATGATTTAATTAGTATATTGACTAATGAAAAAAAAAAAAGGGAAATATTTTTAACTCTATTCCCTAAACACAATGCCAAAAAAGTCGATGATTTCTAGGGTTAGCTAGTATGTTTGGAAATGTAAATTTGAATTTACCATATTATTCTGTTAACAGAGGTCCAATTATCAATTGCAATGTAGTTTTTCTGTTTATACCATGCTTACGGTTAAATAATTACTTAATGAAAACCTAATAAAATTAACGATAGAGATGAATAGCATGCTAGGCCCATCAATCAGCGTGCTGGACCTGGACACATAGCCCATCAATCACAATCACAATGCCCACAAAAACACATTACCGACAGTCACGGCGCTTGTTGGCCTGACAATACAGTGTAGTATTGTACTTTCTAGTTCTGCACACCACCATTTATTAAAAAATAAAAAATAAATAAAAAACGATTACTGGAACAGTGGAGTGTCAGTGTAGTATGAGTGTATGACTTACAGTGGAGTTGAGGAGGCGCGTGCAGACAAACGCACCGATGAAGAGGGAGAGGAAGACGAAGAGAGCTGAAAATCTAGCAGGGGACTTCATAAATGGCCGCAAGAATATGATGGTGCGGGTGAAATGACTATAAAGCCCCGACGACCCGTGGCCGTACCACAAGTAGTACCTCTGGCTCTGCAACCTCTGCATATTACCCTTGTCGATCTCTCCGCTTCTCTCTGCAACACTCTTCTCAACTACTCTTTGCCCTTTCAAGTTCTCTGACAGCCATGTTCCTGATTTTCAACAGTGGTTGATCAAATTACACGACTTCAGCAACTGGGTACTTTGTTTCCTTCCTAGAATGGAAATGGGTTTGTTTCAGTTTTGTTCCTACATTATTCTCTTCGAACCTCATGTGAAGCTTGCTTAATAAGATAGAATCTATCACCTGTGAATCTAGATCGTGCCACAGATCTTGCTTAAGAAAATTAATTACCTTAATAGAAAGGTCTTTTAGGTAATTAATAAATTTGGTAAGGAACTAAGGACTAGTAGTGGATCGGAGAATGAGAGAAAAAGAAAAGGAGACACAATCATATTAATATTAATATTCATATTCATATCTAGACAATTAGGAGACAAAATTTAAATAAAAGCCCTGACCACAGTTGTTAATGCATAAATATAATTCTCACGATGAGTTTCATATGTAACAATGAGTAACAATCATCCACGCTTTTAGTGTCTTAGATATATATTTTTTATATTTAATAATAAAAAACTAATCAAAAAAGACTAAAATACCCTTATTTTTAATAAAAAAATTGACGGAGGTGTGACATTGTAAATTTTTTTAAAAAAAATTTAGGTGGCAATTTGTTACAATATTTTTTTTAAATGGTGACTTGCAAATCGGAGTATAATCCGGGTAGGTCATTTGAAAAAAAGCCATTAGTTTTTAACTAGTTTTTAATTAATACTAATTTCCAAGTTAGAATTGTTAGTTTTTATTACTTCCCAAAAGAGAAAACATTTTATAACTTTGTTACTCTAACATGATGTGGCGGTATGACTAATCAACGGTAACACCACATATATAATTCTAAAAATATTATTTAGGATTTTAGTTATTAATAATTAAACACGTGTTAAAATTTTAATAGATTAATTACATAATCACATGGTATTACAGTGACATAAATTAATTTATGAAAAAACACCTTGTTGGAAGATGTTTATGGATAAATATCTAACAATAATCTTGCATTAAAAGCCCAACTGAAAAAAAAAAAAAAAAAAAAAAAAAAAAAAAAATCTTACACTAAAAGCATATAAATTATAAGGATAGAATTGCAATAAAAGCATGAAAAATAATTATGAAGGCAGAGTCATCGAATCAGAATATTAGGCATACAAAAGACGTAAGCTGACAGATCTACACAATTGAAAAAGAAACAAAACAAAAAGTGGAGATGACGGGATTTGAACTCGGGTGGGGTTGGTCAATTATAAAGATCTTACCAACTCTTCTAAGCATGAGAAGAAGTACTTAGGTGGATTTGATTTAATTTATAAAATTGAATGAAAACCGGGATTTGAAACTGGGCGGAGTTGCTCAATTAACGACCGAGGTGTTCTAACTGGGCTTGCTTCAATTTACGGCCTTCCTAAAAAATGGGCCCTGCTCGATATATAGCCACAAGGCCCCGCAAATCTTCAGTTTCAGCTCCTCCATTTCTTTCTCTGATTTCTCTGTGACATCTACCAAACATGGTGAACCATCACTCTCTCCCTCTCAAAGAAGTGCCGGGCGCCATGCCGCCTGAGTGGGAGGGCGAAGATAAGATGATTAGGGAGCTGTTTAGAGTTGTCAATGATCCTCGATACAATAAAGTCGTCCGTTGGGGTGACGAGAAGAAAACTTACATTGAGTTCCCTTGCCCTAAAGAGAAGTTTAAGATGATGGTGCCTAAGACTCTTACCTCGGGGTCGTTAGCAAGTTTTAAGAAGTTGCTCAATACTCGGGTAAGTTAATCTTAGATTCAATTTGGAATTAGTTCTTTCGCTTATTGTATCTTATTGTCAGTTATGATCTAGGGTTTGACATGATATTGGAATCCGTAATTCAATTTGCAATCGGTTCTTTCGCTTATTGTATCTTGTCAATTACGATATTTGGTAGTGTATCTTACTAGGGTTATATTGGAATTGTTCCTCGCTTGATCTATCTAATTGTTGATTTATCTAATTGTTGATTTATCTATTTGTTGATTTATCTATTTGTTGATTTATCAGCAATGGATTCCAAGATTGGTTTCAGCTGGCTATTATCCTCTTTATAAGTTTCAGCTGGAGCTTCTTGTTCTTCATGGGAGCTGTGCTCTTTATAAGTTTCAGCTGGAACTTCTTGTTCTTCATGGGAGCTGTGCTCTTGGTAGTGTATCTTACTAGGGTTATATTGGAATTGTTCCTCGCTTGATCTATCTAATTGTTGATTTATCTAATTGTTGATTTATCTATTTGTTGATTTATCTATTTGTTGATTTATCAGCAATGGATTCCAAGATTGGTTTCAGCTGGCTATTATCCTCTTTATAAGTTTCAGCTGGAGCTTCTTGTTCTTCATGGGAGCTGTGCTCTTTATAAGTTTCAGCTGGAACTTCTTGTTCTTCATGGGAGCTGTGCTCTTTATAAGTTGGAACTTATAAAGAGCACAGCTCCCATGAAGAACAAGAAGTTCCAGCTGAAACTTATAAAGAGCACAGCTCCCATGAAGAACAAGAAGCTCCAGCTGAAACTTATAAAGAGGATAATAGCCAGCTGAAACCAATCTTGGAATCCATTGCTGATAAATCAACAAATAGATAAATCAACAAATAGATAAATCAACAATTAGATAAATCAACAATTAGATAGATCAAGCGAGGAACAATTCCAATATAACCCTAGTAAGATACACTACCAAATATCGTAATTGACAAGATACATATAAAGAGCACAACTCCCATGAAGAACAAGAAGTTCCAGCTGAAACTTATAAAGAGGATAATAGCCAGCTGAAACCAATCTTGGAATCCATTGCTGATAGGATGCAGAAGATTTTGGAGGATGTTAGTGCCATCAGAAAATTTATAGTGAAAGACCAAACAGAGTCTCCAAGAAGGTATGCTTCGCTTGATAAGCTCCTTTCGCAATTGTTTCTTAAAAATTCTCTCAATTTTAAACTCTTAATGCTTTCATTTTTTTCCTCAGCTCTGGGCTTGTGCATGATACTAATGTGAACACAAATCCAAATAAGGTCCTTGTCCTGCTTATTATCTATTTCTGTCATTGTGGTTTGATACTCAATGCTATAATTCTGGTTTGATATCTCTATAATTCCGCTTATATATCTATTATCTCTATCTCACATTTGTTACTTTTCAGATCCTATTTCCGTACGACCGATTTGTTGAACTTTTCAAATCGGACCTGGAAGATTATACTCCATGTGGACTCTCAAATTCTCTTAACAGGTGTTTGTTTGCCATCGATAACGTCAATTATAATCACTCTCTTGTCATATATTTGACTGACATTCTTGTTTCTTTTGCATTTGCAGCTGTTTTCTCAATGCCGTTTTGCAATGTCTCTGTGCAACTAGACCCTTGGTTGCATATTGTTTGCAAGAGGGACATTGCAGACAATGTCTGTAGTCTTCAAACCCATTAGCCCTTTTTTTTATTTAAAAAATGTTTCTCACACATTTAACAATTTTCCCTTTTTTTTTCAGGCAAAAACAAGGGCAAGGGAAGGTGCACATTCTGCCAATTTGAACTGCACCTTAAAAAAATGAGGGCCAGTTCGGTGCCTTTTTTCCCTGCCTTCAGTCTTTCTGATTGCCGGGCAATCTTGACCAAGGCAATCAAGAAGATGCCCATGAGCTATTGAAGTAGGTTTCACACTTGATTAAATTCTTTTGGCGTATAATGTTATATAGTATCGAGGTTCACCCTGTTCTTTTGTAGGCTTCTGATTGAAAACTTGCATCTGAGTTGTCTGGATGAGTTTGGCAGAGAGACTGTCTCTCAAACCTCTGAAGAGACAACAATTATTGAGTACTTATTCGCGGGCAAACTCATGTCGAAGGTTAAATACAATTGCACTTGTCTCAGTTCTAAATTAGTCATTTATTATATAATTCCACCTATCAGTTTCCGTAAATTGTGATATTTTGTAGGTCGTCTGTTTAGAGTGCAAAAACATATCAAAAAAATATGAGCGAATCATGGATGTGAGTGTAGAAATTCATGGGGAGCCTTCATCTGTAGAGAAATGTCTTGCTGAATTTACTCGCGAGGAGCGTCTTCAGGGAACGAATATGTTTAAGTGTGATAAGTATGAAAACCAAAGAATTTTTTTCATTCGTCAATTCCATTTAATTGTTATATTATAACTCAGTTCTAGTTGTGTTCTTATTTTTCCATTGTATGGTCACTTATTAGATTTGTTGTTAACAGGTGCAAATGCCATGTGACGGCAACCAAGACTTTAAGTATTGTACAGGCACCTAATGTTTTGACCGTCTGCTTTAAAAGATTCCAGGTTGGACTCTTTCAGCCATACTCTTATATTGAATTCTTGAGTGAATGATCAAATTATCTTGATTTCTCCCTAGTCATTACTAATTTTTATATGGTGTCAAACACTTCAGCATGCAGATTCTGTTAAAATCAATAAGACAGTCACCTTCCCTGAAAAGTTAGACCTAGGCCCTTACATGAAAGAAGGGGATGGATCACATTTCTATGATCTGTATGGTGTGGTTGTTCACCTGGGTCAGCAACTCAATTCTGGTCATTACCTGTGTTTTATTAAGAACTTCTCTGGAATTTGGTATATGTGCAATGACAGCCAGGTGATCTCTCTCTCTCTCTCTCTCTCTCTCTCTCTCTCAACCCGTTTTTACTTTTCTCAGGTTGATACTGTGAATCTTGAAGACGTGCTCAAGGTCGAAGCATATATGCTACTGTATATCCGCTGTCAGCCACGATCAGCTTGTTCCGATGATTCTCCAATAAAAGAGGTTTAATTGTTCGAATACCGATGTTGGTATTTCAGGTAAGTAACTAAAAAGTAAAAACTCAATCGTTTACAAGTTTATGATTTTGATATTGTATTGTCAGATATCTTTTTTCAGGAGGTTTGCCACATTTTTAGTTTAAATCAATATGGTGGCTGGATGTAATTGTTTTTTAACTTTCACTTGAATTCGTACTCTGAGTTTATATCTACTAGTATATTGGCTGAATATTTTGTAAAAGTAATTACTTAACAGTGTTGAACTGTAATTGGCTGAAACATCTCTCTCTCAGCTGTAATTACATAGCAAGTTGGCCACCTTTTTCTTGTTCTCAATTTTCTTTCTTCTTTCTAGTTAAAGTTTGGGCCCAAAGTTTATACAATCCACCGTATTTTTTAATAAAAACCTAAATTTCAGCTCTCAAAAAAAAGTTTATACAATTCACCTTATTCGTTATCTTTGCATTTGTTAACTAAGATTTCAAATAAACAAACCATGTGTTTTAAACTAATCTAGCTTGCAGTTGGTTGGCAACTCAATTGAAAGGGTTGTAGAATTTGTCCCTTTACATCCAAGTTCAATTCCCTCTCTTCCTAAATAAAAAAACTAATCTAGCTTAGAATTGAAAAATAAGTCCCATATATTATATAACATTTGTCAATTAAATTATTAAGCATTTAAAATAATTATACATGCCTCCTAAGTGGTGATGATGGATGGAGTAATTAATAAATTAGAATTATGAGAGATTCAAATTCAATTTTCTTTAATAAATAAAAAATAATAATAATAATAAAAAAAAGCTTAAATGAGCCGTCCACGTATTAACCACTTGTAGAATCCAAGTGGTTAATATAGCTGATGTTTGGGTTGCCCAGCTAGAAAAAGGGTCAAGACAAAGCCCACATTAGACACTAGCTTCCTTCAATAAAGTAAATAATCAGATGAGCATGCCAATACATAATGATAAGTAATCACAAAGCTTATATGCATAGGCTACACATACACATAAAAGGGAGAGAGATATCCAAGTTTTATTGGTTCCATTCCAAGCATTATCACTAGTCTACTATTTAACAATGGTATCATGCATGCATATATCATCATCATCATATAGAAGAATAGCTGTCATCTGCTGCTATAGGAGGAGCTTCAGCAATAACTGAGAAGATAACGATGGCTCCAAACAATATTGTGATGATGGCAGTGAAGTTGACAAGAAAGGCCTCAGTGCCGAACTTAGCGACTCCAGAGTTCTCCAGGAATGTCAGCTTCTCTAAGAAGCCCAATGAAGAGTTGCCAACTGCCAATACGTACACAATAAGCCCAAACATCGCATGCCATGGAACTGACTCACTCCTCACTCCATCACTCCCTCCAGGGTAGAAGAACACCAAGAACCCGTATATCCACTGCCAATCCATCATATTAATATGCCAAATTTTAGACAATTAGGAGATAAAAATTAAATATAAGCCCTAACCACCACAGTCGTTAATGCATAAATATACTTCTCACAATGAATTTCATATGTAACAACCGATAACAATCATCCACACGTTTATGTAGATAACGTACTATCTAGAACAAACTTCATAATTTTACATATTTAAGACTTTTTTTTGTCGAATGTCAATCATGCATTGATAATAGAAATCCTAATAGATCGATATGGTTTGACAAGAAATATGCATATGTTTTTCACTATAAGATTTAGGTATCAATGGCTAACAATCATTATAACTGTTAAAAACAAACCTCCTTAATTCACATACTTAATGCTTGTTTTCCAATTATATTAAAATTAATTAATCGCAGGTTTGGGAAATTGACTGGGATGAAGGCCGATTACCTGAATACCATAGAGAACAGTAACCTCGATCCCAATCCAGGAGACCAGGAGTGCAAGCTGTAGAGATTGGCAATCCCACTCTCATTGTGGTTCTTGAATGCAGCATAGATACCAATGATGCCCAGGCCCAATGCGATGGCATGAAGAACCAGGTGGATTAACTTCTTCACCTCCTTCCTCAAAGGAAGTGATTTATAACTAATAATGGCTGCAATCATTTTTATTTTTTGGGGGTGACAAAATGAAAAAAAGGAATCGATCAGTATGTAAATGACAAATATTTAAGAGCATCATCGACCATCATATATATATATACCACGAACATACTTTACAAAATGATTAATTAGTTTAATTTGATTATCTGAATGAAGTTGGGATCCTAAAAATTTCATAAAGTTTTCCAGAATCAGAATCAGGTCTATCACCCTAATCAACCCACTGTGACCTACTTTAACTATTAACTAATTAATTAGTTAGTTATTCAAATTAAATGTATCAACCAGTAATTTCTCTCTCAAATGCACAGTTATAAATCCCAATTCTTAGTTGAAGACAAACGTAACATATATGTACTCTTGTTGTATTTCGAACCGCACATTGAACTGGGCCAAGGATTCATTTGGTGGGCTTTTGCAATTAAAAAAGCCATGACTATAAAAATGCGAGGTGGGCTCTATCGCGATTACATGATATTCCAAGGGCAATTTTGTACAACTGCAAATCATAAAAACAGAAGGACAAATTGGATTCAGCTCTTGGAATAACTCTCGCAGGCTCATTTCTCCGGAGGTTGTAACTTGTAAGGTACCAAATTTATTCTTCAGCTTCCTTTTTTCTACCTTTTAATTTGATTTTTGCGTTTCAATTTTTCCATTGCAACGGCAAGAAAATGAAGCTTCAATTTCTGTATCTCCAACTCGCATCCCCATAAATTTTCTTGGGGGCCTTCTTCATTTTTGAAGATTAGGTTCGTTAGGGTTTTAATGCGCTGTTGATCCGTGGCTCTTTCGGATTGATTAATTTATTTATTGCGATTATGATTAGTGGATTATGGACCATCTTTGAGCTGTGGACCGTGGTTATGGAATTGTTTTTTTTCCTTTATTTTGTTTTCTTTTTATGGTTTTTAGGTTAGTGTATGAATGTAATCCTTTATTGCTAATGCGGGTTTGATTACCTCGAATGCGATTGCCTAAATTGTGTGAATATAGTTTTAGGTTTCTTTTGCCTAATTTTGAGAATTTAACAACAAGTTTTGCAATTTGTTTCAGAGAATCCAATTCAATTGAGCAGTTGCTTGTGGTGCTTTTTCCGAGATCAGCTGTTTGGCAAAATGAAGTAATTTACTCTGTCTTCTGTTAACATCTTTATGTTTTTTGGTTGTGGTTTACTCTGTTTTCTGCATTAAAATCTGTGTGATCTTTATTCGTAACAAATGGATGTTAAGAAAGAATTGCTGCAATTAGGAGATGATGGTTTTTTAGTTTTGGAAAATCCTGTATAATTTTCTGTTTCTTATCATATGGTTGAAGTTTATAGATATACTGATCTTTGATTTTCCTGATTACCAGTCAGGGACCCCGCGTTAGATGGGATGAGGCTAATTTGGGAGAAATTGAAGCAAATAAACCTGTAAGGCAGAAAATTACTGAGCCAAAGACGCCGTATCACCCCATGATGACTGATGATGAAGATGATGATGATGATGATGATGGTATGTTGATTTTAATCTTATATGCCAAAGTGTTTGTCTAGTGTTCCTTTTTTTTTTTCTTTAAGTGTCATTGGTGTTGCGTATAAGGTTGTATTGAATTTCAATGAATGTTTATTTTCATACGGAAATGCTTGATTTAAAGGTTTTTTAATCCTTTATGTTGGTTTTCAATACTTGTTTTCTGAAAAATTGTATCTTTAATGTGAAATCTTATCAGTTTCAATGACTTGATAGGATCACTGTCTCCTGTAGGGGGTAGCTGTGATGATTCTGCTGGTGATGCAATGCATGCAGAAGCAATACGAACTGCTTTGAGCGATGTGGCATCATCAAGTAGAAAGGACACCAGGAGATCTACTGGCTGGACATCATCTGAGGATGAGGGAGATGCTATGGAACAAGATGATGAAGGTCCTCATTCATCCTTTCTTTTGCTTTTCTGAAGTTATCCTTTTCGATCTGTGGCATTTATTACAACTTTGGACTTGGCTGATTACTTTTGTACTTTAACTGTCCACTACTTGTTGACTAAAATATAGAAATGCTTACCCTGTTATTTAAACTATCCAACTTTAACAATCTTTGTTCCTCAATTTTGATTTTATTTCATGCTCTGCTACAAATATTATTCTCAATATAGGTGTATGAAGAGGGCAGATGTCATATGTTCTGTGCTAAATACAGCTAAATTGATTGATGGATTTGGTTGAAGTTGCACTATATCACAATGTTACTTCATGAAGTCACATGAGATTAGATCCCAATAAATATAGCTGAAGGTTATTGATTGGTTTTAACCTTATCCTCATTATATTCTGTTAATGTTTGGAACTTTGCTACCGATGTTTCTTAATCCTACTTTAGTTCTCATATCCCCATTACCTGGTTCATAGAAGACGGAAAAGCAAGCTTGTCACCATCTTTTCTCCCTCAGTTACATTTATACTATTTTAATGTTAAATGAAATGATTAATTTTCATTTGCCAATAATTTTATTCTGACATGTGGCTGTCTGTTCAACTGACTTTGCCACAGATAGAAGTGAGAGTTTTAGGAAGCACAGAAAAGCTCATTATGATGAATTCCAGAAAGTAAAAGAACTCAGGCAGAAGGGTTCCTTTCTCGAGGATGAAGATGAGGAGGAGGATGTTGAGATGGATAAGGAGAAGAACTCTGATTCCTCTGCATCTTTAAGTGCCAGTGTGAAGGAAATAGATAGTGCCGGTGTGAAGGAAATAGATATCGAGCAAGATGGTACTGCCACTTCACCTAAAAAATCTTCTAGCTAATGGAGCTCAAGTTAACCCAAGCTGAGATTTTGGTTGATGATCTCACTGACATTTTTCAGTTTTTTTGGTTGTTGATACAGAATGCTCATATGACTGCTATTTTTATTTCCAACATGTTTTTTTTTTTTTTTTTGTAGATAATTTACTTTATTTCCCTGCATTGGAGTGTGGTTTGGTAACATTGTTCCTTCCACCATTTTATTTGCCATTCAACATAGGGCAACTCTGCTCCCTTTGATAAACTTGTAAGCAAAGATACAAGTTACTTCAGTGATGTTTTGATTGGCAATATGCTTTTTCTTCTTCTTTGGTATGGTTCAAGGCTTCAAGGTCATTGAAACCTGCATCGTCACTTCATGGTCTGATAAATACACATATATATCCAAGTTTCCAAAAGGATTGTGTTTAAAAATAAAGATGAAAGAGAAATAAAAAATGAATATAAGATATTAAGGAGTTAATTACACTTACACTCTTGAGGTTTATCGTCTTTTCACATATACCCTTTGGGGTTTCAACAATTACACATACACCCTCTAAGGTTTCAAAATTGTTGCATATAACCTCCTATAGTGAGACGATAAATGATAAGAAATTATGCAAAATGGCATGCTAAGGGGTGAAATGACCTAATAAGATTACTCAATGTGTAAGGTTCAACTTCAATACAAATATATATATATATATTTTTTAGAGAATTATGCTTAGGTTCTTTATAAAAACAGTTTTTAGATGAAGATCGGAGGTGTTTTAAAATTTATAAGAAAATTCTTTTAATCCATAATAATTTAGAAGAAAATCATTTTAATTTATAATAAAGTCATTCCCCAATTTGAAGAGTATTTCTCCATATTTGAAGGGTATTTCTCCTCCTAGGATGTAGAGTGAGCTTTGTAGAGGCTACATGTTAGGTTTTAACTTCGAGATTTTACTCAAAATCTTGGAGTTAAAACCTAACATAAAGCCGTAAAAAAAAAAAAAAAAAAAAAAAAAAAAAAAAAAAAAAAACTTAATTAAAAACCCTAAATCACTACCGGTGTTAGTCTAAAAAAGGCTAAAAAAATAGACTGAACTCTAAGGGTATATGTAATAGTTTTGAAACCACAAGGGTGTATGTGTAATTTTTAAAATCTTAAGGGTATATGTAAAAAGATGATAAATCTCAAAGAGTGTAAGTGTAATTAACTCGATATTAAGTTAATTAAAAATAATGTTCAATAATTGTATAGATAATCATAATGGACATTTAAAGTCCAGAAACAAAAGGAAACAATATGAAAAAAGAAAAAGAAAAGGAAATTTGTTTTTGTCTTTTACATTAGTTTGCAAATCAAAATGATAAACAATTGGGCAAGCAAAAGCCAGACCAATGCTGATGTGTCAGTGTGTCACTCTACTACTCTAGCATATCCTCATTGGCAGCACTTGTACATATATTACGTAAACTAAACGGAAGCCTCATATGATCTTATCCTTGAGACACAGGCTGAGACTTGAGAGGGAGAGCAATGGCTTCACAGTCCCAAATCCCTTGTTCAGTGGCCTCACTTGCCTCACAAATATGCAGCCACATAGCCACCATCTTCACTAAACCAACCCACCCCCACCCACCAGTCCTAGACCTTTTAGTCACCGAGCTCTCTTCTACAGCAGCCAGAAACGGCAAGGTCTTCCTCTATGCAGCGGGCCGAGAGGGCCTGATGCTGAAGGCCCTCTGCATGCGGCTAGCCCACTTAGGCCTCTCGGCCCACTTGGTCTTCGACATGACCACTCCCCCAATCACAACCACCGACCTCCTCATCGCCTCTGCGGGCCCAGGAGGAGTCTCCACCGTCGATGCGATTTGCTCCGTCGGACGCTCCTACGGTGCCAGAGTCCTGTTACTTACTGCCCAGCCGGAGACGGGATCGTGTGTGAAGCACGCTAGCGTGGTGGGTTATGTGCCAGCGCAGACCATGGCGGATGATGCGGATGATGTGATGAAATCTCGGCCGTTGCTTCCTATGGGGAGTGTTTATGAGGGAGCCCTGTTTGTGCTGTTTGAGATGGTGGTTTACAAGTTGGGTGAGGCTTTAGCACAGAGCCCAGAGGCCATCCGGGCTCGTCACACCAATCTCGAATGAGGTTGCCTTCGTGCTTCTATATGAAGCGCTTTTGTAGCGCTTGCGTCAATAGTGCTTTCAATAGTAAGGCATTTACAATAAGGAAAATGGTAGGGTCGGTACCATCTACCATTTCATATCTCTAACGGAGATATACCTGACAAATTGGTGGGTCCTGCGTCTATTAGAAAAAAGATGATATAATAATACCAAGACGTGCTACACTTAATATTATCTTTATTTTACAATAAAACAGTATGTTGTTTGGCTTGTTTGGCTGCCGACCATGAAAGTGTTTTCACTACAAAAAAAATATGATCAAAGCCTACTAATAATTGGCGGCTACAAAAGGGGTGGCAATTTAGAATTTTAGTGCATATTGTCCAATTGCTACCCATTTTTGTTAAAATAGAAGCACTTTAGTCCCTATTGCTAATTGCCACCCCTTTTATAGCCGCCAATCATTAGTGGGCTTTGCTCATATTTTTTGTAGTGTTTTTATCATATAAAAACGTTTTTACTATTGTTCATAGGCTACCTAATAAAAAAGTGTTTTTATTATTGATAAATTATTATAAAGGCCATTATATTTTCACACTCCATTTTTCTTTAATTGCACTTTTTTATATAATTTTATTAAGTGAAATTCTAAATTACCCTTAAACTTTCTTTCTTATACAACTTAATTTATTTTCTTTACAGAATATCTTTTTGTGTTTCTCTGCCTCAAATGATTCTCTTCCTTATTCAATTTAGTTTCTTGCTTCTTGCTACACTTACATGGATGTCAAGTATTTTCCACTTTATTTTTATATGCGGATATTGGATATTGGACCTTGTTTTACTGTTTGGGTTAATCTTTCCATAACTTCGTGAAGTTGTAAAGTGCTTGTTTATATTCATTCTTTAACCATTAACCATTGCAAAAATGGTGTAAGCATTTCAGCTCAGTAACCCATGTGTCTAAAATTAAAGCACCAATATGTCGAAGAACCCATTTGGTGCTCTGAATTTGTTAAATTTTTACATATTCTGGGAGTAGTAGGACTAGGAGTAAGCATATATGCCTTTCTTATAAGATCGTGCTCAATGATTTTTGAAACTAAAACCAAATAAAACATATTAAGGCAAAAATATAATGACGTTTGCTCAATCTATCTTAGGTTTTCCCTGACATACTTTTGATTGACATGAAATGATGAAATTAATAGAAGTTCTGAACAAATAAAATACAAGTAGAGAGAGTGTTGTAGATGAAAATGAATTAATCAAGCAATGAACATAAAGAGATTTTCTAAAGAAAATGAAGTTGTTCAGGAAATAATTAAGGTCTAGGGGTAAATATGAGACTTCACTTAATAAAATTATATGAAAAACATTTAAAATGTAAAATGAGTGCAAGTGGAGAAAAATGAAGTGCAAAAATCGCCTCCCTATTTATAATTCATACATTAACCAATGCATCAATTAAATTATAAAAGAATGAAAACTATACATAATAAATTGTAATGCCAAATAAAACATCATTAATAGTTAATTGAAGAAAAAAAAAAAGCTAAATTATTGGGTTGCAATCAAATTTGGCATAAGTTTCAACTAGACATGAGAATATTTGCAATTATCTTGCGTTCGTTAGCCATCTCTCGTCCATGAATTAAATTTTGTTTTTGAGGAACTTCTTTACTTCCATGCTCTCCCTCATCTCCTAGTGGAAGTATCATTTAATAGGAATATCTAACAGGAATATAGCAATCAACCAATTCTGCTCAATTCATCTAGCGTATAACAGGGTTAACAAAAGCCCAAGTACATAGGTAGGTAGGTATTCCATCATAAATCATCAATATATAGACTTGAATTTTCATACAAAACATAAATAGAAAAATAATAAAAGAGTGAGTTTAAACATCAAACCTAAACTGAAAAAAGAATAATACTATACTTACCACATTTCTTATACCACATTCTTATACCATCTCACGTGTCATTACTTTATTGGACAAAGTTTTTCTTTTTCTTTTTGGGTTTTTCTTTTTATTTTTTAGTATCCAATGTATGAATGCCATGTAAGTTGCCACATAAGGTGGTATGAAATTATGGTATAAAAATATGGTATATCTAGCACTACTGCTGAAAAAAATATAAATACAAGTAGATTTGGTGGGTTTTGAGAAGACGTTTTCTCCTAGATGATAAGATTAATAGAAAAATAAAAAGATTCAATATTTCTATGAGCTATATGGTAAGAGATTGATAAGAAGGTGAAAGAGTTCTATGGGAGGAGAAACATAGACCAAGTTGAGAGTTTGGATTTTAAGGAGAAGATAATTGGAAAATTTTATTAAAAGAATAGGAATAATTTGAGAAATATAAAAGTTTCATTAAAGGCCCAAGTGCTTCCCGGTTTTCATTGTGCAGAGCTTGTAAGAAGAAGCACCTTCTGGAAAAAATCACTCCACGTGCTTCCTAACCTACTTAAAGCACTTTTCCAAGAACAACCAAACATCAATTTAAAAATAAAAAGTGCTTCTGCCAATTTAAAAATGCTTTTAGCAGGCTAAAAACACTCTCAAACAAACCCTTCATATATGGGTCTACCATCAAATCATTATTGTAAATAAAACGGATTTATAATAAACTTTATGTTGCTATTATTACTTATTATTTAATGCCACTATAAATTTGCAATATTAAGACAAAAAAAATGAAAATATAATATTCAATAATGCTAGTTGTCCCATATTTTTTTTTCCACATTTGTATCTCATCTGATGTGTCATTACTTTACTAGAAGAGTATTTCCTTTTTTTTTTTAGGTTTTATTTTTTAATTTGTAGTATCCAATTTATGAATGATATGTAAGATGATATAAAATTATGATATAAAAATGTGGTAAGTGTAGCATTTATTATTATTAGGTAAATTATTTTAGTTTTATTATCAATAAATAAATCATATTTATGTAAAAAATACCTTAAAGAAGTTGGTCTTTAATTATTATATGGAACGATAATATAATGTGTTATGCTGACATGTATGACCAATATACTCATATTATAAATGTATATAGTTACTGTATTAAAGAAAAACTTGCGTGGGGAGTTACTTGTCATTAAGTATTCAAGATTTAGAATTTATTTATAACTAATTATCCACGCATATTAATTTATTTAGATTCATAATATCGGGTCAACATACTTTGTTTACCTACAACATTCCTCACCGGCCAAATTTAAATTTATGCATTTTGTTAAAGGCGTTTGGTTTCTAAGATAATATTGTAGAAAAAAATCTTAAGAAAAAGAAAATGCTGGAGATGGACCATTTCTGATCTTTGACACGTGTGCTATAAGACATATAATGGCCAATTAAGAATAGAAATAAAATGTGGCAAAAAAAAAAATAGAAATAAAAGATCTGATCCCTCCAAGTGAAGGGGGGCCCAACTGGATGACAGTCAGCATCTCAGGATTTCTGCGCAAAGACTCCATGCAGATTTTTTTGATGTATTTACTTTTTTCACTCTGAACTCTGAAGGATTCTTCGTTGAAGAATGGTTACCTCAAGCTCACTTTATTCTCTTAAATTTTGATTTCGACGTATTAAAGTATGATCAAAATTATTTATTTTTTTAAATAATATATTAAAAATTATTATTATAAAAAGTTAAATTAATTAGAATTTTTTTAATTATATAATTATTATTAATTAAATAAAAAAATAGATAATTTTTAATTAAAAATTAAATTTTTTACTAATTATTAATTTTACTTTATTTAATCAATAATTGTTATATAACTAAATAATTTTTTATTAAGTTAATTTTTAATAAAAAGATTTATGTTAAGTAATTTAAAAAAACAGTTCTAATTATAGATTGATATTGTCAAAATCAAAATTTAAGAACGGGATAACGTTAAGGTATCCGAGGGTGATTCAAATATTGTTCTTCTTTCATTCATCCCAAAATATCTCTCAAAGAGTCAATCGGTCAATCCCATAAGTTAATCGCATAAAGCAGCTCTTAGATATTTTTTTTACCAAAAAAAAAAAGCTCTTAGATATTTTCAACTTCTTCCTCCACTTTCCATACCCCCTCGCCTACACAAAAAGTTCTATACTCGCGCTCCACACGTTTTCTTGTTTTTTGTTAGGCACTTTTGTCTTTATAAGATATTTGTTCGTGATAAAGTATTTGTTAGGCACTTGAGCTAACAATAAGGTGGCCTAATTGTTGTTAGGCTCGTACATAGATATTTTATTTTTCAAAGTAATGTTTAAAACCAAATGCGATACCAAAGGACGGAAACATAATTTTGTTCAGCAAATAAAGATTTAGTTGTGTTTTTATCCTTCAAAGTTTGAGTCAATTTTTATTTTACTATTTAGATATTTATTTATTTTACTTTATCACTTATAATTATGTCTCGTGTTTCATTTTATTTTTTTTAGTTCATCCTATCATTCAAATTATTAAAAATGTTGATGTGGCAAAGAGATTTTTGTCATTTCATTCACTTGAACAAAAAAATAAATAATAATTCTTTTAAATCCTAAAGATTGGTGATGTGGCACTTACATGGCCATTAAAGGCCTTTTTTTTCTTATGTAAGTTGTCATGTGTAAAAAAAATTAATTAAAAATATAATATTCTAAAACTAAAAAAACAAAACAAAACTCATCTCCTTCCTCCTTCCCCTCTCTCACCCCAAAAAAAATTCTCATATTTTTAGTTTTTAATTATTGTAATTAAATTTAATATTTTATAAAATATAAGAAATTTTAGTAGATGTTTTTATCTGAGTAGACGAAATTGAATAAAGAGAGGAAAATATACCCTTGCCACATCAACATTTTTTATGGTTTGAATGACAGAATGGAAGAAAACAAGTAAACTGAGACACGAGGAATAATTGTAGGTGATAAAATGGAACAAATAGACATATGAATCAACGCAAACTTTGAGTGGTAAAAACACAATTAAGCCATAAATACAACATGTGAAATTTGACCATATTTAGTAGCTTTGAAAAATTAAAGACAACAATTAGGTGTTTCCTAATACATGTCAGTTTAATTGGATGAAACACATGTGAAATACGTGGCAGGTAAAGGCAGCGAGTAGGCAGTTGGTAGTACTCTCATCCCAAGTACCTTGGGGAAGAACAAAGAAGAAGCCACCCCATTAGCTATGTATGGCTTCAAAGGATATGTTCTATCTCTCTCTCGATCTCTCTCTTTATATATATATATGTAATAATATAATTTAGGAAGCATGGAAGCTCTCAAAGCACCCACATACACCGCACATCGATCCCTTTCGATCCTCAAATAGCCACAGGTGGGCGGTGGCTACTTCCTAGTTCTTAAACCGGCGACGGAGGAGAGTTTAGAAATGGAGTCGCACGTGGCGAGCAGGGAAACGAGGCCGTGGACGAACGAGAAGCACGTGCAGTTCTTGAACAGCATGGAGGCATCGTTCGTGTGTGCCATGTTTGAAAAGAAGGGCCAGCTTGTTCGTCTCGACCGTTTCATGCCGGACACGTCAGACTCGACCCTAGATCTGAAACCCCACAAAACCAACACACCTGCAGGTAGAATTAATGTAAATAATGGTGGTTTGATCTTATTGTATATATACATCTTCAATTGAATTCTACTTGTGTAATATATGGTTGTTCATGAATCATCATATAGGGTGCAATTTCCTTGATTCAATTCCCTCATTGTTTGTACAAGGGGTTCATGGAAATGTTAGTCCTGAGGATCAAAGATGCGATTGGGTGCACATGCCTTTTCTTAATTAATTTTCGTGAATATTAATGTTCAGAAAACTAATTAACTAGCTAGCCACATTAACTGTACCTAGACAACATGTACGTACGTGTAAATGCTGATCGAATACGCCTCAGATAAGATATTTTTGTGGTCATTAGCTCTGCGATCTTTTTTATTTTTGATTTGTTGTTTGATAGTTTTTTCTTAATTTTTGACTTCATTATTTTGATAATGACATATTAATATTAGGTCCAGCTGAAGGCAGAATGGACGGCGGAGCTGACAAAAGAGTAAGGAGGTTGTCTTCTCAACCGTTAATGAATGCATCGCAGGATCAGGTTGGTAATACGATTCATTAAATTCTATACGTAGTACTGAGAAGGCAAAATTACATTTAGGATCCTAGTGTTTATTGCTTATCTGATTATGAATTAATATTAAGGGTCCGTACTAATGTAATTGTGTGTATGTCCCCACAGGTAGTCCCACAGTTTGATGTCAGAACAGATGGTGATAAAGATGAGAGCTAGAGGCCACCCAAAGCAATGTGCCTCTTTCCATTGGTACCTGTCAGCTAAGATTCATAGATAGATAGATTCATTTTGTAGTCTGGTTTTCGATCATGGTAAATGTGGCATTACTATTGGTGACTTGCGGAAAATGATCGTTGGTGATGGTGTAGTTGATTTTTTGGAAACAAAGGTTAAGTTTAATTGTTGTTTAAGAAGCAAGATCATACATTACCAAATCACCAAAATTCCCTTGTCCTGGGTACCCTTCAAAAGCTCATGAAAAGAAGAAAAGAGAAAAAGAGAAAAAGACTGACAAATTAATTGATCAAGAATAGCATTCATTCTTGATCCTTCCGGCAATCTTATCTTTTAGGATAGAGTTTGTTGCTTTCCTTTCACTCAAGTCATAAATTTACACTATTTGACATCTTCGGTGAACCTGCTACATTATTGATGGGTGCTTCCATGTTTGGGGGGAGAGATTTTATCATGGATTGTTTTAGGTTTATGAACACAATTAATGGAGGCATTATTATAGTTCAATCTGCCTCTTGTAGTTTGCTTGCAATTAATCTTTTCATGAAATTAAGTTCCAAAGTTGTTTCCCTTTTGCTTTTGTTTTACAATGAAGTCACTCATGAAATAGAATGCTATATTGCTATCTAACCTCGCTCAAATGATCTAATCAATTGCCATATTAAAAAGGAAAAATTTTAGCTAAAGAACCTCAAATATACCCTATGTTTCTATTTAGAATATAAATTTTACTTTGTGTCAACTGAAAATTGAAATTTTCATTTTGTGTTGATTAAAAATATTTATTTTTTCATTTTTTATCTCAACTTTGGTCCGACATTGGACCCATTAATTCTCCACCAAACACAAAAAAATTATACCAAGTATAAAGATATGTATCTCCTCTTTACAACCATAAAAATATCACTCAAATCGGACCTCTAAAACTCCAGATAATTGGCCTCAAACTAGGGTATCCGAAACTGTCCAATTTTTCATATATTTTCCCAGAGGTCTGATTGGATAGTTTCAGGTACCCTACTTTAGGCCCGCTTATCTAGAGTTGTAGATGTCTGATTTGAGTGATCTTTATATGGTTGTAAAGAGGAGATGCATAACTTTAAACTCAATATAAGATTGCTGAATTTGGTGGAGGTTTGATAGGTCCAATGTCGAGCCAAAGTTGAGATAAAAACTTGAAAAAATAGGGTCTTTAATTGACATAAAATGAAAGTTTCAATCTTCAGTTGACAAAGTGAAATTCATATCTTGAATAGGGGCATGGGGTATAGTTAAAGTTTTTTGCCTAAAATTTTCCCTATTAAAAATACTGCAAATCCACATTTTGCATACAATAAGTCACACTTAAGCCATGCTACATCATCTCTAGTTTGTTTTCATCGTGAGCCCATATGTTTCGGTCTCTAAAAAATAGTTTTGGGATTGAGACTTTCTATTCGTTACATTAACATTATGACTTGAAGCTAAAATCTACCACCTTCTTAGTTCTTACCTTACTCTAATGCCGCTTGAGTTAGAGAGTGATGCTTAATTTATTACATGAATGGTACTATGGTATTAGCTTAACTAGGTATTATTTCTCAATTACATTATGAGGAATCGAACCATCTTCCACAGCCAGAGGCCCATAGTCGATGAGCCCATAGACCAGAGGCCCACAGAGGGCAGTATTGACCTCAAGCTAGTCTACAAAATAGAGAACACAACGTACAACACGGGCAACTGGGCAAGCAGGCAGAGGATCCCATAGAACCCGAATTGCCAACGAACCAAACCTTGAGATCTCAAACCCCACAACAAAACAACACATTGTCTCTCAGTCTCTCTGACTCTCTCTCTTTCTAAGCGTTGTCCCACAACTCTGGTCTTTCAAAACCCAAAACAAGTAAGCAGGTTAACGAACCATGCTCCAATTTCTTCCCTACAAGGACCTAATACTCCAAGTCTCACTCTCTCTCTCACTCACACTCCTCCTCACCTTCCTCAAAATCCCCATCTTCTTCCTCCGTGGCCTCCATACCTACATCCACCCCGACAATGTCCAAAGTGGCGTTAAAGCCGCCATTCGGAGGCCCAAAAGCTCCGATTCGGGTTCTGGGTTGCCTTCAAAATCCAATCCTGAGCTCAGGAAAAGGACCAAGTCCAAGGACAAGCCCGAGTTCGATGAAAACAATGCTCAGATCTTCCGGCTGAAGCTCGACGAGGCCCATCTTCAGACCAGGCTTTATTTCAATGAGTATTGCAATGCCTTCACTTTCTCATTTGTAGCTATTTCATGTCTTTTGCTTCAAATGTACTTGCATACCGAATCGGACAAAAATTCTGGGGTTTTGGTTAATGGGGTTATTGTTCCTGTTCTGTTAGGCTTTGCGGGTGTGTCTAAGTTGCTAGTATTACTTGCCAAAGTTTCGTTTGAGAAATCTGCTTCGAGGCGGACTGAGAAGCAATTGAGTGTTCTTTGTGGGGCTGTGGGGTTGGTTTTAGGAAACATGATTTGCTTCGTATTTAGTCCTTCGGTTTTCGATTTCAATTTTGATTTCGGCTCAATTGATGGGTTTGGAAGGCTATTTGTTGCTTCTCTAATGGGATGCTTTGCGGGTTTCTTGTTTATACCCGCGGTGAGGAGTGCAAGGTCCTTTTGGCTCGGAACTGATCAGATTAGGTCTGATTTGATGATGATTTCATGTGGATGGTTTGGTCGAATGGTTATGTATGTGAATTATGTGATGATTCTGTTCACGGTTTTGTTGTGGATTAATCCATTAGCTGGAATGCTTGTGAACAAGAACATTGATGGCAAGAAAGCATCACGCTTGGCTAAGCAACTTGGAAATGCAGAACAGTTGATTGGAAATGTCGGGTTTTCGCCTGCAGATTTTGCTAAATTTAGGCTTTGGTGTTTGCTGGTTTCGAGCATTCTGCAAATTGTTGCGTTACGCCCAAACTTACAAATGTATTTGAATGAGGCATTGTTATCTTGGTACCAAAGACTGCATGCTAGCAAAGTTCCTGACTTGGATTACAGTAGGGCTAAAGTGTTTTTGCACAATCACTACTTGTGCCTTGTAGTTCTACAGTTTCTTGCACCGCCAGTTGTGCTACTTCTCTTTCTTGGACTATCTCAGATTGATGGCATCTCTTCAGAAGATTACCAATACATTTGTAGTATATTGCCTTGCTCTGCCTTTGTCAAAGAAGTGGCTGTCTTTATGGCTTGGTGGATTATGTTTGTTTGGGCTGTTTATAGTTCAGCAACCATCTTTCTATATCGTCGAAGCATTTTGTATATGTCATGATGACTGACTTTGATTTGTTGTCTCAACCTTCAAGATTGATGCTTGAGTTGGACGTTTGACCGAATTTTGAGTGAGAGTGTTGTTATGCTTGTAACGGAAATTCATTACTTAAATGTTGCAATTTTGCCCCCGAGGGGACGGGGGAAAGAGAGAGAGAATTGAAAACACTATCTGGTATATTCTTGACCTTCTCTGTTTACTTTGTTTTATAGAAATCTCATACTCAGAATGTAGGTAGTAGTTCATTTTCCATTGAACATATCATGCTAGGAGCGAAATTTGCATATTTGAGTTCTGTGATTTTACTTCTGTTCCACAGCTAGTTGTGCATATAACTGGGTCTCTTATAACTGACTAGGCATGTCACAGGAAATTAGTTGCTGATATGTTTATCTTTGTCTTATTCAAACTAGTAAATCACCACTCTGTACTTGATAAAAACCCTTCATGATCATTTGTTTCTCCTTAATCCCCAATCCATTTGTGCTCACTGAGTGCCCTTAAATTTATTTCGGATGCTTGATATGTGCTTGATGATTTGGTTGCTTGAAGCTATGTTTGGAAGAATACTGTGAAATGGCTTGTGCTTATTAGAGAAACATAATCTATTGTTTTTCTGAGTAGGGGTAGTTTGCTATTGTTATCTTGGGAGTATAATGTATGCAAGATTCTATGTCTTTCAAACTTTCTAAAAATAACTAAGGTGGTCTTTTGTAAGTTTGGTTGAATGTCAATTGGTTGTTCTCTTCAATAAAGTCAGCACTCTGATTGAGTAGATTTGATCTAGGAACAGTTTTTCAACTCTTGGATCTCCTATTCAGCTTTTATCTGATCCTAAATTCACATGTGAATATATAATTGATTGCTTAACACAGCAGTGCCATGCTGTAGGGTTCCGATGGTAATGTTCATATTTGGTTACTGTTCGTAATATGAATCTCTTTGCTGTTCAGCAGCATTGTAACTGCCTGGAATTGTGGATGGCTGCTGGAGCCTTACAAGAATGCTTCTAATTTATATAAAGCTTTGTTACTTATCTGTTGTTGGTAATGGTGTCATATATGTACTTAGCACATACATGATCATAAATTTGGTAATAATGGCTAAATTTGGATTTTATATAGGGGACCAAGAAGGAATGTTTGGATGAGAAAGGTCCCTCACCTCCATTGCAGGTGGTGTCGTTTTGCACAATTTGGCATCACCCACTACCACAAAGAACATCATCCAAGACAAAAATCCAATAATTCATTAATTTCCATATAATTTTAAGTGCCGTTTCCCAAAATGGTCACGTAATATGCTGCCCAAATCCACCGATTGTAGATCTCGTAGTTGTAACCCATACTTTTATAGTATGAGCTATACCAAGATGAGGGTAATGCTATCATTATGTTAATGTGGCATCAATTATTGTTGTTAACAAGATTGGACTAATAGACTCATTGACTATAACAAGCAAGGAAAAATCATACATATAGAATTAAAAAAGTAGAGCGCCAGCCATAAGAAGAAGAAGGGTGCACATTACTTACTTTAACGCAAACGTCAAGTTTGTTTCCTTCTTTACCCCTACCTTTATCTACTTTTCCTTGGTTTTGGCTCCACGCGTGAGATTCAGCCGGACTCTCATCACCTGTCCGCATCTTTTACCCTTACACTATTTACCGCTTTTTACTTTTTACTTTTTACTTTTTCTTCACATAAATAATCCCCCTAATACCTTCGAGTTACCCATTAGTCAATAGTCAGACCGCTTAAACTTTATAATTGATTAAAAACAATTAATATAACTGATACGATGAATATAAAACCCACAGTAATTATGGCCTCTTATATGTTGCCACGTACACACAACGGAAGAAAATCTGAACCGGAAGTTTCTCGAAAAAAGAGTAATACATGGTAGTTTCGTCTAGTTTCCTCTGTTGTTTTCCACTATCTCTCATACGATATTATCATTATCTGGAGTTCCCAAATTCTCATCCTTTAAATTCTTGGAAGGAACCTTCTAGAACCACCAAACCAACCCTCACCTTCATTCCCCTCATCCGAAGGCTCCATCCAACTCTCTCTCTCTCTCTCTGGTTTGCTACCATCAATTATATTCTTAGATTTGATCTTTCGTAAATAATTATAATTCTTTTATCGTTAATTTGATTCTGTTTTAATTCGTTTGCCAAAAGCGGGCGGTTTCCGATATGGCTCCGTCGCCGCCGGAGCAGAACGGCGAGTCCACGTCAGGTGGCGAGTCACAGAGAGCTTTACCGACGCCGTTTTTGACCAAGACGTACCAGCTAGTCGACGATCACACAATCGATGACGTCATCTCCTGGAACGACGACGGATCTAGCTTCATCGTCTGGAACCCCACCGTCTTTGCCAGAGATTTGCTTCCTAAGTATTTCAAGCACAACAATTTTTCCAGCTTCGTCAGGCAGCTCAACACCTACGTAAGCCTCTAAAATTTCTCTTCTTCAATTCCTAACTTTTTTTTTTATCCTTGGTGTTGTAATTTATTTTTTATTTTATTTTCGGTTGAATTTATAGGGATTTCGAAAGGTTATACCTGACCGCTGGGAATTCTCGAACGATTGCTTTCGCAAAGGCGAGAAGCGACTTCTGTGCGAAATACAGCGCCGGAGAATCACGCCTCCGGCAACATCGGCGGCGGTTTCGCCGATGGTGACGGTGGCGATTCCGACGCCCAAACCTATGGTATCTCCGACGAATTCCGGCGAAGAGCAGGTGATTTCGTCCAGTTCGTCGCCGACCAGAGCTCCGTCGGAGCTCATGGACGAGAACGAGAGGCTGAGGAAGGAGAACATGCAGCTCACCAAGGAATTGGCGGAAATAAAGTCGCTGTGCAACAACATCTTCAGCATGGTGTCCAATTACGCGTTCGCTCAATCGGAGAGCGGTTTTCCGGAGGTGAAACCGCTGGATTTGATGCCGGTGAAGCGGTTTTCCGGCGAGGAAGAGGAAAGCCCGAAGCTTTTCGGCGTGGCGATTGGAGCGAAGCGAGCGAGGGAGGTGAACGGCGATGGTGTTGTAGCGGCGGAGGAGGATGAGACGGATTTAAGGCTGCAGCAACCGAGTGGTCCGACGGAGGTGAAATCAGAGCCGCTTGATGTTGATCGAGAGGAAACGCCGTGGCTGAAGCAGAGCCACAGGGCTAATCAGAGGGTCTGTAATTGATTGATAGTTAGATTTACCTGCTATGTTTAGATGATGATGATGATAGAGAGTAGTAGAGTCCTGCCTTCTGGAACTGGATGGATGAAAGTGAAACCACCCCCGTTCACAAGGATTGAGGCACGTGCCAAAATGGGTTCACGTGCGTCGTCAACCTTTCGGGAGGGGGGGACCCATTTCAAGAAGTTTCTTCGACTTATTTATCTTTTTGCTTTTAGAAATAAAAATTACACTTTCTCCTTTTGATTGTTCTGTGATCTTGGGATTTGATGCTTTACATAATATTAAGCACATGGAATCTAATAAAAATGTTCTTGCAAAGTGAATAGTGAATTTATGGATCGTGATTCCGTTGTGGGTAGAAATTAAAAAGAGGAATAAGTGAAATGCCCTAATCCATTTTAGGTGGTTTGTTGCTGTTGACATCTAGTTTGTTAGTTCTTATATTTTACTTGGGTTGTACGATTTAAATTATGTATGATTAGAAGGAAAATTAAAGTTTGATCATATAGTTCATTTCTATTTATATGTTCGATGATATCATCATATTCAAAGATGGAAAGGTTTTACTTCAAAAATGCTATAGAATTAATTAATTAGTAAAATAATACAGTGTTAACAATTTTTTAATGAAATGCTGGAAAAAAAAAAAAAAAAAAAAAAAAGAGGTTAATGAAATGGGTTAGTACTTGGTAGTTACTGCAAGTAGGTTCTTGCCTTTCCTGTGTAGTGAAGATTACATGGCAATATGGTGTGAATATCAACGTTAATGACATGCAAATATGCAATGCAAAAGGGCATTGCGGGTGTCATTTGGGAAAGGGTTTTATGCTCTTTTTTTCTTTGCTTGCCGTCCCTAAATTCTCTCTTAGAGATGGGAGAGAGCTGCCTCTCTTTGACTTGAACATCTCCAGATTGGGTTGGGAGAGGGGGGTCGAAAGAGCGCGTGCAAGATGGAAATTTGAACCTTTTTCTTTTTTGGCCTGATGGCATTTTAAGCTTGATGCAAGTATGCAACAAGTAAAAATCCGATTCTTTGATAACATAAGAATAAGATTTAATGTAGAAAGAAATTTTGCAGTTTATCATATTCCTTGTTACCAATGCTAATGAGAAAATCTCTTTGAGATGGTTGCAAACTCTTAAAGCCTAATTTCTGAGATAATTATTAACTAGGAAAGTTTATCTCTGCAGGGATGGTCCACGTGCAAGGATAATGTACCAAAAGAAAAAAATAAATTATCATAAGAAATAATAGAAGAAATGAAAAGGACTAGTAACTGTGTAAAATTCAAAAATATGGTCATGAAGAGTATGGAAACTCTGGCTTTTAATTAAGGTCCTACCGAGTACACTTCCAAACTACTTTACAACATCATTATAACAACAAACCTATCACCCACCCACCCTCTTGACATAAAACAAAGCCAGCCTTTTACTCATCTCTGATCCCTTTAAGGAACTTCAACACTTGAAGCATGGTAGGCCTACCAGCAGGGTTATCAGAAAGGCATACACAAGCAATCTGCAGCATTTGAAGCATCATGTGCTTCGAATCGGCATTGAGTACAATAGGGTCAAGAACATCAGCAGCTTGCCCCTTCTTGGTCTGTTGAGAAACCCAACCCACCAAATTCCCGCCTTCCTTGTCTTTAAAGTCAGGCCCAGTTGGCTCTTTCCCTGTCACCAATTCAAGCAGTATCACACCAAAACTATAGACATCTCCCTTTGTAGTGGACCTCCCACTTTGTCCATACTCTGGTGGAATGTAGCCTAATGTTCCTGCAATATCAGTTGAAACATGAGTCTCACAGGCACTGATCAATCTTGCAAGCCCAAAGTCTGCAACTTTTGGTTCAAAGTCTTCATTGAGTAAGATGTTGCTGGCTTTAATGTCCCTGTGAATAATGTGAGGGATAAAGCCATGGTGGAGAAAAGCTAGGCCACGTGCTGCACCCATTGCAATTTTGAAACGTCTGTCCCAATCAAGCACTTCAAGAGCTCCAATCCGATTCCTCAGCCAATGGTCTAGGCTCCCATTTACCATATATTCATAAACAAGGAGCTTCTCCTCGCCAAAAGAGCAGTACCCAAGCAATGGAACGAGATTTTGGTGTTTTACCTTACCCAGGGTTTCCATTTCAGCCATGAATTCTCGATGACCCTGGGTTTTAAATTCACTTAGCTTCTTAACTGCAACTGTTCTCCCATTGGACAAAGTGGCTTTGTACACAGTTCCAAAGCCTCCATCACCAATTATGTTTGTCTTGCAGAAATTGTTGGTGGCTTCAAGAATATCTACTAAAGTTAACTTCAGAAGAGGCTGCTCAAACATGGCCAAATTGATGCTTAGAGGTTCCTTTGATCTGCTGCTGCTGAGGAAATAGAGATTATGATCCATGAAACTATTTAGCTTACTTTCCTCAGTTTCTTCAGGATCATTTGGTCGGCTGCTTCTGGTAATCCATCTTATTAGAGCTAAAGCTACAGTAAGAATGATCAGAGCACTTCCAACCACAATAGCTGCAACTCCCCAGGCATTCAACAGTGCTGATTTATCAAATCTTTTGATCTGGCAATCCAAATTCATAATTCTCCCACACAATTTTTTGTTACCAGCAAGTGAGATTTTTGACAGGTTCTGGCATATACCACTCCTGGGAATCGGCCCTTCCAACCTATTTTCTGCCAAACTCACATAAAACAGATTGACCAGGCTGCATATTTGCTCTGGGATCTGTCCAGAAAGCCTGTTACTTGAAACATCAAAATACTCAAGTTGCATCAGATTACCCAGGTCTGGAGGAATCTCGCCACTAAACAAATTTGCATGAAGATCCAGATATGTCAAGTATGACAGATTGCCCAAAGCTTGGGGCAGTTCCCCATTAAAGAAATTGTTGCTCAAGTTCATAGTTTCGATCCTCCATGCCATGGAATTTGAGAACAACTTATCAACCTCACCAGAAAGCCTGTTTTTCTGAACATACAGCCCTACAAGATTCTGCATGCTTGAAAGAGACGAAGGAAGCTCACCATCAAGCTCGTTGGAGCTTAAATCCAAGTGGGTTAGCTCTCTCAAGCTGCCAAAGCTTACAGGTATAGCACCAGATAACTTATTACCAGTCAAATTTAACTTTACCAAACTTCCCAAACGACCTAAGCTTCCCGGGATGGTGCTTGTGAGCTGGTTATTCCCCAGATACAAGCCTTGAAGCTTGGGGGAATCACCAAACTCTGGAGGAATGGAACCAGTAAGCATATTCCCAGATAAATCCAAAGTTGTAAGATTTGTTAAGCGAGAGAGGGATCTTGGAATTCCCCCAGACAGCATGTTGTTGCTGATCAACAGATCCACCAGAACCATACAGTCTCCCAAATCTTCAGGTATTGTGCCAGACAATCTATTATAGGACAGATCAAATACTCCAACATGTTGAACAAAGCTCAAATCAGGGATAGTAACCTGCCGAAAATACAAAGGTGATTTTGAAGGAATTGACCCAGATAGATTATTGTGAGAAAGTACCAGACATTGTAACTGAGCAAGGTCTGCAAGCTCCTCTGGGATAGAGCCCTTGAGATAGTTGTTTCCCAAGTCCAATGTCGTAAGTGCCGTGCACTGGCCAATCTCAGTCGGAATGTTCCCTTCAAGAAGATTTGAATTCAAGTTGAGAACTGAAAGAGTACTGAGATTTCCAATCTCAGTAGGTATAGTCCCTGTCAACCGATTGTTACTGAGAACTAGCCTTTCCAACACTGCTGCACTGCCAATCTCCTTTGAGATAGAACCCGTCAACAGATTATTGGCAGCTGAGAATTCCATCAGATTGAATGAGCTCCACAGACTGTTAGGTATCGTACCCGTGAAGTTGTTTGAATCAAGGTTCAGCAGCATTAGAGGAAGCTCTGAAAGGTAGTCTGGTATTGATCCAACAATCTGATTATTGACCAAAACCAACTGGGTGAGGTTCCTACACCTCAAAAAAGTCTTCTCAATCGTTCCTGAGAGGAAATTGCTATCCAAATCAATCTCCATAAGCGAGACAGCATTACAGATCTCTTCTGGAATTGGACCCGTCAACAAATTGTTGCTCAAGCTAAGGTGCATAAGCATGGGGCAATTCCCAATCTCAGGTGGGATATGCCCAGAAAACTGATTGCTCGAAAGTAAAATGGATTCAACCTGTTTCCAGTTTCCAAGCCAAAGAGGCAATGGCCCGGAAAGCTGGTTCTTTTCGGCAGAAAATGTCAACATGGGAAGCTCAGAAAGCTCCTCCGGCAACGACCCAGAAAGCGAATTGAAGGAAAGCATCAGTGTCTTTAGATTCCTACAGTTTCCCAGCTCGGCAGGGACAGAACCATTAAGCTCAGAAAAGACTAAATTCAATATACTCAACTTGTGCAACTTCCCAATGGCTGTTGGTATCGAACACTTCAATGGGTTGTACGAAAGATCAAGTTTACTCAATGACTCCAACTTAGACAACTCTTCAGGCAATGGCCCTGTTATGGAACAGGAAGGAGAAAAGAAATTCTCCAGCCGTGAAAGGTCACCAATTTCACGAGGCAATGGACCAGAAAAATGGTTAATGCCAATGTAGAGGGCAGTCAGATTCATCAAGCTACCAATTTCAGGTGGGATTGCACCAGAGAATGAATTGTTTGATATGTCCAAGGAAGCTAAAGATTGAAGCTTTAAAAACAGAGTTAATGGTAGAGAACCTGAGAGAAGGTTGTTGCCAAGGTCCAAGAACATAAGCCGGGTCAAGTTCCCAATCTGGGTCGGAACATTTCCGCTGAGGCCATTGCTGGAGAGGTCCAGGGTCTGAAGCTGACCCAAATTTCCAATTTGTGGTGGTATTTTTCCGCTGAAATTGTTGAAGCTGAGTTTGAGGGTTTCAAGCTGAATCAACTCACTGAGTTGGGCTGGTATTTCACCATGGAACTGGTTGTCACCGAGACAGAGCTGCTTTAAGCGTTTGAGGTTGAGAATCTGAGGTGGGATTTGGCCGTAGAGGAGGTTGGAGGAGAGGTCAAGGACGGTGAGGTTAGGGAGAGAGAAGAGAGAGGGCGGGAGTGGGCCTTTGAGGGAAAGAGTTGGGAGGGCGAGTGAAGTGACTCGGCCGAGTTGGCAAGAGACGCCGACCCAGTTGCAGTGTGGGGTGGATGGGTTCCACGAAGAGAGAAATTCTGGGTTTTCAAGTGAGGCTTTGAAGGAAAGGAGGGCTTCTTTTTCAGGGTGTTGTTCATTTGGGTCTACAATGGCGGTGGTGAGTTGGAAACAGAGCTCAAACGCTAAGAGCATGAAAAAGAGAGTCTTGGTCGAAGCCATAACTGAAACACAGAGATGGAGAGAGAGAACCAGAAAGAGAGGGTCTAAAGCAGCTTGCAAAGAAACGAAGATAGACAAAGAGGAGACCTCTAATGAGAACGAGTGAGGAGGAGATGAAGAAGCCTGAACGCCATAGCTTTCATTTTCAAAGAGTACGAGAGCGAGACTGCGAGAGTGTGGCAGTGCCCATAACAGTATTTAATTTTTCAGAGAAGGGCACGCAGCTCACGTGACTTATACTCTCGTAACGGAAATTCTGTTTTCTTTGCACAGAAACCCCTGTTTGACCCAAAGTATTTCTTTCTCGAATTTCTATTTTGACCCCAAAAGTCTTTGTATTCTGAAATATAGACCTCCCTAGCAGCACTTGGCAGAATAAGAATGCAGATCCTAGTGTCCTAGTTTTAACCTACTTCAGAAAATCCGGCACTTGTCTCTTTTTGCCTTTTCTTTTCATTCTTCAAGTTTGTACTGCTTCGGAAAATAAGGGCTTGTTTTATTTGCTTGTCACTCTCTTTTGCTTATTCTAATATTTGTGATTGAAATCATTGAATGCATGAATTGTTTTTGTAGATGTGGCTTTGTTGGTGGGTTTAGCTGCTTTAGCACTGTGTTTGGATGTAGTTAAAATGCTTCATAAGAATAAGATTCGTATGACTTTTTTGTAGTTGGATTATTATTTTCATAGTTGTTATGGTATATAATATGGTAATGCATGCATGCATGTTGTTTATTATTTCATTTGTTTAGGTATAGAAGCAAGAATCGAATGTCATTGCAAGGATTGAAAATGTTTTAGTTTTAGTGGGTACGTGGGGTTTTTTTTATAATAGTTTTTATTTCTCTTTCCGTGGGGCAAATTCACAAATGTTTACACATTTTACTTGAAGTGGGCCCCACAAGATTTGGGTTAGAAATATGAATAAATGAAATAGAGGAGTAAGGATGGAAACGTGAGTTGTGTGAACGTCCTTTTCTACTCCAAAGAAAAAGGGGTTTCTGCTCAACGCCAAAAGGAGCATCAGAAGAGAAAAATGTGACACTAAGATTTAATTTTTTGATTTGAAAAAACCATTGAATCGAAACGAATAGCAATAAGTTATAATTTGTGTTATTGGAAAGCCCAGAATCACTTTTTATGTTGAGGAACAGCAAATAAAAATTTGGTATATTTAAGAGAGTGAGTGCCAAATGCATTGGGAAACATTTTCCCTTTTAATCATGAAACTTATTTTTGACAAATGTTTTGGAAAACAAGCACAAATTTTGGTGCTTAAGCTTAACAAACCATTAAACCATTAAATCTCTGATAAAAACAAAAAAAGCTAACCACTAAATTTAAATCTACCAAAAGCAAGTTGACTAGTATGACATGATGAGATTTATTTCATTTCATTTGGGCCCGCTTTGGAGTCAGACTGTCCAAGATTGAGATTTGGGCCTGGAATCTCTCAAGTGAACTGACAAGAAAGCCCTCGAGAGTCGAGAGTGACGGAGCCGGGAGTTTTGAGCATTTAATAGCAAATACCAACTCTGCAGCCTCATGGCAATGTGCATTGACTGTGGTTTTGAGGTGGAAGCGTGGTTGTTTTCGTCATTATGATATAAATATAACCTTTTTGTTTTTTGCACCTGGGATGTGGATAGGAAATTGATGAGACATGAGATGATGAGAGTAAGTAGGGGACTGGGCCTGGGCCTGAGCCCGACCTGTCCCTTCTCAGCAAGCAAGCCTAGAACACGAATTTTGTCTGTTTTGATGCTTATATTTGAAGAAATTATTATGTATAACTGTTATATTGATACGTGCTATAATTACTTTATTTGTTGTAATATGAGTGAATGTTATTAATATTATACCCTATTAATATAAACACATCATCTAATAATATCCTTACACGTTGAATTGGTTATATCACATAACAGTATATCGATTATATCTTATAATTTTTTCATATCCAACACATTTCATTTTATTCATTTAAATCTTCCTCTCTTTTTTCTTTTATTTTCATCAAATACTTAAATGAATCAAAATAAAAAACAACTTAATTTTATTTTGAATTTTAGATTTATACTTGATGGAAAAAAAATATTAAAAAAATGGGAATAAAACCTTTTTGTTGTTTCTCTCTGGAAAGCTGTCATTGGCAGGAAAGCTTTATCCATTGAAGGTACATTTGCCTTGTCTTTATTAAGCCATATTTCTACATGAAAATAATTGCAAAAGCAGGATTATTATTGAGTTGTACTGACATCAGTTGCTTGTGGCCCCAACGGATTTGCATAGCCAAAAGATTCAGAGATCATATGCTCACTGCAGAGTTTTCTGCTGCTAAAAGAAGATACTTTTTACCGCCAAACACTGGAAAGTGGAAACAAAATTTAAAATTTCTGCACATGCATAATAAATACATAAGCTATATTTTGATCGTTGAGTGTAAACAGTAGTAGTAGTAGTAAGTAGTAACTATTGGTTGTTGAGTGTAAAGTGTAATAAACAGTGGTAATTAATTATTTTCCCAAAAAAACCGTGGTAATTAATTATTACGAGCAGGGAGATGAGAAGCACATTACATCACATGATCACAATCTCTCTTGCATGAAAATTGAAACCCTCTGCAAGCAATTAATAGCTACGAGCTACGAGTGATGAAGACAAGTTTTTGGGATGGGGACCAAGCTGAGTGAGAGTGATGCGTGCACGCTGTCAGCTTAGAAGAAACAAAGATGATTACTTTATTATTAATACTTTATTTTTGGGGAAATATATTTTCTATATTTTAATTCAGAGTTGCGATTCATGGAAGGTTTTTGCCTTTTGGTGGGGATTTTGGAACGTGAAAATATTAATACCCAAAATGGAAGATTGAGAAAGATTTTTGAGGTGACTTTTGCGTGAGTAAAGTTAAAGTTGGTGAACCAAATTTACTGCATGCACAGATGCACTGACTGCTCCTTCTCATAGTCTCTGAGGCCGAGATATGAATAATGGCATCGGCCATACTTTTAAGTGCAACCCACTCACTGCCACTGCCAAGTCATACGTATGTGAGAGATTCCCGGATTCCTTCTATTTTATGCGTCATCAGATCAGAGCTTTGTGTTTTGGTTCACAATTACAACACATACATCTTTAAATTCATATCATTAACTAAATGTCTATTCTACAATACGATAACAAGAGTTTATTGCACTCAAATGTGTGCTTGCACATTTTCAAAAACTCTCGGTACACAAAAACAAGACCTTAATTACAAGATTTAATATTGGAAAAATACATAAAGGGGTGTCCCAACTTAGATTTATTGAATTTTAAAAATTCAATAAAATCTAAGTATTCTCAACTTAGATTTTAATGGATTTCAAAAAAATCAAAGTATCTCTAATTCAGATTTTAATAGATTCTAATGAAATTCAGATACCTTAAAAAAGTCATAAATTTCATTAAGGAAATGATTTTGATATATTTGGATAGATTTGAATACATTTTTTTATACATAACAAATTTCATAAAAATTTTAGTCAATTTTTGAGATTTTAAGTTGGGACGCCCCTAAATGTTATTTACTAATTAAGCAGAAAGTAGAATAGATATGAACATTTGGATTGAAGAAACGTTGTGATGATACTCCACAGTCCAGAGGCCCTAACATAGTCAATAGAATACCAAAGCAGATGCCTGTTACGTAGTCCAAATGGTATAACACAAGAGCATCTGGCCCAAATAACATGAAGATTGACTGGGCCAATAAAGTATGTGGTATATATGAGCCGGCTCAAAAGACTGTCAAGCCCATGTGAACCTCTACTACTGGCTTGGGCTTTGTTGAGTTGAGTCCATATTTTGCTCTTGCGAAATTAATTAAATTATTGCAAGGAACAAAAGGAGCGAACAAATGAGTCAATCAAAGCTGAAATTCGATCTATTCTATTCTATTATCTTCTATTCCCTATTTCCATAACAGCTGCCATTCACTCATTGGTTCATTCACTTAATTGAACGTCCAAGAAAGTGACACGTGCCCCATTTGACACCTGGCTGAAAAGTGATGCTGGTAAAAGGAGAGGAAACGTGTCAAATGTGAGATAAAAGAAGACAGACTTTGCCTGAATTTATGCTGATGATTGGGGATAGAATTGTGAGTATGACGAGTAAGACAGATTGACAGTCAAAGGAATAATAGAGAAAAATGAAAAGCTTCGAGTGGTTGTAATCAAAAATAGGCACGCGTCAATTTAGGAGTGCTTAATTCCAATGAGGCGATTGTAGTCCATTGGGCAAGTGCCTGCATCCTCCAAATTCCTTTAGTCCTTAACTCTCACATTGCAATAAAGTTGTGCTTTAAAACCTGGCATTCAATATTCAAAGGCATCGTATAGCAGCCGGAGATATAGTGATTAGTGAGTGACCCTCAATATTTTATAGCTCTTAATTAATACAAAGGGACCTGATTCCTTAATATCTGCTGAACTTGCAGCTCAAACTAGTGCACAGCTACCTATCCAGTCCTTTCATACAGTTGGTTGCAGTATGTAGATTCTTCGTAGCTAGCTAGCCATGGGTTTTTTTTTTTTTTTTTTTTAAGTTGATATTGACTGCATGGGATCATGAGGATGTAGTGGGAATATTCATCGATCATATGGCAATTTCACTGCTAATAATGTTACATTTTTGTACCACTTTTTTGATAGAAAACGAAACACATCGATACAAATAAGTTTCACTTCTATTAATTTTAGTCTTAAGATTTAGACTTGTTACAGACTTATGATTGATCATACAAAACCTTAATTAATAATGATGCCCTAATGAAACAACATCAAGATATTGTAGTAGCTAGGTTAATTTGCATGCAACCACTGCAAATGGCTGGAAATGGTATGTTGCTGTTCTTGCTCTTGCGAAAAGATTTAAACAAGTACGAAGTCCACATACAAATTAAGTATTATGGTTTCTGACTGCTTTTGGTTCCTGTGAAGCATTTAGGACATGATGTTGTGTCTCTTCCTTAAATTAAATTGAAAACACTAATTCCGAGCTTGTTGATAAGATAATTTTTTCCTTTCTAATTAATGTTAGATAGCATGTGCATGCAGAAAATGAAGCACCGGCCTTAGCTTAAAAGCTGAATTCCCATTTGCCTAAGATATTGTATTAAAGTAGCAAAAAGTAAAATATTCTTCATTCCCATTAACCCAATAAGGCAATGACATTAGATTCTACAATTAATAGAGATACAATATAATAATTGGACAAGTACTTAATAATGCTAGCTTTTCAGAGGGATCTCTTAATCAGTGGCTTCTTACCACACTTGATATAACACGTCCTTTCCCCAAAATAGAAAAGTTTTTGATTCTTGAATAGTAATATGTTTATTAATTGTCCTAATTCGCTTTCTTGAAGCCTATATAAGACAGCATATATCATATATGCTTTTCACCGACACTAGTTACCACAAAGCGGTACACATACATCTTTTAGTACTCTCTTTTTCAGTACTAGCTAGCTTGCTACTCCATTATTTTGGTTTTGATGTAATGATGTCAAGGATGATGGAGCCACTAACTATAGGAAGAGTGATAGGAGAGGTGGTGGACATCTTCACCCCAAGTGTGAAAATAAATGTAATTTACAATCCCAACAGACAGGTTGCCAATGGCCACGAGCTCATGCCTTCTGTAATTGCTGCTAAACCTCGAGTTGAGATCGGTGGTGAAGATTTGAGAGCTGCTTATACATTAGTAAGTTTCACCATTATTAATACGTACTAATTAATTATTATCGACATATTGCTTTGCTCCATTTATAATGTAAGCTATTAACTATGTTTTTTGGGCTGTGGTTGTCAACTTTCGAAGATTATGACAGACCCAGATTTTCCAAGCCCCAGTGACCCACACTTAAGAGAACATCTCCATTGGTAACTCATAGCTAGTTTAAGTTCATATATAATTTCGTACCTTAATTAATTAGTCGATCTGTTTTAATTTTACTATTACTAAATACATTTAATAATGAACAAAAAATATTAATTTCAGGATGGTCACAGACATTCCTGGTACCACTGATGTGTCCTTTGGTAAGTTTCTACAACTGTAATCTATCGATCACTTGCATATAGATATGTCATTGCCAACATTAATTATAGGACAAGATTAGCTAGGGTTTTCCATTGATTCCTAATTAAGTGGGTGATCTTCAATATTGATTAATTAACAGGGAAAGAAATTGTGGAGTATGAAAGTCCAAAGCCAGCTGTGGGGATTCACAGGTACGTGTTTGTGTTGTTCAAGCAGAGAGGAAGACAAACAGTGAGAGGTCCAGCTTCCAGAGACAATTTCAACACCAGAACATTTTCACAGGAGAATGGTCTTGGCCTGCCTGTGGCTGTTGTCTACTTCAATGCACAGAGAGAAACTGCTGCTAGATCAAGAAGATGATGAATTAATATTAATTCATCACTAATTAATTAATTAGAATAAACAAATAACATTAGAATGCAAGGACCACAAATTAATTAAGAAAGAATAAAATATTAGTTGTACTCGATCGGTTCATTAAGATATATCATGTTTCCATAGTGTCAGCACATGATCATCCCCAGGCTATTGGTGAGTCGTACGTACGGTACTTACTGTGTCCTGTTATGTAGGTAATTAACTGTTTTTGTGTGTACTTGTGTACTAGGAAGTCTAGGATTTGGGACAGCCAGTGCTGTTGGTGCCCTAGCTAGCTTTTTACTTTTTTGCTTTGCTGATTGGTGTTTGGGATACGATTCACTTAGCTTCACAGCTACGTGTCCAATTCTTCATTCTCAATTATGTTATGGGTCCCCCCTACCACCCATTGTCCTCGTTATTATTGTTATGTAATAAGTGATTTCAATGGTTAAACACTTCCACATCAATAATCACTACATGATAGTGTGATATATGTATATATATAGCATTAGAAATTTAGAAGTGATGACCGATGAGCAAAATTATTCTCATCTCAAATTAAATTGAAATAAAATAAAATAATTCTTCTCAATAGTTAGTTGGTCCCACTTGACAGCAACTTATTGAGACCACTTTTAGCTTTGGGCCTTATAGAGCAAAAGATCAACTTTTGAAGATTGAAGAATACTATCTACTTTTTTCACCCATTTTTTACTTTGTTACTTTCATTCTATAGTGAAAATTAATTATCGAAACCGTCCATTTTTTATATCTAATTATGAATATTATCTCTATAAAAATCAATTAAATCAAAAATCGTTTGATTATATAACTGTGATCAAATAAATAGATGGTTTTAATAACAATTTTATTTACCGTTTGTTTATTTGATAATGATTACATAACCAAACGATTTTCAATTTCGTTAATTTTTTACAGAAATATCTTTAAAAAATTCTTTAAAAAATGAACGATTTTAATCATAAAAATACACTATGAAATAAAAATAATAAAAGATAAGATCGGTGGAGAATGTGGATAGCATTCTCCTATATTACTCTTTCAAAAGTGATAATGTTATTAAATCTAAAGACTATTCTTTCAGATTCACACATCCAAAGAAAAATACAAAATAAGGAGGAAAAGTTTTTTATTTTATTTTTACACTGCATTTTTAACATTTTTAACGGGTACTTTAGTATCCCATATGAAATCAAGAAGCTTATTATAACCAAGTAACAAGAAGCAATTAAATTATTGTCATGCCAATCCTGTCAACCTGTCATAGTACCCAAAAATAGAACTGGATCCCCTGCCTTGCTTCTCTGCAAAGCTGGTACCATACTCAAATCTGAGCCCTTGAAGACAATTTCTCTTTCCCGACTCTTTCTCTCTCTACTTTGTCTTCAAAAGCTTAGATTTGAACATGATACCAGCCTTGCAGAGAAGCAAAGCAAAGGATCCAGGTCCTCCTAAAATATAGGAAAGAAAATGCTGGGACACAATCATAGCAGCACTAGTAATGCTGCACTAGTCTATGTCGATGTAAATTCGTCTGGGATCTTGAATTGGTATGGACCAACAGCCAAACAACCAATTGTCTTTCTTATACCAGGAATATTATTTTCCACCTTATTACATACATTAAATCACTATAAACATATTTTATCACCACTTACAAAATCTCATATTTTCAACTCACAAGCAAACCAAACCCACTCCGGCGAACTTAAATAGGTAAAAATAGAGTGAAAATAAATTTTTCTTTCTTTGTTCACATTCAATTACAACCAATGTTTCCCAACATACAAATTTTACAGCCGCCGTAAATACCATAGGAGCAATATCAAAAGGAGGTAGCAGCCCAACAGGATGTGATGCCAGACCCAAATCCACCGTGTAGCCAGCCGAACAAAAACCGGAAGCAAACACGGATTTGCATAATTTGTGCCAAAGGGATCAAACATACATTATCTGACAGCATTAACAATGCTGTGAATAAAAAAAAAATCCTTTTGACAGCCACATCAGAAGGTACCAATATCACCAAACTGGTTAAGTATTTATTTCCGCATTGCACTGATGCTCCCTGCTGCAGCTTCTTCTGCTCCAAAACATGCTTGAACAACTTGTTTTTTCAAGTCTCAGCCCTTCCATTTTATCCTGGTCTGTTGATGCAGGTTGTGAACGACGAGCTAATTCATCTTGGCTTTCCTCCCCCCGGGATTCAAATGGTGGGCATGGACCATCATTGCACGTGCACAAAGGCATGGTGACAGAAGGAAATGGGCTACAGGTGACTGGGCAGAGTAGCTCCGAAGAAACTGAAGCCACCCGATTCTTCCGGATCTCTGGTGCACAAGCTGGAGATTCACGGTATGGGTCACGAGGGTGAAGCATGCATGGGGTACAAAGGCCGAGCGACATGTGTGGTTTATTTTCCTTCGTTGGGGAACCAGGCAATTTGACAAAGGAGATGATTCCATGCCTACAAAAAGGGCATGGAATGGACCCAGGTGGCCCCACCATTTCCGAAGGGATGTTGCTTGTTGAGCAAAGATAGAGTGCACATCTTACACAAAGCTCATGCCTACATCCTGAAAGTACAAGTAAATAGAGGATGAGCATAATCTAGTAAATATGGTAACATAAGTTCTATAATCTGGACACTTAGTGCAAGTGGTATAACAATGGTTTAAACTGTGATAATGGAACAATTCTGTAGTAAGTTTACAAGTCTCAAATATTAATCCAAGAGACATGCTGTATTTATATGAAGTGTCATTAACAGGTATTGCAGTGTACACCATTCTTCCAACCACTTCCCAAACTGTGATAATGGAACAATTTAGTAGTAAGTTTACAAGTCTCGAAAATTAATCGAAGAGATGTGCTGTATTTATATGATGAAGTGTCATTAACAGGTATTGCAATGTACATTATTCTTCCAACCACTCCCCCCTCCCCTCCCCCCCCAAAAGCATCTATTAAGAAATAAAAGACTTGAAGAATTGTGTGTAAATTTAAAATATATCAAGCTCATCTGGTAAGCAATCTATCACCACAAAAATACGTACTCACATATACACAACTTTCTCCTTAAGAGTTAGCATTTATTGTTTTCAAGATATGCCTTGAATACCTACTTTTATGCCTAAATTTATAGAAATTATTAGGTTGCCAGTATTTAAGATTCCTTCGTTCTTGAGAGGTCAAGAAATTGTTTTTTTCCTCTTATCCATTGGTAGAATGAAGTGGCCAGCCAACTATAATTTCATTGATTACCCTCTTAAAAAAACAGAGACAATTGGATATTTAGACAGTATTAGAAAGAAATACACACCTCCAATGTGGATCTATATTCTATATCAGAATTTATTATAATAGTAACTGCAGAGGGCTTTCACTTCAGACAAATGTATTGAATGCAAGTCCTCATAACACCACTAAGACTCTCATTAAAGGATTATTAGCTAAGCGTCTACAAAAGCTATAAGACTAGCTAATAATCTGAGTATTCAGCTATACTATGGCAAAAGGTATGTGGGAAAGTATCAGGAAAACATAGAAAACATAACAAAGACATGTAAAGAACCACATAAGAAAAGCATAGATGGCACAAACCTTCTGCAGCTACAGAACATGCTCTTTCCAGGCAGACAGCACAAATATCAGTGTCGTCAGACGAGGTTGTCACAGACTTAAATCCACACTCTCTGCAGTACAATCCAAGGACTTGAGTCTATATGGCGAAATTAATATACTTGAGAAATTTGATACAATTCGCATCAATGAGCTTCCTTAGTTGAAAAGTTACCTTGCTACGTTCAGTATGCTCATGAGAGGCAAGGATAGGTAATTAGAAAGAGAGAATGCCGGTATTATTGAGTCAGAATTGGTTGCTAGCAGTGGTTCAAGCCAGTGGCGCCCCCACATTCTGGCAACATCAACAGGAAGCCACCTGAAAGAGTATTATTCACATTAGTCATGTCAATGGTAACTGAATAAGAATTGTGAATATCAGAAGACCCACACGGCCATACCCATTGCAATTTAAAGTTGTCTTACTGGCACCTCTTGCAAGGAGGATCTGCAGAAATATGGAAACCATCCTTTTAAATTCAAGAGAGAGAAAATATTTTGTTTAGAAGCCATCATAACTTATATAATTCTTGCCTGACAGCATTTTAAGTTACCCCCACAAGCAGCATAGTGCAATGGAGAACTTCCAGCTCCTACAAGAATAAACTTACTTCAGTTTGAAGCAGGGTCAGAAAGTAGCATTCCATCAGCTAATTTACTAGTAATAAACAGCAATCAAACCTATCAAATCCATGGATGTTCCATAATGAAATGTCACAGCCGACACATTTGCATGAAGATCAAGTAGGAGCTGTACACAATCAAAATACCCATTCAAAGCAGCCATATGAAGAGCAGTGATACCACAATCTGCTGACTTGTTTACAAACTTGGACAGAGCACTGCACTGGAATGGAATGAATAAATAGCAAGAAAGAGATGCATATATCAAATGACTTTGTAGAATCTAGAGTCATGAAAGGTCCGAAATTGTAAACATAACCTATTGGATAATGGTTTGTTTGAAAACTAAATAATATATAAATATCTAGTGAAAATCCCTTCAGCAAGAATTTACATGCACTAAATTTGATTTGCATCTATTTACTTAGTATACAGAATATTTCATGCCGACAAGGAATGTAGTGATTTACCGATTCAAATCCCTAAAAATAAAAATTAATCCCATTTCATTACCCTTTTTCCATTTGTGTTCCAATCTTGGTAGAATTTACATGTCTGATGAATCTGCTTAACAAACAAAAGTAGAAAACAGAAGCTACCCACGTACCTTTGCTCTTTTTTGCTTGTGGCATTTGCGCCATCACTTGTGTAGCTATCTATCTGAGTACTAAGAGATTCATAAGGAGCACTTGGAACAAAGTCAGCCACGACAAGTCTTATACATCTTACATGCCCATTTACAGCAGCAAAATGAAGAGCTGTCCTGCCAGTAAGATAGTCTGCTCTTGTAACCTATTATCAAGAAGAAAATATGATTAAAAATGATACTGAATCAATTTTTTTTTTCTTGGTGGAAAAAGGACTAGAAGATATCAAAACATAATTGCTATATCTGGCTTCACTAGGAAAGATTCATGAACCAAATATTAAAGTCAAGTTAAAAGGCTCTGCAGCTTTACAATGCCCATCTGGACAAGGTTTAAATTGCATAAGTAAAATAGCAAAACAAAAGAACTAAAGTTAGTGACTCACATTGCATTTGAAGAGGAGGAGGGTTTGCACAACTTCCCAATGTCCATATCGACATGCTTGCATCAATGCTGTCTTTAAACACAGAAATCAAATAACATACTCAACATTTAGTTTCAAACTCAGAACCACAATTGTGTTCCAGATAAAGGAAAGATTGCATCTGTGTTCTGTTTTTCAATGCTTGTTTTGTTGAAACGAAAGAAAAAGGTTATACCCACAAAGTTTGAAAATCTATCTAATTAGAATGGAATCCTTTTTTGACCTTGTCAGATTTAAAAATGAAACTAATTCAAGCCCATCATGAGCTTCCATTTTCAGTTCCAGGGTCCCAATTTATACAATAAACCAACCACGAATCTTTCTAATCAAATCAATACCCATATCCCAAAATTGACCCGAATGGAGATTCAAACACACAAATTTAAAATCTATAGGATCAACAAAACAGAACTTAGATGAGACAAGCAACATCTGTCATACCTGCCCACAGTAATTCCTGGAATTAACATCAGCTCCATTTTCGAGCAACAAAGAAACAATCTAGAACCAACCCAAAAAAGAAAAGCAAATCTAAAAATCAGATAGCGGATAAAAAACGATCATCAGCAGCTAGAATAAATGAAGAAAAAAAGAAACCCAGAAAAATAAAGGTTAAAAGGAAAAGGGCAAGGACCTCGTTATGGCCTTTAGCGGCGGCGAAATGGAGAGGGGAGTTGAGGCCGCCAAAGGTGGAGTATTTGGCAAGGAAAGGATTGCAATCCAAAAGCATCCTTGCCTCTATTACATCTCCATCTCTGGCGGCCGATACCAGTCTTTCTCCGGAGGCAGAGCACCCAAATGAATTGCCCATTTCCCTCTCTGTCTCTCTCTGTCTCTCTCTCTCTCTCTATATGTGAAATGTGAAAATGGGAAAGGATAATTTAGGTCAACCGTCGTGGAAGATGACTCAAAAAATCAACAATGGGATGGAAAAATGGAGGATTTTAGATTTGGGTTTCGTGAAACTAGAGCTTCCAAATGGATGATGACGTGGCAGCTCTCTTTCCTCCGTGAGATGGATGGGTTTGACTTTGTGTACGACTCACTGTCTTTGGAAATTGGAGGGGGTGCCGTGCCACCGTGTTTTGCTTCTGCTTTCGCTTCTTGCTATGGTTTTCAGGGTGGAGATAGAGGAAAGCTCATTTTTTCTCAACTCAAATTATATTCATACAAAATGTTTTGCTTGTTGCACACTTGCACCATTATAATTTGTATAAATATTATTTTTACCTCTATTCCTTCATTTTTTTAATAACATATGTGAGTTTTATGTGTAGAATTATATTATTATTTGCTAAAAAAAAAACAACCACCACTTACTATCAAATTATTATTTTGAATCTAAAACTAAAAGTAAGAATATTTGAATTTAAAATTTTTCAAGCATTATGGAGATAAATATTAGTTGGTTAATTCACTTACCACCAAATTATTATATATATATCCTCTTGACATTTTTCATAATTTATTGTTGAGCAAATTACAATTTAGTACCTCAACTTTACATGTTGTTTCAACTTAATACCCCAACTTTGAAAACTTGCAAAAAAGTACCTCAACTTTCATTTTGTGTCAAAATAGTACCTCCGTTAGTTTTTCTGTCAAAGTGGCAGGGGTATTTTCGTCTTTTCTTTAAATTTTAAAAATAATAATTTTTTTTAATAAAAAAATTTCTTAAAATAAAAAAAAATTCATAAAATTAAAAAAATTTCATAAAATTAAAAAAAATTTATATAAAAATTTCATAAAATTTTTTTTAAATTTTATGAAATGTTTTCGTAAAATTAAATTTAAAAAATAATATTTTTTTAATAAAAAAATTTCTTAAAATTTCATAAAATTTTATGAATTTTTTTTTTATTTTAAGAAATTTTTTTATTAAAAAAAATTATTATTTTAAAAATTTAAGGAAAAGACGAAAATACCCCTACCACTTTGACAGAAAAACTAACGGAGGTACTATTTTGACACAAAATGAAAATTGAGGTACTTTTTTGCAAGTTTTCAAAGTTGGGGTACTAAGTTGATACAAAATGAAAGTTGAGGTACTTTTTTGCAAGTTTTCAAAGTTAAGGTACTAAGTTGAAACAACATGTAAAGTTGAGGTACTAAATTGTAATTTACTTTTTATTGTTTCTTTCACAAATGAGTTTATTGAACCCACCAACCCCATTACCTTCAAACTATCCCTACTACCAATTAGGATCTAACTTTTTTTTCTATTTACTTGTACCCAAATGGAATGGTAGTAGCCCTGCGTAAGTGCCATGACTGCCTTTTATGGCTAAGGCGATTTGTATGTTTATTTAATATTTATTTATTTTCAAATTTTTAAATATGTTCTTCTAAATAATTTCATGGAGGGATAAAATTGTAATTACAATCATCAGATTGGTTGTGACATACTGACATTAAACCCACTATAAGAAGTAAAGAAATGTTGAAATAGCATTATAGCAAGTTAATCTTACATGATTAGCAGGTGATAGCATTTGCAAACAGTAACTAAGCTCTATGCCCGAAACTCTCACATTCAGAGAAGAGCCTTTAGCATTCACTCACCAAACGAAGCAAAAGAGATCCGATGCTCATATCTTAAATACAAAAATGGCTCAAAAATTTTATATTAATTTTTAATTTAGTCTACTAATTATAAAAATTGTCAATTTGGTATATAAATTTTTTACGTTGTACCAAAGCAGTATAAACGTTAACTTCCATTCAAAAATTAACAGAATTGGTCACATAAAAATCTGATGAACGGATTGAAATGCCCTTGAAAATATGGTCATTTGATGTGCACATAACCAGTTTTCGTTAAATTTTTCAATGAAAATTAACATTTGTACTGCTTTGGAACAACTTAAAAAGTTCGTAGACCAAATTGACATTTTGTATAATTAATAAACCAAATTAAGATCATTGTAAAGCTTATGGACCATTTTTGTATTTAACAAAAAAAAAAGTTTAAGTTCAATTCAGTACCTCAAGTTTACTTCAAATTTCAATTTAGTACCTCATATTTAAAATCTTGCAATGTCATACCTCATCTTTCCAATTTATTGTAATGACATATATTTGTCGGTATGACTGTTAAGAAATATATTAAAAGCTGATGTGGCACTTACATGACACTTCCACAGTAATAACTAGATGCCACGTTGTTTGATAACATGTCATATTATGCAACGTGACATAAAAATAATTAAAAATCTAAAAACATGACACATTATGCCACCTAATTATTTTTAAATTTGTAGATTTTAAATTATTTTTTATGCCACTTGGCATGATGTGTTATGTTGTCAGACTACGTGACATTTAGTCAGTATTGTGCGAGTGCCACATCAACATTTAATAAATTTCGTAACAGTCATACTGACGGAGATATGACATTGCAATAAATTAAAAAAATGAGATATGACATTATAAAATTTTAAATATAAAGTATTAAATTAAAATTTAAAGTAAACTTGAGATACTGAACTAAAATTAACCAAAAAAACATTAAGTGGCTAAAGAGATCAAGTGGTCCGTGGATTACGATAATCATGCGTGCAGGTGCAGAATGCAGAGCACGACCAAAAAGAGAAAGTGGTATGCACATATTGACAACTTGATGTCTTTTTCAGAAACCGACACGTGGGAGATGCTAAGTGGTCAAAGACTTCCCATGATCAAGTTTCTCTGAATCAAGTAAGATCGTATGGTTGAGGAGCATTGATACAGTAAGTGGGATTGCTTTCACGTGAAAAGGGGTGTGAGCAATAGTATGGAAGATTTTTCTCATTGAAGATCTCGGGCTGTACGCAAGGAATTAGGTGAGCTTTAGTGGGTTTGTGGGCCATGGTTTGGTAACCTAACTCACAAACTCAGTAACCCTATCTTTCACGAAGATTCCTCTTACAAACTCCATTTTCTATGCAAAGTATCTAAGATTCTTCTTTGTATTGGGGCGGGCCGAAGCCCAACACGAAACAAAGATTACGTATGGGGATATATCCGATCTTTTTTTATATTTTAACCTTTTGTGCTCAACCCTTTCACTAAAATGTTTATATCATTTACACTAGCTTTACAAATATATAAATACAAATGTATCATAAAATATTCAAATTTAATGATTAGTATAGACTCTTATCGTAACACTTTTTTAAAAAATAATTGGGTTTGCTTTCCTTATGGGACACAAGTAGAGAACAGTTGTTCATCCTAAAATACAAGAAAGTCACATTCGATTGCACAAGTTTATAAGAATATTGGCTGGAGACTAGTCATCAGTTCACAAATAATATGTAACACTGATCAATGTCGTCTTCTTCTTTGTTTTTAGTATTCGTTTCTTTTGTCACCTATAAAAATAAAAAAAATATTAAGTTAATACTTGAATTGGTTTTATAACGGGTTGGTCCAAATTGAAGACAGCGGGTCCAAATGGGCTTTTTGTTGGATCTATTTAAAGTTTTTAAAGTTTGTCAAACCCACCCCATCAAACTAATTGATATCACAAGGCCTCACTGGTAAAAGTGTTTTCAGTGTTTCCCATTCATTTATGCGAGTGTCGGTACACTATGGCCATGAGACCATCAAATGATTCCCCATCAACAAATAAGGTTTTTCAAGTGAATAACGGAGACATTCTACAAGTTAATAGCCATACACAAATATAATTTTTTCAGATATTTGATGTGTATTACTGAAAATATACAGCATCATGGTTGAAGCATTTCGAGTCAAGTTCTGTTCATCAAGCACATTCACCAGAGACTTCATGAGTCATGGACAAAACTAAATCAATGAATATATGGAATAACATACGTTCCAATTGATTATTTCTCAACATCTGGATCAATGGTATACATCAGAATCCACTGCACTGCAGAGTCTGCAGTCTATTGTTGGTATAATTTTTACAAAACACAAGATTAGACAAGATATCAGCGGTGATGATCAAGGATAAGAAGTTGAAATCTGTTCCAATTGCTTAAGTATGAGTTCTTCAAATGGTTTGTTTCAGATTGTTAAGGTAAAAAGGCAAGGTGGTGACCAGATGGCTACATCAAAAGTTTAACTCACCTGAAACTTCAACTTCAGGATCTCTTCAAGTTGTGAAGAAACCAAAAAAGGCCATCTGGCACCAAAACTTGTTCCTTGATCTTCAAGAATCCAATTCCATTAGAGCTGCTTCTCTGCCCATGGATGATAAATTCTGCTCATCAATAATGCTATACGTGATCATTGTCCTCCCATTATGTTTCAAAGATACAAACGGTTACATGATGCCATTATTGATTCTCCTACCATCATTCGCATAGCAACTTCCATGACTATGAATTTATGATGCTTCCATGTAGGAAACACCAATTTTGTCATAGTCACTCTGTTACATGGACATCCTTTGCATCCATTGTTTCATCACAATCATCATCATCATCATCATCACCATCCCTAAAATCAGAGTCATAATTGCCACCCATATCTAATTTCATATTATCCGCTGCATCCCTCTCCTGCCCAACATTACTGCCCCCAAAGTCTTCAAAAGCATTCTCAACATAGTCTCTTCCCATGTGCCTCATCTCATCATCTCCCCAATCTCTGTGGTAACTAACCAATTCGCTATCTACTTTTGCCTTCCTTGGGCTTATTAGAACCAACTCAGCCAATTTTCTCCTTGCCAAGTACAAATCATTTGGCTCTATCAACTCACCCTTCCTATAAGCCTCCCTAAGAAACACTGTATGAAGCTTCCCATGATTTCCTCTAGTTGAAATATAAAAAATACCCTGATGTTGAAGAAGAAACTCCTTCAACTTCTTGGGCAAATTCATTGCCATTCTAAAATGAGCAATCCTCTCCAATGTGATCTTCTTCTCCACCGTCAATGACAACAATTCATGAATCACAGCAATCGCTCTCTTCTCCATTCGCTTCTGAGCCTCAAGTGACCTCAAGTCATAACCCGTAACATCCTCATACGGAGACCAATAAGGAAGCCGCTGCCATTTCCACACTGCAATCCTATAATATTTCCCTATCTTAAAACCAGGCGGAAAATTCACTATGAATGAAAACCTTATATTCTCAGCATCAATTCCTTTTTCCCTATACTCTCTCTCCCGAAGCTTCTCTATAGAAGCTATTGCTAAGTTTGGGTCTTTCTCAACAACCTCAATGTACTTATTCCTAGTTTCCTTTGCATCAAATAGTCTAAAATACTGAGGGTACTTGATAATTACCGAGTATTCGAAATCATCTGGCAGCCCAAATGCAGACCTCGCAATCCGAACGTGCTCGAGGCGAAGCCGGCCGGTATTGGACATCATCAAGAGCTTTCTAAGGCGGGTCACGGCGTCAGGGATTTGGGCAATGAGAGCCTGCTTTTCCTGCTCAATTTGAAGGTGGGCTTTTCGGGTTAAGCGGCAATAGAGGATTCGCTGAACTGGGTGCTCGTAAATCTCAAAAACATGAGGGAACTTGAGCACGAAAGCACCGGCTTCGTACTGTTTGAAGCCGAGGCGACGAGCGAGGAGGTCGAGGCGAGAGACTTGGATGATTTGGTTGGGTTGGAAGAGAATGAGGTCCTGAAACTTGAGGACCTTGCGGGTCTTTTTCTCGACCTCCATGTAGTTGTCGTAGCCATGGTCGCGGACCCTGTCGAGCTTCTTGGGTATTTTGGTGGACTGGGACATGGGTCTTGTGGAAGTGAGATTGTAGAGGATGAGTGCGATGGGTTTCAAGGTTTTCGATTTGGGCTTGAAGAGATTGGCTGAATAAGCTAAGAATATGTGCATTTTTGCTCTTATGGGGTTTTAAGATTTAGGGTTTGCGCAGGGTTTTGGTGTTGATGATGATGGTCAGGTTCGAAGCAGAACCCAAGTGTGTCACATAGAGTAGCAGCTGCCCCGGAGGCGATGGAGAGAATGCTTAGTGGGACCCACCCAGGATGTAATTTGAGAAAAACGTAAAATGTTAGGGGCAAATTCTGAATTACAGGTATTTTTAAGGCGTATGTGTAAAACTATGTATTCATTAAAGAACTAATTTTGAAATTAAATCCTGAAATGGATTATGGGCTTTAAGGCTTTAGCTCAGCCAAAGAACGAGATTGATCTAGAGGCCTGCAAATGGTAATTATGGTATGGGCTAGGCTGGCTAGCTCATATTCCAAACACGATTTTGATTTTATTATTAGTAATAAATGTTTTCAATTTTTTTTGTTTCTGATCAGAGATGTTTTGAGAGAGAGAGAGAGATGGGGCAGAGAGGAGAGAAGGGCGTCGCCAGGGAAGGGGAGTCGCCAACAGTGGCCAGAGAGGGGAGGGGGAGGGTTCTGCATCCTTCCTCCACTTTATTTATTTATTTTATTATTTTTAATTGTTTATAACTATTTTTTAATAGTAATACAATTTTGTTCTTAAAAGTTGGTTATGTGTGGGTCACTTGATCAACTTTTAACGGAATATTTGACAAACTTAATAGAATATTTTTGATCGAAACAAATTATTAATAATAATATTTGATTTAATCAAGATGGGGCTATTTCAACCACCCTAAGATTTTTTTCTCCATTTTTTCATATTTTACCCCTGCATTAAAGAAAAAAAAAACACATCCCCGTTAACATCCCACCCAGTGCCACCACCACCCCTCCCTATAATTGGTTCAAACCAATATAATCAGCAACAAGAACACAACGAGAGGATCGAAAATCATAAATGGGTCGACCTAATTCGCTGCTAAATCGGCGACGAAAGCCTTGGAGCTTCACAACGTCGATTAGCCACGTACGGTGGTCGAATAAGCAAGGGAAGACCAGGGTTGGACTCACCGTGACCTGGGGAACAAAGCCCAAGTGATTCGGCATCTCAACTCTGTCGGAAAGGGAAGATCGTCGGTGAAGGGGTCGATTAGGTCTTCACCTGGGTTCGAGTTTTCTAGGCTTTCATGTTTGAAGGCTACCATGGGGAAAGAGAGGAGAGACAGGGGAGTTGACCGGTGGTGGTCTCGCCACCATTGGTCGCCGAACGGCGACACACTGAAGAGAGAAAATGTGTGACTGATCAGGTGGGTGGGTGGGTGGGAGAGACGGGGTTTTGTGGTTTTTTTTTTAAATAAATTTTTTTATTTACATTAAGGGTATATTAGGAATATTTGCAAAATAATTGAGGAGGACGGTCAATTCAGCATTTTTGAGTGGTCTGCATTGTCCTTCCCTTTAATCAAAGTAAAACGAGATCCTCAATTGAAAATAGAAGTAAAGTTAAAGTTATTTTGCAAAAAAATTTCCTTAAAAAATTTACAAGAAAAATGTCAATTTAAAGTGTAAATAAGTTTTTTTTATAAAGTGTAAAAATATTGTTATACGTACTTGCACAATATAAATAAAAAAATAGTTTTAAAAGATAATTTTAATCTATTTAATAAAATAAAACGGTTTTTGAATCTTAAAATTTATCTCCTAGTCTAAATGGCTAAGATTATTTCAACTTAAATCTAATGGTAAGTTATTTATTTCCCAAATTTACTTTATCACACATGAGAATTAGTTTGTCACCTCTTTCTCCTTAATTAATTTCCCTTTAATTTCACATATTCAATTTTTTTTTTTTTTGGGTCTTTCATTTAAGTTAAACTACTAGATTTGTTTATATTGTGATTGGAGAATAAAATAAGAAAAACCTATTAAACAAATTACGCTTGTTAAAATATCAGTATTTGCGCAATATAAGGAAAGAGCCGCTTTACCGCGAATGTGGAAAGGCTAGTCTTTAATAAGTGAAATGCTTTTTTATGAATTGGTAATTATATCACAATGGTAAGATATAAATGAAGTTCAGACCCAAAACAAAATAGAGATAAATGAAGTGGGAGCTGTATTAAAAGCTTAATTGAAGTGAAATCATTTTAGTTTATTTATTACTCTCACTAAGTAGAGTCAGTTTCCAGATTTATTTTGGGCCAGATGCCGTTCCCGGAATGATGATCATCAACCCATTAAACTTATCCATGTGGGCCTCTTACAACCATAATCAATGTGGGCTTGATTACAGAACAACATAAAAAGAGGGACCGGGATGGAGTAGTTTAATAAACAAACTTCAATAAACCAAAAGCAAGGCATAAATAAAACTAGAGTTAACAAGATCCAAAAGTTGGATACATTCAAAATCAAAAGAAAACCAAGCTCCTACAATGTCACAGTTCTGTATGGTATCCATAATCACCAAACACAAAAGACAGAGCTGAGTCTACCTCGCTGGTCCACTGAGTCAATACCCGAACCACCACTCTTCAACTCTTGTTTCTAAGTTTAGAAGCAAAGCCCTATTAGTAATAAGCACAAAATCATTCTTCCCACACGCGGTTCGTTCTTGACTCGAAACCCTTTTAGGCGAAATTTCTTGATCTCCAGCTCCTTACTATCCATTATATTCTCCCTATAATCTCATGTATCATTTTTTTTTTCTCAAAACACAAAAAGCAAAAAGACCAGGTAAATTAAAATTAAGCTTACTAAGCAGCAGGCATGGCTTTTCAAACGCCGACACTATGTATTTGAAGAGCGGATTTTATCTTCTGTATTGTGCACGAGATGAGATTGCTAACCGTTTCAACTGACTCCACGGTGAGCTTGGCTGTAGGAAGGCTATTAACCAAGATCTGGAATCCAACGGTCAGCAGACATCCACCCCCATCGCAGCCATTGCCTTCTGCTTTCACTGATGGACCACCATAGTCAGATGTACCACCAGGAAGGATTGCGAATCCTGATGGTAGGAGAGCTACATAGGCAGAATCACCACCCTGCATCACAACATTTATTGATGCTGTGTCAACTGGTGCATACACTACTAGTGAGCCCGAAGCATCTGTCCATGTCTCTTGCAATATCAGCATTGTACTATCATTGGCATTAATAGCCTGAAACCTCGACAAAAAACAATGTACAAATGAATGAATGAACGAATGAATATATAGTACAACAAAATAAGACACGAAGGAGAGAAACTGTATAACTATATATTGCTCACATTGGCACGAAGGAGAGAAACACAGTTGCCAATTCCATGCCCCTTGGCAATGCTGACCATATCTTGCATTGGACCACCATTGGACAAAATGTCCCACTCCCTCCTCAACTGTTGGTCTCGCAAGAAATTAAACAGCCTCTGCCTTGATACTGGAATCCAAACAGATGTTGCGGCACTCAAAACGACACCAGGCGGCTCACCAGGGTCATCCACACTCTTCCGGGTCATAACCCTCACATCTTCACTAACATTATCAACACAGAGTTTGTCCCACTTGCGCACAGATGAGGCACAAACCCCAGCACAGAAGTTATCAACCATACGTTGCGCCAGCTTCAGCATGCTTCTTTTACCACTGATATTTAACGCTGTAGAATTAACATAGGTGTTTGTCAGAATATGAATTACATCACATATTTGTCACCGAAAAAAAAAATGTAGTACTAGAAGGCAGTAGTGGAGTGACCTGTGTGATCTTCGTTGGGGATGGTAGAGGACATGAGGATTGCCAAGCACTCACATTGCCTTTGAAGAGTGGCAAGCCACCTCTGTGCACCAAAGCCCATACCCGAACGGAGTAATTGCCGGAAGAGTTGGTGGATGGTACTCTCATCATATTCTGAATGTTCTACCCAGGTCACCTGCAAATTACTATCCATTAATAGGCAGCACCCACCTAAAATCTATTTGAAGCTCATGTACAGCCATAACAATCTTGAAGTCCATTGAGTTGGTTGACCAAAGAAAAAAGTCAATCGAGTTATTGCGCAAAAAGAAAAAAGGATAAAGCTCCATATATCTTGATGGTTAACTATCATTCTGTTTTAAAATAGCTTGATAAAGTTATTTCCAAAAAAGGAGCGTCCAAAAGTAACAATACCAAATTACCAACAAATCAACGGACTCAGTTATTTCTACAAATGTTTACCATAAGATTATGTGCCATAAATTCAAGATACTTAGTAACCCAATCATCTTCCCTTGGTTCCTCCTTTACTGGTCGGACAGGCCATGCAGCTCGCTGGCCCACCTCATGAATTTACAAAATGACCCTTTTCATTTTTCACTACATCTATTTAAGAAAGAAAGCACTTCGTAATATTAAGTTTAAAAAGAAACCTTTCATCGAAAGCTAAAAAAAAAACATTGCAGAGAGAGAGAGGGAAGCATCAGAGAAAGACAACTAGAGTACTATAGATAATATCACCTAGAGATGAGTTGACATGAAATCAAAGGCATGGAATTATAAACTAATTAAAGGTGTGCCAAACAAGTGAAAAGTCAAAATTGATCAGGCTTGTGGAGAAACCAACAACATATTAAAATAAAGTGTACAGAAAATCACACTGCATGGAGTTCAATATACAACAATATAAGACTGTATCCAGGTCATTTAGTCTTGTGGACAATAAAGAAAGAATTAAGGCAGAAGGAGAGATAGGAATAGAAGCATCAAATACACAGTTTATGTGACAAAGATTGAAATTTCCAAAGTTTTTACCTTCACCAGCACATACAGATTATGAAAATTATATATATTCAAGGCACGGAAATAGATTCGATGGTTTACACTAATATTAAACTCTGAGTATCCTTGATTATCTCATCTCTAGCTTAGAGCAGCAGTGGATTAATTAAATACAGATAATGACAAACCCTGGCTTCGAAGTTTGAAGATTATATAATGATAAAAATGAGGAAGCATCTTCTTCAGTAAAATAATAATAATAAAGGATACGAATTTCTAGGTAAAGTCCTCCTATATTACAATAGGAACAATCCGATCAAAAAGAAAGCAATGTTGTTGAGTGATAACAAGAAATAAAATTCTTGGAAGCACAAGTCAAGCTAGGCTAGGTTTATGGGAGTTTAACTGCCCATAATTTCACCTTGATGTTTTCACAACAAACTCAAAATATACAGCTCAACATCCTCATTAATATACCAACAATGGCCAGCTCAATAATCATAAAGAATGATGACATTGCATTAAAAGGTAAAATGTAACGAATAAAGAATCAACATCAGCTATTACCTTGGAGTAACCATTGGGCATATCTTGCACAACACAGCCAGAAGGAAGCTTCCGGCAGTTAAAAAAGGGATTTGCATTGGAACCTTCTTGATTGATGTCAATAGAAACATCAACCACAGCCCACACACCCTCTGCATGTTGCTTGCAGAAACGAAGGAACCTCAGTGGACGCACAGGGACCAATGGCGAAAGCATTTGAAGCTCAGCATGCATCTACAGAATTAGATCTTCGTGAGTTCTCAATTCTCAGAAAGAGAGGGGGAGGGGGGAGAAAAGAGAGAAAGAAAGAGACATACCACTTGAAGAGCATCATTTCTGGTTCCACTTATGCCACTGGATATCGTATCAATGGTGGAGGCTCTAGCAATCAAACAAGGGAACATTTCTGCCCACCGATTCTACTCAAAGAAAAGCAAATGATTAACTTTCAAGTTTCAAACACCCAGCTTTTAAGCATTGTTCTACCTTTGGGATCACTAGTCAAAATTAATCAAGAGACTATACACATCATCTTAATCTATAAACGCCAAAGATCATATGCTAACAACATGAATATTTAACACAAACACGAATGATGCGTGAAAAAGTTTGTAGAGATAGAATGAAACATAAGAAAGAAAATAAATTATAGTTATGAGTCCTCATTGCAAACAGACAGTTCAAATAAATCATCAAAATTAAGCTTCACTATGAAACAAAGGGTAGGATGGCTAGCGTACCGCATCCATTAATGTCTCTACGAGAGCCAAGCTGTTGATTATTACCATACAAGTATCCCTTGTAGCTTCAGTTACAAAGCCGCCAGGTTTCATACCAACACAAGAAAATGTCCTGTACTCCTCAAGGTTCAATATCTCTTTTCCACTGTCAGAACTTTTGATCCACAATGGGCTATCTCCCTGAGCCATCTTAACCAATTCATCCATAGCAGCCAATGCAAGATCTATGTACATAGATCTCTCATATGGCATTTCATTGCCCATCATGCCCATAGAGGATTTCATTTGAAGCATGAGTGGCGAAGAGCTTGAAATCCCATCTCCTAAATCGAGTCCCATTGGCAACCCAGAGCCTACAGCATGGAAATTTCCCATCCCATTTCTGCCTACCGCAAGTTCCAAACCAGAGGTTGAGCTTGGAAGAGAGATGGGAGTGGCCAAGGACGACAGGGGCCTGCCCAAGAACTTGTTCGCCAAAGCACATATCCGGTTCAGTTCATCCTTCAATCGAGCATTCTCAATCCTAAGTTGGTGCTCCTCAAACGAAATTTGGCCAGGAATGGCAGGGCCACCACAATTGTTGCATATTGGGTTTGACATAGCATCCTTCATCACACCATTCTCGGCTCGGAGCTTGTCATTCTCTTGCCTAAGAATTATATTCTCATGACGTTCCAATTGCGTCTGATTCAAATTATCAATTTGCATTCCCATTATTCACAAAATTGAAAACCAAATCTGACCAAGACTAAATCAAAAAATAGAGCAAATTGAACAATGTGACAACAAACCTTCATCTGGGTTCGTCTATTTTGGAACCAAAATTTGACTTGCTTAGTCTCCAAGCCAAGCCTCTTGCTGAGTTCTGACCTTTGCTTTTCATCAGGATGTGGACACTCCTTAAAGAAACTACACCACAGCAACAAGAGATCAAAAAACAAAACCCCTATTACCAAGTCCCTCAATCTTGAACAAAATACCAAAATAGCAGACATATAAATGAGAAATCTTACGATTCGAGTTCTTGAATTTGGTTCGGTGTATGCCGGTGGTACTTTTTCTTCCGGGGCGGTTGGTCGTTTCCGGCATCTTGATCGTCACCGGATGCACCTTCAAAATTATCACTTCCGGACCTACTCTCGTACTCATCATCTCTCAACCTCCCCACAATGCCAGGATCAAAATTCTCAGCAATCAGACCCAGTTCACTGTGACCGTCCATGTTCTGCTGCAAAAGCACACATCAAAAGGCAGAACAACAACAACATGCCCACAAAGTAAAAGATCAATACAAAATAGCAACAATGAGGCAGATCATCAACTAATCAGGGAACAAGTTAAGTGAGAATGAGAGAGAGAGAGGCATACTATTGAAAGAGAGAGGGCAGAGGAGCTTTGCATTGAATTGGGTATAGGGGGGGTAGAAGTGAGAAAGTGTGGCTGAGCAATGGCACCACTGGGCATGTAGGGGCTGCTGTGTGGAGCAATATCAGCCACAACTCTTGCACCCCCACCTCCACTATTACCACTCCCACTGCTGATCAAACCTCCGAAACTCATCAAAGCTGAGAAATATAAAATAAAAATTAAGACTTTCTATCTCTCAGAATCCTTTGTCTAGCTATTTGACCCTTTGTCTCTGCAGGTTTTAATGGAAATATATATAGTCACTATCACTTTCACATGGGTATATTATGAATTTTTTATTCTCGATCTTTGACCTTACCGCCAGCGATTGCCAGATTGAGCAAAAGACTCTGAGAAGGTGAGAATTGTATTCTTACTAGAAACAGGAGAAAAAGCTGTTTCCTTGTCAACGCCCATGCATGACTCAAGGCCCTCTCTCTCTAGAAAACTCTTTTATCTCTCTAGAAAATCTGTTTCAGATAAAAGAGAGAAAAAAAAAAAAAAGCAACAGGACAAGAAAAGCCCTTTTTCCTGATCCACAGTTCACACACCCCCTCTCTCTCCTCTTAAAACTATGAGAAAGAAATCTCTCAAAGACCGATATCACAATTATTATATAGTATGGTTATATAGGAAAACCCTAAATTTCCATCCTTTTCTGCTGTGCTTGACTAATGATTTGGCAGGACTGAAAAAGACCCAAAAAATAAGTAAACCCAAAAAGGGTCTCAAACAAATAAGGCAGAGGAAAAGGAAGACAAACACAAAAAGGTAGGGGGAGAGCTCATCTCACATTCACACTATTTCACAAAGACTTTTGGAATCCATCATACCAAATCCAAGCAAAAACACCCACTAGACCTCTCTCTCTCTCTCTCTCTCTCCTTTCTCTCTCTCTATAATGTTTACTGAGAAGTTAGATGGCATGCAAACCAACCCCAGTACGGAGAAATGGTTACCTTTAAATTTTGACAGGGAGCATACTAAAGTTAATCTGTGTCACAGTGCCAACAAATGAACAAAGATAATAGATTTTCAGATCCTCTCTCTCTCTCTCTCTCTGGGATCTGTTGAAGAGAAAAAGACAGAGAAACTATTATATATTTTGACAAGTAACAAATACAGAGAAAATATAGTTTACTTTGTACTATTAATCTATTCTAAAAATATAAAATAGTAATTAAAAAAAGGACTTGAGGGTTTGCAGCTGACTTACAAGGACCCAGAGAGGAAATCAAAGAGTCAATGAGCTTTTGTTAATGGTTTTTCCTTGTTTTTTTTTTTTAATCGACAAAAACCCTCTCTCTCTAGCCCTATGCCTTGATGGAATCAAATTTCAGACCCAAATGGCAAAATGAGTTCTTCCTTCATGTGCACCCCAAGTCTCTTCTTTCTAGTTTCTACTATATTTCATTTTGAGAAAAATGAGAGAAAACTATGGTAAATATATAATATAATGCATACGACAGAGAAGGAAAGAAATGGGCGTTGGCGTGAGACCCACTGGGTTCGTGAAATCCGCCCAACTCTACTTCACGCGTGTGCAAGCGCGTGTGGTGTTCGTGCCTCTGTACTTGTCTTGGTAGAGTTATGATCTGGTGTGAACGCTGCATCGCTGTCGGTGCATGGACTGAATCTAACCCAATGAGGCGGTGAGTTTTGAGGATACTATGGTCATTTCGTAAAAACGTAGGCCCACTGTTCGGATTCCTCAAATCTAAGCCCACCTAGACTGCAGGGTTTGGTACTTTGGTTGCTGTAGCCTCGATGTATGAGTCTGACATCACTACATTTTCATTACCGGATATATAGCTCTGCCTATCTTTACAAAAGTACCCTTCATCATTCAATATCGCAGTATCCATTCATGTCCAAAACAATTAAGCAATTTCTTTAATTATTTTTCGCAATATCTCTACAATAACTTTTCTAGTGCTCAATCTTGTTTGCTTGCAGTTCAATCTATGACTCCTTCTCCTACACATGCTCTCTATGTATGCCAGTACGTGGACTACTAGTAGCAATGTTAATTAAGGATAGTATGGTAATTAACTTTATTTTATTTCTAATTAGTTTTAATTTTTATTTTTGCAATCAACCCACGTGGGCACGCGCTCGTCTGCCATTCCTTATTTTCTTTTTGCATACGTCAGTCATTATCACTCTGTACATACATTGTATGTAAAACGCTCGTATCTAAGCATTTTTGGTTAGTAAGTAATATCCTCCATCGATTATTTACGCACGTATCATAACTTTTTTGGTTAGTATATAATATCCTTCATCAATTATTTTTATACAATAATTTTGTTTGAAAAATAGTTATACAAATACTAATTATATGGAAGGTATATCTTCTGCCCCTAACCTTTTCCTCGGCATGAAATTTATTGACATGTCATTACAATTATAGTGCCATTTTATATTTTTGATAAATTTATTTTTTGCTTTCTTTTTTTGTGGAGAAAAAACTTTAGACTGAAGGTTAAAAGTCTGAGGATAACCATAATTAATTTTGTTGTCACTTGTTAGTTATTACAACTGAAGGCATGACGTTTGCATTAAGAAGAAAAGTACGAACACTTGAGGTTTGTATGTATTTTTATGTTAGCTAAAATGCCTAAAATTAAAGTACAACTGTACAAGTCACTGATATTTCTCCCAAAACAAAAGTACAAGTCATTGTTTAATAACTTTAGTTTATCATTAATTAATAAACATGTTGTTGATGAATTTTTCCTCGTTTATGTGTGTCAATGTTGTTGGAACATAGCCAATAATGTGATTTTGAAATACCTTGAAAATTAGTGTTCGGAACTTTAGAGAGAAAATCGCATGAAATATATTATCCCGATTATTTGCATGTAATAATAAAAAGTGTATCGTGTTTTGGAATTTGGATGATACATTATATCTTCTTCCGTTTAGTGGCCAAGTTTAATATATTTTCATTTCATGGGCGTCATAAATTATTTATCGTGGGTGAATCATAAATTATTATTTATAATGGAGCACACCAATATTGTGTTCATAGCTTTGAATTAAATAAGTTTCCACAATAAATTATAATGGTATAAAATAATATTTGATAATAAAAATTAAGCTTTATAGCCTTCACTGAAACATTAGGTTACTGGAATTTAGACCCAACACATTTAAGTTAGAATAAGACCTGAATCTATGTATTGGCGTTATAAATGAAAGCAATCATCCCATCATGATCCTCCATTCTAAACATTCTCATTCAATTAATTATGTTATCTTTATTTAGGTAAAAACAAGTTTTATACATAATTTTACATTTTTACCCAATATTGATTGGTGACGTTAAATACAAAGTGTATTATTATAACACTTTTTACAGTAAAAAAAAAAAAAAACCTTAACAACAGTGGCACTGGTGCATAATTGGTTCTACAATTATCATGATAAAAGCTTGAAAGAATGGTTTGCATAATTTCATTCAACTAAATATGAAAAAATAAAAGGTCTATTGATTTTAACTACTAAATTTTAATAACTTTTTAGTTTAGGTACCAAAATTAAATAGCATTTTAGATTAGGTACTAGTTAAAAAGTCAAACAAATTAATAAAGCAAAAGGTATTAGAATTTACATATATTACATCACATGCCACTACAATAAAAAAATAAAAATAATATTACATCACAAATATTACATTAATTTATACTATATTATATTAAAAAAAATCAATGCAGTCACAAGTCACAACTTAACTGTGACTATCTTGGTAAATTGAAATAGACAACTCACACCACTATACTATATATTATTTTGAGTAAAAGTATTGTTTTGATCTCTATTTATACTATATTAATTGTAGTATAATTTCTCTAAAAAAAAATTCAATTAAGTCACAACTTAACTGTGACTGTCTCACAACTTAGATGTGACTGTCGTTCAGTCACAACTAAATTTGAAGTTGTGAGTGTCGTTCAGTCACAATTAAATGTGAAGTTGAGACTACATTAGCAAATTTTCAAGATAATATAAAAGTCTCAAGAGCAATTTTGTCAAAACCTTATAAATTTTAACTAACACTAATCATATGTGGACCAAAGAATAAAAATATCAAATGAAAAATGCTCAAATCAAAGGGGCGAACATATTTGTGACATAATCTAAAAAACTATATTTAAATTTGGTAGTTCAATTGAAAAATTATATGGTTTTCATGCTATACAAAAAAATTATTGAGATTTGGTATTTAATCCTAATTTTCTAAAAAATAAATAAATTAATGAAATACCCATAATTGGTATGCTCTCCATATTTGTAAGGAAATCTAACAGAAAATCTCATATAGATTGCCATATATCTCTTTTTATTTGATGGATTGCCATATATCTTCTTTTTATTTGATAGATTGCCATATATCTTCCTTTTATTTGATAGATTGCCATATATCTTCTTTTTTATTTGATAGATTGCCTTATTAGGTCACTCACGCAACCCATTTTGCTTCTCCGGCCATTAAGATTAAGCTACACAAATCAAAACCATTCCACAATAATAAAAATATTATTAAGAAAATTACCTTATTAATTATATCCAGGAAATGTCAAATATACCCCACCCCCCCTAAATGATTTTAACAATAAATTCAAACTTAAAATAGTGTGGTAGTTTGAATGGAACTTGATATTGAAGTGAAATTTAAAACAACCATGAAAGAAGTAAATAATTCTTGTTTACCATCGTAGGTCTGGCCGAGAGCTCTTAAAAGAATCACGTGGGCCTCTATGTGTCCGGGTCTGGCCCATTTTGCATGATATAAGAAACGAAAATATCAATATTTAGAGTGTTCTTTAATATGTTATTTAAAAAGTGAACGCTTCCGATTATACGCTCATATTGCCAAAATCATAATTTGGGAATGTAGGGTGACCTTGAAGTACCCCAAGGTGACCCAAGTATTGTTCTTTTACTATTTGTGAATTAACAGAGTGCCAAGCTGCCGCAATGGTTCTCAAGTATGTTGTTCACTCTACACTGTTATCACTCTTTGCATTTATATATATATGTATGCATATATATGTACAAACAGAGTGCAAGCTGCATGTGGCTTTTTTATGGTAATATGATGAATGCGTATGTACGTAGCTCAGTAGCTGATCCTCACGATGTGTTCATTACTTCATTATTTCAATTCATGATGGTGGGTAGATGCCAATGTTACAATGTATGTTGTATATGTGTTGTTTATTGATGATCCCTCTGTTTGGTTGTTGAGAAAAATGATGGCAAAATATGAAAATGACATCTTGGGACGTTGAGTGTAATGGACTGTCCAACCGGGTCATTGTGATCAACTCTATTTATTTCCTTCTTGGATTGGTCAAATTGAATGAATGTGGCTTAATTTTGATTTATTACTTCTGATTGGTATTGGAAACATTCGGTATTTTCTAATTAGTTTTCATCATTTGTGATGGTGTCTCCTCAAGTCCTCGATCATTATGAACACATTAGTATCAGCATTGATCAAATGGGGTTACGTAGAATCAACATTGATCAAATGGGTTACACAGAATTAACATTGATCAAATGGGGTTACATTAAATATCCCCTAAACTCATTTATGTTGTGGTAGCATTAAGACATAATCTATTACAAATTGCTCATGTAACCATTACTATGGTAGCTGGAGTTTGTTCAACAATCAGCAATTTTTTATTTTTTTCATTAAAAATTGTTGTAATGCAATTATTAATTGTTCGATTTGGGATGTCAGGACTGAACTCTGCCGCTTCAGTGGGGGCAAGATATACCCTGGAAAGGGTATCAGATTTGTTCGATCTGATTCCCAGGTAAATGGTTTTTCAGTTTAAACTGTTTTATCTTCATTTGCTGCATGAAATTTTTTCTTTTTTTGATCAAATTAGGTGATCCTCTTTGCCAACTCTAAATGCAAGAGGTACTTCCACAACCGACTGAAGCCAGCTAAACTTGCCTGGACAGCCATATACAGAAAGCAACACAAGAAGGTAATAAATTCTCATCAGAAAAAGCAAAACATTGGTTGAGAAATGAGAAGTGACCACAAGCTACTCGTACAAGTAATGAATCTATTTGGTGTTACATTACATAGTTTGGTTGGTAATTAATATGCGTGGAAAAACAATATTACAAGGACCTTGCTGCAGAGACTGTTAAGAAGAGGCGTCGCACCACGAAAAAGCCTTACTGAAGGTCCATAGTGGGTGCTACTCTAGAGGTCATACAGAAGAGGAGAAGTGAGAAACCTGAGGTTCGAGATGCTGCAAGAGAGGATGCTCTTCGGTATAAGCTCCTGATCTCTTCTTCTTTACTTGTTTTTCGATGTTTAAATCATGTCATGTCATGTCATGTCATCAATGGTCATGCATTTATGCGCAGTGAATTTAAGGAGAGGATCAGGAAAACCAAGGACGAAAAGAAGGTGAAGAAGGCAGAGGTAATGGCCAAGTCCCAAAAGATTCAAAACAAGGGTAATATTATGCCAAAGGGTAAGCGATGAACACATTTCTTGATCATGAATTTCTACGTACTACTCATGTTTTCTTGTCGAGCAATTCTTTATTCTTTCATGGACTTGTTGAAGCTCGAGAATTAAATAAAAGAGTGACAGATGCCTTCATTTTCTCTTGGAGAAATAAAGTAATGTTTGACCTCCTCATAAATCACAAGTTCCTCTTCACTTTGAGAGAATTAATAGTAGATAATGATGGTATGGCCCGTATGGGTCATGATAATGATAGATTTGGACATACCATCTGCTGACAATTGATTAAAATGCTTGAAAGTAAAATCAAGTTTAGAATGATTAGAACTTTCATGTCTGTGAACCCTTTACAAGAAATGGCCAAGAAAGCCCAAAAAAGTCTTCAGAAAAATCAAAAAAGAAAGAAAACAAATTATAAAGCCCACACGTATCAAAATATGAAGTCATCCTACCCTTTCTACAAGCTTCGGAAGAAGATGAAGAAAAAGTTGACAATTATGACCCTTAAAGTTCAATCCACTAAATTTGGACGGTGATTCTTAAAAATAGAAAGTTCAAGCATGTAGTTGCTAATTTTGATGTGTTAACTGTTAAGGGTAAAGAATAAAGTTCAACTTTAGAATCAGCTAATGGTTTGATTTGATGAGATGAGACCATTTTGCAAGCAAGAGCATATGTATATATGGTAAGAAGAATATTGAAACAATAAATAATCAAATTCGATCATTGATTTTGCACAAATTTCACATAGAGCATATAATAATGTTGTAGTGCATTAGGTGCCAAATAAAAAACAAAAGTGATGCTCTTTTAATTAATCAACATAAAAACAAGCCAAACCCTCTACTTAATGAGTTTCTATGTGATATTTATATTGCCATAGCAGTTTCCAAGTTAAGAAAACATAAATAATGCATTATCTTTTGAGAGGAGATTTTGTCTTTTGTTTATTGTATTCTATTATGAATATTGCTTCAAAATATTAGAGCCCAAAACTACTCTTGCCTTGCAAGTTGCAACTTCAAACTACAAACTAACTATTCTTGAAGTTTCTCTATTCTTTTATATAAAAAATAAATGATAATTGAATTCTAATCGTGAGTTCTATACTCATATTAGATTATGTTTTTTACTAAAATTATATGTTCTTATGACTTTTTTAATTAACATGAATTACAATATGTGATTATCTTCTTTTATAAGTGTTTCTATTTTTATGGGAGAACTAATGGACAACTTTGCTCTAATTTTTTGTTTGGTCTAATCCGGTTTAAAGTTTAAAGTTTAAACCGCGTTAGAAGCAACTAAAGTTTAAAGAGAGTAAGCGTAGAGTAGCAGCGATCCAGTGTGGCACGGCTTACCCTCCCGCGCCTAATAGGCCAATCATTCCAAGCATAGTGAGAAGACCACGTGACATAGCACGTGATCTATTGACGTGGAGAGGATTTATTGGCCCAAAACTTATGCATGTGCAGTACTAGCTTATGCAACACCATCATGGGGACTGTGACAGTTAGAAACCTGAAAAAATATGCTCAACCCACTTTCTTTGTGCATTCCATTAAAACCTTCCACCAACTCCATTAAAGCAAGTACACAAAGCTTTGAGGCAGCCCCAACTCAGCTCAGCTCCCAAAATTGCTAATTTTCTAGAGGGAGAAGTAGTTTGTGAGAGAAAGCACCACAAACAAACAAAATGCCTGTTGAAGCTGAAGATGTAGAGAACAGAGGAGTGAAAGACAGAGCAAGTGCAAGCTACCCATCGTCTTCGTATGTGATAGAGGACAGAGAGACCCAATGGACTTCTTGGTTGGTACCCATCTTTGTTGTGGCTAATATTGCTGTGTTCCTTGTGATCATGTACGTGAATAATTGTCCCAAGCACAATTCTGGGGTTGAGGGCAAGTGTGAGTTGAGGTTTCTTGGGAGGTTCTCGTTTCAACCTTTGAAGGAGAACCCTCTCTTTGGCCCTTCTTCTTCCACGTAAGATCCTTGGTTTTCTTTCATACCCACTTTCCAATTTTTCCTTTGTTGTTTGTTGGTTTTTCCAAATTTGGTACTGCTCTCTTTTTGATTCATTTGATATGATTGTGGATTGTGGTTAATTTGGTAGATGCATATATACGCAAGTTTCAAATTTGGTATTTGCTCTTTTAAGTTTGCCTGAAATTGAATGACTCGATGTAACAAAAATATGGAATGGCTCGGGAAAACCTTACGAGAATCTGGGACATTTGTGTTTTGATTGGTTTGGGTGAAAATTCGGTGGTTATATATACACACACGTTTAAGTTAGTAAAATTTCTTCAAAATTTTAGTTTATAGTTACTTTATAGTTTTTTCAGCCTTTGAAATTCTTACTTCATGTTTCAGGCTTTCGGCTTAGTAGCTTACTAGGAATTGAGTTGGAAGTGTGGTTACTACATTAGCTTCCTAGTGAAACTAGGTGATCTTCTGATTGTGAAACGAGCTAACGATATGAGTGCCACGCTGTTTCCTTTATATATTTCGTGTGTTTCATTTTATATATCCAGCTGATTATGACTGATTGTCTAAGACAAATTACTAAGTCCGGTTACTGCATATATATAAGCAGAGGGAGCTCCTAGGTTGGTTTTGTTTGTTGGTTTGTCTTAGGCAGACTGCCCTTTTGAAGAGGCATATTTAGTTTCAATACTGAGAAGACCCTAAGAAAAGAAGTACAACGCTTCTAGGGTTAGCCTTGTAGGGAGTTGTAGCAAACTTTATGAGGTGAAAGTTTTTTGTCTCAAAAGTGCAGCCATTGGATACTCAACATAGTGCTTGTGAAAGCTAACTGACAATCTTTCCAACATTTAAAATGTCCTGCTTTTTTACTAGAAGTTTATAGATTTATTACTAGTGTTATACTGTTATCTGAACTACTTGGTTCTTCCAATGAGTAACTGACCAAGTACCAACTACATCTATTTTCAGAGTTGGTTGTTTTGAAGTTTGTAACTAATGCAACCAAGTTTTCTATTATTCTCTGAAAACTCTGTTATGTTTTCAATTGAGCTACTTTAGTGTTTTCATTCCTGCCCCCTCTCCCTCAAACCTCATGCAGCTATAATAATAAATAATCTTTTCCCACTTTCGAAGATTGGAGAAGTTAGGAGCTCTGGAGGGGACTAAAGTTGTGCATAGGCATCAAGGATGGAGGCTTGCCACTTGTATTTGGTTGCATGCTGGCTTAATTCATCTGCTTGCTAACATGCTGAGCCTGGTCCTCATTGGAATTCGCCTAGAGCAGCAATTTGGGTTTGGTAAAGCTTAGTATTATTTTGACTATCATTATCTTTTGAGAGTGTGTGTGTGTGTGTGTGTGTGGGAGGGAGGATGAAAGAGAATCTCATTATTTCCAATTCGATTGGAAGCACTACTACTGGACTCAATAGTTGTTATAATTTCGCAGTGCGAATTGGAGTTATATACCTTTTATCTGGATTCGGTGGGAGCATACTTTCCTCCCTTTTTATTCGAAAGAACATCTCTGTTGGTGCCTCTGGTGCTCTCTTTGGGCTTCTTGGAGCAATGCTTTCAGAACTAATTACTAATTGGACTATTTATACCAACAAGGTAAGAAATGCTCTCCCCTTTCAACTCTGTAAAGTGCTAGAAAAGGAAAGTGCTGATATTGTTAGTCATTATCGTATAATGACTAACAGTATGAGCATTATGGTAGAATCAAATTCAATATTCGATTTCCTCGTTGACTTTAGCTTTATTTGCTTCCACAGGTTGCAGCTCTTCTCACTCTTCTGGTCATCATTGTCATCAACCTTGGCCTTGGAATTTTGCCACACATAGATAATTTTGCCCACATTGGTGGGTTTCTAACAGGATTGCTCATTGGGTTTGTCTTGATGCCCCGTCCTCAGTTCGGGTGGTTAGAGCAGCACAATCTTCCTGCCGGTGCCATTGTCAAGACCAGATACAAGGCTTACCAATATGTGTTATGGCTTCTTTCTGCTGTTCTGCTGATTGTTGGGTAAGTTACTATCTCTTTAACACTTAAAAGAGTTTGTCATGGTCACAACTGATATGGTTTTGGAACCCCAAGAAAATGGAATAAATTTAAGTTATTTATCTAAAAGATCAACTAGGCTGTGGCCCATTTTCATGTTATGGAAAATCAGGAAAGACATAACGAAATGAGTTTTCTTTCAAATGGTTGGAGTTATTTTGAAAGCCTTGTTATTCAACCATACATGCAGGTTGACAGTTGCATTGGTGATGCTGTTCCGGGGGGAGAATGGGAATGACCATTGCCATTGGTGTCACTACCTCAGTTGTGTACCCACATCTAGATGGGATTGTGAAGAAAATTAAAGATTCTTAGCAGAGACTTCTCTTTTATTTGGGTGAAGCCATATGGGGTTTTCTTTTTCTCCTATGTAAATGCTTAGTTGTTTTAGAAACTGGTTTGCTTTACCTACATCATGGCCTGCTCAGGATATCAGGGTAATGTTGTATTTGTTTTGGATTGGATATTGAAATTTATGCCATATTTTATATACTGCTATATTATATTGGCTCGATTATCAAAGTTGAGTTCAGTACCTGTTTGTTTTCTATTAGGAAAAACAAAAAATCTAAACAAAGAAGAGACATCCTCAGAGTAGGAACCAAAAACACAAAAAAAAAACCCCCCATCCCTGTTTATGTTTGTGAGCTAAAAGCCTAAAATGAAGAAGAATAAAAAACTAATAAACACTGGCGTCGCCCGGACTCGAACCGGAGACCTTCAGTGTGTTAGACTGACGTGATAACCAACTACACCACGACACCTTGATGGCAAGACTTTCCCTAATATATTTTGATATAATAATACTATTAGCTAGGCCTGCTCAGTATGGCTAAGAGACTCATTCAACCTTCATGAAGACCACACGTTTTTTATTTTACACCAACCCAACGTTACCCGCAGTATAAAAAAATGTTGTTGTGCTTGCGTACCAAACTAGTTGGGGGAGGTGGAGGTTAATTGATGGAATTTTGCAAAATGGGGAGCCATAAAATGATGATCGGAGTGTTGATGTTGTCATCGTGGACGGTGGCATTGGTGTCTAGCACCGTAGAGTGCTCGGCGGTGACCGCGTTGGTCTCAACTTGCTACACATTTATCACGTACGGGACACCAGACCCCTTTCCGGGGTCTCCATGCTGCAATGCCATGGCCAGTTTGAAAGTTATTGCTGACACCATTGAAAATCGGAGATTTGCATGTAGATGCTTGATGGGCCTCATTTCCACATACAACCCAAATGCCTATGCTATTGCTACTTTGCCAGACTTTTGTCAAGTCTCTTTGGGTTTCAACATCGATCCTAATACTGATTGCAACTCGTAAGTTATAATTACTCTCTCACACACTGTCACACCCAAATGCCTTCATAGTTAATTAGCACCCACTCCTTTTGTCCACTTGTCTAATCATGTTTTACATCTTGGTGCAGCATCCAATGAGTTGGGCTAATTAAACGAATGGGCCTGGATGCAGAGAAGAGGAGGGAGAGTCAAGTCTTGGGCTGATGGAAATCTGAATAAAAGAAACTGCACTCGGTTATTTATATATGATTCTTGTACGCAGTCCCATAATGAGTAGGAAAAGGATTTTTTTTTTTTGTTGTCCTCGGAAAGGTAGGATTGCAGGGAAAAAAGGGGCTATATGCCTATAAAGCCGTGAAAGAGATGGTTCAAGCCCAGGTTCTGTGACAACACTTATGATTCGCTTACTAATGAAACTGTGGGATCTACTGATTCTCTGATTGCGAATTTGTGATACGAGGCATATATACATATATACAGACATACATACATACATACATACAAACCCACATACATATACATGCATACATTCATACGGGCAGCATGCCAAACGCAGTATATGAAATTTTAAAAAACCAAACGCAATATATCATATATGTACTAATTTAATACCAAAAGAGTCACTGCCTTGCTTAATTAACAAGGCCTTGTTTAATTAACTAATTAAGAAGGGGATAAGAGTTTAGTGCTCTCTAAAAATTATTATTTATACATCACAGACAACGAATCAGCGCTAGACTCGGCGGGGTCCTTGACACTGCTCCATGCACAAAAGCCAATAAAAGAGGGTGTAGACTCCATCTTTTTTAATAACTTTTGTTTACAAATATATAGTTTCAGGTTGAATATGAATGTGGTGTATGTGTGCATCCACTGTGACAGGCAGATTCGAACGGCCACCGACATAAAAGAGCATCAGGATGCCAAGCACAAAAGGCTAGTGCTCTCTAAAAATTATTATTTATACATCACAGGCAACAAATCAGCGCTAGACTCGGCGGAGTCCTTGACATTCCTCCGTGCACATATGGCCTTTTGTGCTTGGCATCTTGATGGTCCTTCTTGTTGGTGGCTGTTCGAATCTGTCTGTTACAGTGGATGCACACATACACCACATCCATATTCAACCTGAAACTATATATTTGTAAACAAAGTTATTAAAAGAGATGGAGTCCACACCCTCTTTTAATTTTTTGGTCGAAATGATACTTTCATTGCAGGAAAAATTTCAGAGAAAAATGCAGGGTCTAGTCAAGGAAAGATAAAGCAAAATATAGAAACGAAGGGAGGTAGGTGAGAGGGAGGGTCGGCGTGTGAGGGGCTGGGGGCAGTGGAGTGACAGCAGAAGAGGGAGGGCAGGGGAAAGGGGAAAAGGGGGTGGCGGCGGCTAACTCTCAAACCTGCTACCCTAGAGAGAAAACCTTCTATCCGTAGTGTATCACATGCATAAGTATATATACTGAGTAGTGAGCATATATTTATATCTTAATGTATGTCTCATTCAAAGTTAACATTTGGTTATTACCATCACGGCATCACCCTAGTGCAAACCTAATTAATTGAGTTTATTAGTCATATAATCATGATATAATTTCTTGGGGTCATATTCATATATAATCTACTTTTTGTTTTTTGCACTTGGGTTGGGATAGGGATTTGATGGGACATGAGATCGAGTAAGTAGGGGCCTAGGCCCGACCTGCTCCTGTTAAGCAAACCAAGAACATGAATTTTCTCTGTTTTGATGCCCAACCCTGGCACATTAATGTATCCATATATTGTTCCTCTCTTTTAAATAAAAAACGAAGGGTTATGATGGCCTAAACCTACATGGCCATTAATGGAAAACCTCTACAGTCTACATGGTCTAAACCTATATGCATGTGAAGGGTCATGATGGATTAATGTAAGAGAATGCCATAAAGCCCACAACTGGGCAAAAGGGTAGCGTAAGTGATAGCCATACATACACTGATTTCTTCATTTTTGACCAATTAATAGGCAATTTATGAAAACCAAATAAAGTGATCGAAGTGATACAACATAATAATTTGAACACAACACTGGCCTTCTATATAATTTGGACACAATTAATTTGGTCCTTGACCTCGATATTAACTAGATTAAATTCCTACTAATTTATATTACACTAGGATTTGAGATAGACATTGGAATTTCTTGGTAAAAAGTAAAAGAACAAACAAATACTCAAAGCAACAGGAAACAGCTAGTCAAGATAGGACTGTTGGAACCAACATTAAGGCCCTATTTTGGAAAAAAAAAAAAAAAAAAAAAGGAGTAGAGAAAGGAAAATATATAAATAGAAAAAGTTGAACTTGAAGTACTGTCATGAGTGGCCTATGCTATAGCCTATAGGTGGTCCCATAACTATTTTTTTTATCAAATATTTATATACATCTAAAAACAACTTAATTTTTTGTTTGAATTTTAGATTTATAATTGATATAAAAAAAATGTGATAAAACTTTTTTGTTGTTTCTACCTGAGAAAGTTGTTATTGCCATGAAATTAAACCTTTATTCATTGAGGATACATTTACCTTATCTCTATTAATGCATTTTCCTTCATGAAAATTTGAAAATAATTGCAAAAGCATGATTATTGCTGGTGCCCTCAACGGATTGCAAGGCAAAAGATTCAGAGATCATAAGCAAGTATGTACTTTTAGCACCAAAAACTTGAAAGAAAATTTAAAATTTCTACACATGCATAATAAATAATTTATATATTTAGTAGTTGAGTGTAATTACAGTAGTAAATAATTATTATTTGCCAAAAATACAGTGATGATGAATCATGATTAGCACATTACATCACAATCTCTTGCATGAAAATTGAAACCCTCTACAAGAGATGGAGACAAGTTTTGGGATGGGGACCATACTAAGTGATAGGTAGTGCACCCTATGTGTCTTACCAAATTGGATCTACCTTCTTTGTGACTCAGCTAACCTTTCCTCCTACTGTTTGACCGTAGAACATGATTTTAAACCTCATATAATATATAAAATGATACTATGGTTTTATCCATAATCCATTTACCAAAATCAGTCAAAATCAGTCAAAGCTGGACATATCACATATGGACGTTATTTTCTCTAAACTTAAATGTCCATTAACTTTTTCATAGTAACACCATATGATTTGTCTTCTTATATATCTGAGTTATAGGTTAAATTTTATATGGTTTGCCTTTTTTCTATAAAGAAGTAACACGTACACTTTATATAGTTTGCCTTCCATTTGGTTTACATGGTTTGGCTTCCATCTGAACAAATTAAAAGGATGTTAAAGAAACATAGTCGATCAAGAAAAAAAAAAAAAGATTTGATAAATGGTATTAATTAGAGAAACATTTATTTGCATTAATTGATAAAAGAAGTTCTTCATAGTGATCATTGTGAAGCGTTAAGAAAAATGAAACTGATTACTCATAATGTGTAGGTTAATTGTTATTATATGAGAACCATATATATATATAGAGGCTCATATAGCTTAAGACCAATCTTAAAATTTACTCTGTGACTTGTACAAGAGATAACTAATTAATCTTTAAACCGTCTAACCAACACAATTAGTTGAAAGAAATGATTATATTTTGCGCTAGACTAGGTTGGATATCTGGTGCACTGTCTTCATGGCCCCACAATTAAGCTGAAGAGAGACTTAATTATTAGCCAATTCTAAAGTTGTAAATCGTTTGTCTATACATTTTGGTGGCATCCCAAAAATTAACCAAAAAAGACATTTAATTAAAACCCCTGATCGACCACCCTTTATAAATAATGCCATGCATGCATGCATATATGTTTGTAAGATTGGCACTGGCTAGCAGAAATATATGCATCCAATCTTATTTGCTCATTTTCTTGAAATCTGACTTTTTGGGAGCTTCAATTTCCAACACTCCTATAAATCTATAATTCATTCGCCCACAAGTACACATCTTTTACACTCTACAGACCCTGTAAATTAAAAGGCAACTACATCAATAATTACCAAAGGTCCCGCATAAACAAATGCTTGGAAACAAACCATGTACTTTCGCATACAAGTATTAAAAGAATAATTCTACCCCCAAACTAAAATAGACTATATTAATCCAATGCTTTACTAGCTAAATAATCATGTAACGGTGAAGTCAATCAGAATTCAAGAGTGAAGGCTGAAGGGCCGGTGAGAGAAATTAAATAAAGAATGCAGGGGCCCTATATTATATATATATGACGCAACATGCAGGGTTCTAAGAATTAGAGTACGTATTGAACATATATAATTTGAGTATATATTTGAGAAACAACTTTGAGCTAAAGCGGGATTAATATTTATATAATTTGATTTACGTGTGAAATTAGGATATATATATATATTATGATAGGTACAACTTGCAATAACTTTGAGAAACATACCTGAATCCATAGCAGATCGAAGAAGATTTTTTTTCTTATTTTTCGGCTGGGAAAACTTAAAAGGTGATTGGAAGTAGTTCCAGATTGATCACGAAAACAAGGTATGAGGCTAAAATAAAAGAAATTTGACTCGATTATTTATATATGATTCTTGTACGTAGTCCCATAATGAGGAGACTGATGATCTTCATTAACATTATGAAACTGATTACTCTTTTTATAAGCACGACCCACGGTAGCCCTAGTCCTGAAACCTATAGGAAATAGAGACCGACTTAGTCTTCATCGAAAATTGTGGTGGCCCGGCCCGGCCCAGCAATAGGCCTTACGGAAAAAGAGGGCTCTATGCTTATAAAGCCGTGAAAAGAGGGTTCAAGCCCAAGTTCTGTGACAACTGACAACACTTTATAATTTATATGATTTATCTTCTTATATATTCTAAGTTATATAGGTAACACCTTATATTCTGATTACCAGCAAACACTGCCTCATAAGTTTTGCATTGATACAATTGCAGATACGTTCAAGCAGTTCAAGTACTATGAACTATGAAGCAATGTTTGCTGGAAATGAAGGCTAATAAAAATTAAATTGAAAAATATTTGGAAATTCACCACTAATTTAGGACAAAGGCTATTATAATGTAAGAACACACACAGGGTGAGTCTAGAATTTGCGGAATCTCGTGGACCTTTTGATTTTGGTGTATATGTCTATATGACATAAAAAATTGAACCTTTGTAGAGCCTTTCAACACATAGCCCAAAACTTTATTTGAAATGACCTGGCGGACCTCCAATTTGGATTGTACCCACTTTATTACTGATATAAACTCGACTTTATTACTTAATCAGGATTATCTCAAAAAACCCCAGGATTATATATATGACTTTGGCAAAAAAAATCCATTGCACTCTAATTATTAGGACGCTGCCCAGACCCTATGTCAAGTCATATATAATATAAGGCTTATGTGTTGGATTAATGTAATCTAATTTAGTCAGGGAGGAGTTAATCTTTCAATGTTGTATTGTTAACTGTTTTTTATTCTTTCTCAGATTGGGTGGAAAAGTTTCTGAATCTTCAAAACTAGTATGGGTTTGAGGCAGAGGAACTGTTGCTGAAGCTTCATGAACATAGTTTTTCACAAAAGGAAACAAAAAATAACAAGTGGACTGTGGCCAGTTGATGTGTCATGTCGGACTCGTCCGAGAGAAGTTATTCTCTGTGATATCCACAGCATGTTTACTGTACTTGGGGGGCAGTTTGTACTTTGCATAATGCATATTACTTACATAGGGGTTATTTTGGTATTTTCCTATAAATTTGGAGTTTACATGATGTTGGGTGACACTTGTGAAGGAAAAATTTGTCATTCAACTTAAAATTGACCTTGGTCTGGTACAATACGCGTCTTTGACTGGAGTCTAGAAGTAGAACAGACTTCCAACTGGGCTGTTGGGCATACATGCTTGTTTTAGGTGATATATGATGGCTTCTAAAACTACTCCTATTTTCCTACTTTTTTTTTTTTGTTATTAATGAAGATAAAAGCAAATGGCACATATTAGCCCTCACCGAAGTCGACTAATTGATCAAAGATTCAACGTATACTTAATTATTGATTAGATAATTTTCTAGCTGCAAAAATTTGAGATAGTGTGTCATCCGTTTGGCATGTGAGGGGCAACATATATATCGCATGTGATCATTACTCTTTGACCAGTCTTTGTGTCACTTTCCCGTCCCTTTCCCACTGCATGTGATCATCTCCAAAACAAATCATCACATTTTCTATATAAACATTGAAATCACATTATCGCTAGCTGCATTCAGTTAGACCATTAAATCAAACAAGCAAAGGTTTTTAGTCATTTCTAATTTATTTTGGGTTCTACTCTCATACAAGCTTCAACCTGCAGGTCATGAGAAAAGAGTTCAAACATGCATATATTTCATTTTTTGGGAAAAGAAAGTTGGTTACTCGGTTTCTATGCATATTTTGCCATTCTATCTGATTAGTTTTCTCTTTTCTTTTTTGTTTTCAAGATGCATTTTTTCTGTATTGAATGCAACAATAGGAAATTTGACTCTAAAAGCGTGATGAAGGCTCACCAGAAGAGCATTCACAGTAGGAGCCAGTATAAGAAATAATGCGATACGTGTTGCAACAACTTTAAAACAGTAGCTGAGTACGATATACACAAGAGGGAGGGGTGTAACTAGGACAAATACTATTTTACACCCCTCATTTTTCTGTGTATCTCGTACTCAGCTACTGTTTTAAAGCTGTTACAACACGTATCGCATTGCTTCTTATACTGGCTCCCACTGTGAATGCTCTTCTGGTGAGCCTTCATCGCGCTTTTAAAGTCAAACTTCTTATTGTTGCATTCAATACAAAAAAAAAGGCATCTTGAAAACAAAAGAGAAAACTAATCAGATAAAGAAACAAAACATGCAGAAGAAACTGAGTAACCAACTTTCTTTCCCAAAAAATGAAATATATGCATGTTTGAACTCTTTTCTCATGACCCGCAGGTTGAAGCTTGTATGACAGTAGAACCCAAAATGAATTAGAAATGACTAAAAACCTTTGCTTGTTTGATTGAATTTCTTCTAGTTCATTTTTTAAGTTCCTATAATTTAAAGTTGGCAAGCCATTTTGTTTTGTCAGGTCTTTATTTCCACCCGTTGGTATGATTTTCGTTTTTGCATGTTTTGTTGCTCCATTGAGAGCTCAGGTCCATTGTTAACTATTTTTTCTTAGAACCTTCTTATATGAAAATATTATAAGAATTATTAATTTAATTTCTGGTATAAATTTGACTACTTTCTTAGGATTTCCGTATGGAATTTATCTTGTCATAGTAGCATTGTTATGAGGTGCTCTGATATATTGTTCGATGTAAGAATTTTCGGAGCACAGGCTCATTCCTTTTGAAGGTGGGCCGGGGCTCCATTTATTAACTAACAGCGTATTTGTTAACCAAAAGTTATTTATTTTAGACAAAATGAATAATACAAATATACAACGACACATAAATAGGCATTCACGCAATGATTCCTACCAAAAAATTGAACAGCTCGATGACTTGTGTTCATATACATCCATTAATTCGATCATATAAGTAGTGAATGGAGGTCAATTATTTAATTTGGGAGGGAAGTTTTTGGGATGGGGACCATACTGAGTGATGGCCTTAATAGTCAACTTTGAGCTAAAGGGGGATTTATATAATTTGATTTACGTGTGAAATTAGGATATATATATATATATATCATGATAGGAACAACTTCCAATAACTTTGAGAAACATACCTGAATCCATAGCAGAAGATTTTTTTCTTATTTTTGGGCTGAGAAAACTTAAAAAGTGATTGGAAGTGGTTCCAGATTGATCACGAAAAGTAGGTATGAGGCTGAAAATTGTGGTGGCTCGGCCCGGCCCAGCAATAGGCCTTATATACGCCTATAAAGCCGTGAAAAAGATGGTTCAAGCCCAAGTTGTGTGACAACACTTTATATGATTTGTCTTCTTATATATTCTGAGTTATATAGGTAACACTCTATATTCTGATTACCAGCAAACATTGCATCATAAATAAAAGCCAACCCCAATACCCCATTACATTGGAGTAGTTAATAGAAATTGAAGAACATGCAATGTCACCTACGATTGGCACTCCCAAGTCTATTAAAGCGGCTAGAGCCAAGAAAGGCTTCATTCCGTAAGTCAGCATCAAAACCCAAATCTGAACAAGTTCGGGCATCCCAGAACTCTTGAACAAACTTTTTTGTCTCAAATTCTAGCCTTTGCCTTGGGGCACTCTGTGACCTAACCTTAGCTCGGAAAGATTCCGTATTAGCCATGTAGTTAGGGTAATCTGCATACCCATTAAACAAACCCCACGAGCACTCACTCCTTGCCGGCGTGAACTGACCTCTTCTGGCACTACTTCCAGGTCTAGATGAGGCACAAAATGCTTGTGGGCTGTTCTCATCTTTTCCTATAGGGTATTTCAAAGACCTCAATGATAAGACGTCCATGGAAGCTTGACTTGGAATCAGGTTTCGTTCTTTCGTCATGTGTTTTGATGGAGATTTGAATGTCATGAAACTCTGATTGTAACGATCTGAAGACAGAACATGCTGTGCTGTTTGAAAGGCTTGGGTTCTTCGGTGGGAGCCCAAGTGAGGCTTCCAAGTATCTACTTCAAGAGTCTTGTCACCCTTCTCATCATCTGCTTCCTCATATCTCAGTGATGCATTACGGCGGCTGTTCCATACACTTTCTTCCATCCATCGGTCTAACCAACATGATGCCAGCCGTCTTCTGTCTACATTTATGGCATCTCTTACGTTTGAATTTGAACCACATCTCTGGATTTGGTGGAACAGAGGAATTTTATTAGAATGCCTTGAGATTATGAAATCTTGTTCAAGAAATTAAAGTTAAAAAATGTCTTGAGATTGAATAATTAAAGAAAATTCCATTAAAAAAAATAAAAATTCTACAAAAACATCATATGGTGGAAGGTCTTAATCAAATTCTACAAAAACATTGAAGTAAATACCTTCAATATTGACGGTCCATCCAATTTGCTGCTAGAATGTGGTGATTCTGACATGATTGAGCGGCTTGCACGTGCTCGGGCTTGGACCCGGACCAGTGTCTGCATCCGCCGGAGCATGTCTGCTGTTTGCTTTCTCACAATGTGGCCTCTCACCAATGCTTGCAGCTTCACCAGTGCCTTAAGTGCCCTTAAGGCCCTCCTTGCCTATTTTTCAGAGAATCACATCATCGATATTTCTCCACATTAACCCATATAATTAAGCACACATCGAATGATTGAAACATGTGCATAACAACTACAATGATCTACTTTATCTATAATTATATGGCACAGACTGGGATACCACTTTCAGAAAGGGAGAGGCTTGTGGATGAAATCATGATCTACCAATATAATGTGCTTGATTTAGTACACTACTTTAGGAAATAAGGTTCTCATTCCAAATGGTTTTTAATTAATGTGCACAGCAAAAAGACAAGGACCACTGGTCTTTTGCCCCTCACAACAAGCTACACCAAAATAAATTCCAACTTATTCATTGTGAAAAGAAGATTGCCCACAGGGTGGATGAGGGGTAAAAGTACAAAAATCATACCCTACTCAGTTTGAATTTGATCTTAAAAGTAGAACAAGAACAGCTAAAAAAAAGCAGGAAAGTAGGACTCGTTTTTTCTGTAAGAAGAAGCGATCATAAGGCAAATAGGCCCAAGCAGCCAAGCTGGAATTACAAATGTGCATTCCCGAAGACCAAAGTCACATTTATACGAAATGATGGGTTTGTCCTTCACAATTTAATCGTAAATCTAATTCTCCAATCACTGGCGTGCACGTCATCATTGAATTCCGAATTTAACAAGTATGAAAATACCAAAATAACCCTTATACAAAGGGCCCCTCCACACCATAGTTTTACACGTACGAGTCCAAGTACAGTAAACATGCTGTGGGTAACACAGAGAATCACTGCTCACGGACGACTCTGACATGACACATCAACTGGCCAGTGGCCACACCAGTGTCGGCGCACTTCTTATTTTTGTTTTTTGTTTTTTTAAATTTATTTATTTTGTGAAAAACTATGTTCATGAAGCTTCAGGAACAGTTCCCTCTGCCTCAAGCCCATGTTTGTTTCCCGAGAAAACCCTTCGAAATTGAATTATAAAATAAAAGAGCTGCAAGAACAGTCTGAACAGAGAAGAGAAATGTTCTTGAAAAAGACACAATTGTGATTTTCAAAGGTTGAATTCAGAAATCCAAAAATGATTTATATTCCTTTATTAGTATTAGCGAGAAAACAGAGCAAGAAGAAAATAAAAAGAATATAAATAAAAATGATTTATATTCCTTCATAGACTGTTAACTGTTTGCATTCGATCAAGTAACAAGTATCAGGAAGGTAATTTAAGGCTTTTAAACTACAGCCCAGGGGCAGAAATGAAAAAAAGAAGTTCAAAACAACTAACCAGGTATCTCCGGAAAGTAGACTGTATCTTAACGGCCGCAAGGTGGCGGCTCAGGTGAGCTGGCACCGATACGGGTAGGCTAATTTGCGCCGAGTTCCCCCCAGGTCCGGCGCCATTAGTGAGCCTGACGACCTCAGCCGCCGCATGAGCCGCAGCGAGAGCCGCCTCAGCGACGGCAGCCGTAGCCGCGGCTACCGCTATGGCGTGCTTGTTGGCGTCCAAACCCCCCCATCCTTGAGCAGCTGACGTGGAGGCGTCGTGGAGGTTGTTAGAGGCAGAGCTGGAGGTAGTCCTTTCCTTGACGAAGCTCCACCTCTTCTTGTCCTTGGCCGTCAGCGAAGACGTGTTGTTGGGCCTTTTGGGGCCGAAGAGTCGCCGGAAAAAGCCCATGTCTCATTTCTCGGAATGGGCTTTGGGGATGAGAGAAGCGGGTAAAGTGAGTGAGTGATGGAGATGAATAGATGATAGTAAGATATAAGCCTAAAGCCTCTCTCTCATCCAGTCTTTTGGGTTTGGGAAAGGTCAAAGGGAATGTGAAATGTGGGGATATTTAATAAGACGCGCGTTTGAGGGGACTTAGAACACGCGCCACCGTTTATTTATTTATTATGGAGGGGAGGGGAAAAAGATATGCTTTGTCGCACAGTTAGGTAGTTGGAGAGTGGGACCCTCGCATTTAAAATTCGAATACAAAGATCTTTAGCACGAGTGGTCAAAATGAGTTGCGAATTTGCATGTTGGGCTAAAATGGTCATAATCCATTTGCTCAATATTGGGCCATAAGCCCATACGACTTACCCACTCAGAATCGACTAATCGAGCTGATTACATAAGACATCTCACACATGACATGACACGTGTAATAGTTGAGAGAAAGGGAACACAGTATACATCAATCACAGCACTTTGACTTTTCTGTATATAAACTTCATTTTGTATTTGTAATATTGGGAGTTGATCAGTTGGTGCGGAGGTTCAGACATACTCACACTCCATTACTAGATTAGAAAAATTAGGCTTCTCAAACTCTACAGTTTATAACATGCGTACAATTTTTTGGAGACAGAACGGTTTTCAAAGGTCCTTCCCTTTACTTAGGCTCAAGAATGGAGTGTCAGAAGCTCTCTATCTGCCATCAAAATGCAAGAAGGAAGATGAATGTGGATGTTGGACATCAAGATCCATTGCCTACAGGAAACCATGAAGCAAAATAATTACCATGTATATATACTGGTTATAATTTAAATAAAAATTTAAGCCAACTTATTGCAGTCTTTGATCTTTACTTCTAATTACCTGCCTCAATTCAGGGGTGCTTGATACTGGCTCTTGGTATGTGCCATTGATCAAAGGTTCCTCCTGCAGGACAATGAATATACACAGCTCAGATACTACAAATACCTCAGATAAGGTGAACATATAATCGTCTGTAAACAACTACCTGAAGTAATGGAGATTGGCCAGGTAAATCGTGTTGGTTAGAAAAGAAGCTTGGGGGTTGGTACAAGTTAGGATTGGATTGGTGGTCCATGGTCAGATTAGCTTGTTGGTACATGCACTGAACCTCCGGATTCGCTTCAAAATTGTACAAACCCTGTGTAATCAACATGGAAGGATCAAAACTTTAACATGTTTAATATCAGAGCTAAGCAAACTAAACATGATAATTTATATGTTATGGCATGTCTGTCATGCCATAATTGCAACAACTGCAAGCTGAGACTCACCTGCATAATGGGATTTGCTGTTGCGGCTTGAGGTGAAGCATACACTGTCGGACTTGAAATGCACGTACCAGTATTGGCATTTTGTGGGGATGCATCTACATTCTGAATTCTTTTTGGGCTAGGGAATTTACCATTCACATTTGTTAAATGATCTCTGTCAAGGACAGCTCTTTCCTTTTCTTTTGCTCCGTTTACTCCATCGTCATCTCCCTTGTCATCCTTATCCTCAAATGCATTTTCATCTAGAAAAATATCGGCATGTTCACTGTCTGAAGCATTTGCAGCTGTGCTACTTGAGGTGACAGCTTGAGCATCCTCAGGTTTTAAAGTCAAGATTTTCTCCACACCTTCCATCAGTTCATCAAGTTGTCTGGCAGCAAAGTGAAATGCTTCCTCAGATTCAGAAGCCCTAGCTGATAACATAAGAATTCTGCGGCACAGATCTCTGTAACGGCTTGCCACGACAATTTTAGGGTTATCATTGATGGTGGACACATCACTCCCTCTAGCACTTCCTAACCTTGCATCTTTTGTCCATCTCTTAAAGATATATTTGGAGGGGACAACTTTTATATTCCTGTGATCAAGCACTTTAAGAGCATGGCTACACAGAAACCCAACACACTCACATTTCTTACAATTGCAGATAACTGTGTCATCTTCAGAATTGAATGTAACAGTGTGTTGTCGAGTTTTCCCAAATATGTTGGCTTTGTACTCAAACAATGACCCATTTTCACTGCATTGGTTAACAACAATATTTAAGCACTTCTCATATTCTTGCTGAAATACTTCAAATGCCCTTAGGGTGTAAACATGACTTGCATGCTTTAACAAAATCACATTCCCCATTAGTCTTGGCAGACAGCGGTTCATTTCATCGCTAGCTTCTATTTCTTTGTAACGCTGCTCATCTACCACCCTTTCGAAATGCTTAAAAAAATGAAGCAAATCAAGGTCAGAATTTAGGTAATTTCTCAAGCCATTAAATAAACTTTCAACCAGATGTGAGCCTTTCAGGTCAACAAAAAAAGTATTCCTGCCATATACCACAGCCCATTTCTCTCGTTCTCTAAACATCCATTTTAACCAGTCATTCTGCTGAAGACCATAATTATCCAGCATAGCACCCCAAGCACAAACAAAATCTTCTTCATCTTTGTGGTCATATATACAGCTTTTAAAATCATTGGCGAAAGACTCAGTATCTTTCACAATGTGGCTAAGGTGTCTGAGAGCATTTTGGCACATTTGCCATGTGCATATACGATGGTCTGTTTCTGGTAAGATTGAATTGATTGCCTCAACAATTGCTGCATCTTGATCAGTAAGAATGGCCTTTGGTTTCTTCCCGGACATTGCCTCCAAGAAAGTTCGAAACAGCCACTTATAAGATTCAACAGTATTATCATATAAAAGTGCAGCAGAAAAGATCACCACCTGTTTGTGATGATTTACTCCTATGAACTGAACAAATGGAAGAAAATTCTTGTCTGTTCTGCAAATTGTGTCCAGACAAACCACATCCCCAAAATGATCATAATCTGACACCATATTATCTTCTGCCCAAAATATGTTACTTACTTTATCATCAGTATCAACCTGTATTGCATAGAAAAATGATGGGTTTTCAAAGTGCTGCCTTTGAAAGTAATGCAGTAAACGCCCCACCTCTCCCTCCTTCATATCTCGGGTCCTTTCAGATTGAAGATGATTGTCATAATCGAAGGCAAAACTATCAAGAGAATCCCTGACTCTAAATCGTCTATTCATTGATTCAAATGCCGATTTTGACAGTGGTCCCAAATCTTCTTCCAAGTCAGCATCAGCAGCTTGAGGAATGCTTAGTTCCCTTTGTAGTGGTAATGTTTCAACAATAGTTGGGTTTACATTGTCATGATTGTGCTGCTCGTCAAAATGTGTAACCCGGTATTTACCATCAGGTTGACGAGTAATGATCAAATGTGCCAAGCAACCGGTTCTTGTTTCCTTCCGATGTTTCTTTACGTTAACATCTCTTTTGTCTTTCCGCCGATAACCCTCTTTAGAACAAGTGAACTTCCTAGATACCACCTGACCATGTACCTTACTCCTATTCACCCAGTCCTTCCGAACATTAAAACCCACCAACCTGGCGTATCCATTATAAAACTTGTAAGCATGTTCATCCGATTCGAACTCTGTACCAATTTTTAATACTGCATCTGTACCGTCTTCGTTTATAGAGGAAAGGGTGGACTGAGTGCCATTGACATGGACAAGATTTGGGCTGCAACAGTCCTGCTCCACATTCAAGTCCAACTTAATTGTTGTTTGAAGTCCAACATCCATGCTCTTCTCATGAAGACTACCAAAATGATCATTCTCCCTTTCCATTGACCTTCATTATGACATGGACAAAACATGATATGTTGGAAAAAAAAAAAAAAGAAAAAAAAAAAGGAAAATGTTTAAAACTCTATGGCTTCAGTATGTCTTTACTGCATAATTTTGTTGGTAGAACAAGAAAATCAAGCAGATACAGACATGAAAATTTGAACCCGGTTTAACTTCTTTTTCACCTGATTATATTTCATAAATTATTCATACTGGGTTTTCAGAATAATGCATAAATTTTATTGAAAACAGGGGAAGTCATGACAGTAAAAATGCATCATTGCGAAATGCGAATTGAATTCTTACCTTGTATAAGTCTACATGCAGTGCTTTGTGATGAAGTGAGTACACCAAATTGGCAATTGCATTCAGTTAATCACAGAAAGGCCAGTTATACTTTGAAGGGAGCAACAAGCTCAGATTTTGACATTGGCCCATCCAATGCCGAATCCACGGTGCCCCAATATCACATCTGGCAGAGACTATTATGAGTTTAGAATTTCAAATTCCAAATTCCTTTGAGGCTTTTAGTTTGAGCTGATGGTGAGAACCAAAACTACTTTTCTACTTACCCGAGAAAGAGTCCTCCTTTCCTTTCAGCTTCAAGTGGACAAGTGCAAAGCCTTGGCCTTAATAATCCGATTTCGGACGACGCCTATGATACTGCTTAGTGGTGTACTGTGTGGTATTACATGCTTTTCAGAGAAATTGAAGCTTACTAATTACTCGTGTTCCAGGAGGAACAAACAAAATAGAGCAGCTTAGGGCTATGGTAGCTTTTTTGGGAAAAAAGGAAGTGTAATTTTACAAAGATTGAGGTGGTTAAATATAGTTTTTTAAAAGTTCATTGCGTTTAATGCAATTTACTTAAAATGTGTGGTTATTTCCGTTGACATTGTGGATTTAGGGCTTGCCGGCTTGGTTGATTTGGGATTTTTGGGATTGGTAGGGCCTAGCGCCCAACGACACTCTTCTTGGTGTCGTTGGAAAGAAGAAGAAAAAAAGACATTAATATTGACCAATTAACAAATTTCTTCATATATAGAAATTTAAGGGATTGATCATGGATGCTTCACAATTGAGGGCCTTGAGGCATACTGGGTACAGTCAACATTGACTATTTTTCTGCAAGTTCAAACTTGTTGATTGAATCACATCCAGACTTACCAATAATTACCATATAATTTATTCATAACTCAATCATTTCGTTTTTAATTACTTTATAGATTTGTTAACATTATGGCCAAGCAACCCATCAATACCCCTTGATTCATTTTTGCACATATAATTGATCATGTATTAAAAAAAAATTAAAAAGAAGAAAAGTTGTCGGGTAACTTAATAGAATTATGATAGCTAGCTATTATTGACTGATTGTAAAATGATCACAAACCCCTAGCTTGTTCTCCTCAAGGGAGAAATTCTATTTTTAATTTATTCAATAACATTAATTAAGCTCTCTCTCTCTCTCAGATCCCCACATCATGAGAGAAGAAAAAAAAAAAAAAAGCAAAATGGTGAAACTTGAACATTATTCCCTTGGCAGTGTTGTAGTCTTGTTGTATATTAGTTCACATCTGTAAGTGGATGAGAAAATAAAAGAGAAAAATCATCAGAAATAGAAATGAACAAACAATTGTAGTATATTATAATTAAGTATTAAACATTATTTTGTTGGAGCAAGGAAATTAAGTTAGAAAACGAACCACAAGTGATGGGTGAGAGATTGCACAGAGCAGGAAGTTGGGAAGCGACCCTGATCGTGTTGCAGAGGCAGTCATGCTGCACTGCTTGGAGTGCACCACAGCAATCAGAGCTGGGGCTGGTGTTGGTTGAACCTGGCACCACAAAGGGTGCACACACATTGAGGGAGCTCAGCGAAGCCGTGCAGCTGCTCTGTGCCTCACCCCTCTGGCTCTGCACTGCCACCCCAATCAACACCACAACCAATGCAGCTTGGAAGCTCAGAGAGATCAGACACTTCAACAAGGCTCCCATCACTACTACTATGTAAGCTACTCTAAATGTCTATTAGCTATTAGCCTATTAGCTAGTAGTTTATGTACGTATTCGGACTTTTATGTCCATTTATAGTGAGCATATTGAGTAACAATAGCCAAGAGGTGACTCTATGCATGAATCACCTAAGGGCTCATAGCGTTGGATGAGACAATTTTTGTGGGGAAACTCATGTAGATTTCATGGCCCATTTAATGATTAGAATTCGCATTTGATGAATTAATTCAATTTATTTGGCCAAAAGCTTGTTTAACCCAAAATCACGTACGTACCTTGCCAAACAAAAAGCCCAACTGATCCATTTATCCCCATAACCCTTGTTGGGCTGGAAGATAAATGCCCAACCAAAATTGGGTCATGCAGTGTATCAAATGAAGTGAGAAATTCTAAATTGGGTGAAAAAAACCTTCCAGTAAATCTAGGGATTAATACCATTTTACTCTCCAAACTATTACACTTGTATCAATTTACTCTCAAGACTTCTAATTTGGAAAATTAAGGACTCTGACGTTTTCAATTTTGCCAATTGAGGTTATTCCGTCAATTTACACATTTTTTTATCCAAATCTTTGAGGGCAAAATGGTCCCTTCTATTTAGATCTTATCATTTTTTCCTCATGCATCATTTTTTCTCTTTTATTTCTCGCTAAATTCTGGTTGATCATCTCGACATTTTAGATGAAAAATGTATAAATTGACGAAATAATCTTAATTGGCAAAATTGAAAAAGTCAAGGTCTTTAATTTTTTAAAGAATAATGTTATACTTACCACATTCTTATACTACATTTTTATACCATCTGACGTGTCATTACTTTATTGGACAAAGTTTTTCTTTTTCTTTTTGGGTTTTTCTTTTTATTTTTTAATATTCAATGTATGAATGTCATGTAAGTTGCCACATAAGGTGGTATGAAATTATGGTATAAAAATGTGGTATATGTAGCACTACTGTTTTTTAAATTAAAAATATAGGGAGTAAACTGATATATGTGTAATTATTGGGGAGCAAAATGGCGATAATCCCTTAAATCTAATATGAAACAGTTTACATGCAGCTGGAAGAGCAAAACAAAAAGAAAGAATTGTGAATGAAAAAGAAGAGCAAAACCATTTGTCACCGCTACGAAGTGGGTTCTTTTTTATCTTCTTCAGGTGAAAAAGGAGCGGTCCAATACTTTTTCACTGCAAACAAAAGCTTTTCTCTAACATGAGGCCCGTCTTCATGATCGACAATTTGGCTATCCCAATTCATTGCATCAACGATGCTCTTGATCTTCACCATCATATCTACATCGTCTCGAATAATTATGCTTCCTTCTGGCCTAAGAATTCTGTCCATTTCTAGGAAAATGTCTTCCATTTCGCATCTGCAACACAAATTGAACAATGTTACATGTTATTATAGTCACAAATGATTAAAACCATATATATATTATAAGTTCAATATGCATGAACTAGACAATGAATTTCACCTATTCTTGTAGAGGCTAAACACTGAATCTGCATGAATGAGGTCATAGGTTCTTGGATATGTGGACATTGCTTCACACCTGAAAAGTTGAAAAGCAAATATAAATTAATCAACCAAAATTCATTTATATAACCTACAAATTAACTTTGTACAAATAGTATTGTTGAATTTACCAATCTTGATATGTTCCAATCAATCCACGTTCGTAGATGACACCAAGTGTGTTGACCTTAGCATGCACAGGAACCACATTCATAACCCACGAAGGGTTATCAACCAGGGCAGCAGCAAATCCACCCAAGTTTGCATTCATATCCAAAAGGTTTCTGTACCTTCCAGATTTCCCAAGTTGGTTGTTCACTGACTTATAATATGATACCCTTTTGTTCCATAGTTCTGAGTCTTTTTGAAAATCTTCAGGTGTGACACCTTCAACAGTTCCCTTGCTAATTCTTGGTGGGATTGCATTTAGCCTCTCTGGCCATTTTGCCAATTCCCCTCCTGCAGTTTCTTCACTGTTTGAAACTTCTGGCAAGGGGGTCAAACAAGTTTCCAAATTTGTGTACCTGAAAACAAATAAGTAAAAACTTAATCAATTTAATTATAAAGCAGGCATAATGTAAACTGAGTGATATGAATAAGTAGAGTACAAACCAGGCTCTATCAGGATTTTGAGCAGGACAGAAATCTTTGAGATTCTTGTCAAGCTTATTATCCGATTTGCATTCTAAATGGTTGGTGGGTTTTTGCCAAATTGCAATGTCATCTTTCTCCACCAACTTCTTCCAGCAAAGGCTCTTGGCTACATTCTCTATTCTAGTCTGCTCATCATTCAGATCCTCTTTTGTTCTTTCCCAACCCTTCCAATATTTGGCCCAACGAATTGGTGGGCCTGATAGAATCCAATACCCACCAGGACGTAGAACTCTATCAACCTCAGTTAGGTAAACCCCATCTATACCATCCAAAAAGAAATGAAATTGCATCAGTGACCTTTCTTCACTTATATATGATGCGCAATACTAAAAGTATTTAGATTTATTTTGTGTATCATCTTTTATTAATAAAAGTAAGATGTATATATGTGAAATGAACTCATGCATGTGAGTCTTACTTTTATTTTAATAAAAGATTATACATTACGTAATCAATTAAGATAATTGAAATAAGAGTAGTCAATTGAATTGTGGTACCATATTCGGCCCAAGGAATGAGGCAACGAGAGCAATGGGCCATGTCGAAGGCTCTAGAAGGGTAAGGCAGTCGCTTTGATGCAATGACTCCAATGAGTGCTGGTACCCCTCGCTCTAGAGCAAATTGGACTTGGCCCTCATGAGTGTCCCTTGGCGCGAATGACATTGTTAGGATGTTTCGTGACAACAAGTAAGCTCCCCAACTAGCAACCTGCACAATATTAATTGAGAATGACATCAAATGACTGCCGGCCACGTGTTCAAGCCAGCAAGGATGACGACTTCAACTTTTTTTCTTCCTAAGAATCCCTTAAAAGCTGCAATCTCATAAATCACAATTACTAGGGAAGATATCTGGCTCAGATTTTGCGAAAATTCTTACCAAATCAAAAATTAACTTATAAAAGAAAAATCCCATTTTAGCATACACATGTATTAGTCATTATTTACGGTTAAATAAAGTAAACTAATTATTTGTAAACAATATATTAAATTAGACGAATCACTGAATCCCCAAAAGAACAAAACAAAGAAAGACAATTATAAAACTAATATAGTGAAAATTGAATTATTAAATAAAGAAATGACGAAGATGGCAAAAAAAAAAGGACAAGAAGTAAGGTTGTGGTTGTAATTACCCCACAGCCGGTATCAATGGCGGTCCGGATAGAGCCATCTTGGAGATTGATGAGATTCCCAATATCATCAATATATTTATCAGCACCATGAGGAAACATGGTCCCTCCTCCGGGAAACCTAAAGCGGTCTCCTTGGTATATGATCCAATTCTGCACCGCCTTCTCCACCGTGAGCTCCTTGTGCGGGACGTTGGCGTACCACGCCAGATCCCTGCTCAAGGGCCACGCGAACGGGTTCCGGTACCCGTGGGGTGCCGGCACCCGACACTTGAGCGCCTCCTCTTTCGCAGGGCAATGTCTCTCCCTGTATATCAGTCTGTCTCTCTTGAATTTCAATGACCTCCTCGCGTCCTCGCACGGCGTGTACTCGCTGTACTTCACGTCGCATGGCGGGTAGCTTTTGGGAGCGGTGGCGCTGGAGTTGGCGTTGTGGTGGGGGAAGAAATCTAGGGTTTGTCCTGTTGTTGTTGTTGTTGTGGTGGTGGCGCTAGTGGCGGCCTTGCATGGGAGTCTAGGGCCGCTGCGGCGCATGGAGGCTGGGCTGACGCTGGTGTGTTGCCCGAGGCCGATGTAGTAAGAGCAAATGCAGAGGAAGAGAATGACAGGTAAGGTGTAGATGTTGGGTTTTCTCCATGGGAAGAGAGAGCTTATGGGCTTGGAGGGTTTCGAGGTGGGATTGTATGGAGCTTCATCTTCATCACGATTCGAGGAAGCCATGGCTTGCTAGCTAGCGTTGCTGGAGTACTGTTTGTCTATTTCAATATTTAAGGGGGGTTTCGACTTGATGAGGAAGGTGGCTGATCGAGGATGGCCGGATCGATGGGATATTAATTAAACCTATTTCTCTAATCAAACTTGATTTTCTCTCTAATCATTTTGTTCGTTTGGGTAATGAGTTTTTTTATATATAGACAAATGAAATACCAGAAAGTTGACCTTCAGCCAATTTTGGCTATTTGCCCTATTTAATTCTTAATTTCTATTGAAAAGAGTCATGATTCATGACATGTGTATATGCTTATAATTACCATTACTCTAATTTAAGATATTCCGATAAAAAAAATGTGGTTTAAAAATTCTGCTTTTGCACAATAATAGTTGGTGTGTTGCATCACTTGGTGCCGTTGATTGTGTTCATTTCAAAATGTGATTGACGATCCAGGATTTTCTTAATCTGATCGGAACATCCCACGATTGACAATTAATGTGGCATCCTAATTAATGGCACGTTCTAGAGAAGGAAGGAGGAAATTGTAAGTGTAAAAGTGAAAGTGAGATTCGATCGTGAGAAGGATTTGGGGGATATTAAAAGGCATCGTGGTTGTTTACTTAATTAGTTAATTGGAACAAATAATAAATAAATTCATTTCTTTAAGTAGAATTTATTTGTCTGATTTTAAATTGGAATTGGATGTGGGCCTGTATGGTTCCTGTCTGGCTAGTTGATTAGTCCCCAGATGAACACCACTTCTCCACTACTACCTCTGCCACATTTGTTTGTATATAGAATAAATGAAGAAACTAATTAGAATAAATGAACTAATTATTTATTTACTGTTCCACCTTCTGTAGAAATATATTTATCTGGCTTGGTTAATTAGCAAAAGGGCTAGAAAATATAGTTTATTGGTAAAATAGATCGGTCAAGCTAAGTGAGCAAAATTTCCATGTACAATTATTGGGTAAATAAAATTTTTACTAATTAATAGCTAGCCAGTGATGGATCGATCACTTGGTTTTTCGATCTGTCGTAGTTGGCTGAAGGAGTGTACCAAAGAACAGTGCTGCAATTGCCAATGTGGATGTGGTCAACGGACTCAACTTGCAAATAAATAGACTAATAACATTGCATCAATGTGGTCGAGTTGGATTCTTTATATTTGAAAATGAATCAAGCTGTCAATCTAATTTGATAAGGATGAAAATTAATTTGTTAATGACTTAATGCATTTAAATTAGGAGAGAGAATATCCAGCTGAGTTCTAAGGAAGCTGTGCATGGAAAAGTGGACTAACCGGCCCCAATTACAACTTCTTTGGTTTCGATCTTATCTCGGGATGGTTTACCTGGCCCATTACATCGGAATCCCCTTCTCCTTTGTTAATTAGTTCGTTTCTTTGTATCTACATTTGTTATATATGTTCCTTAATTGGCTTTGAACCAGGATTCTTCCCTCCTCTGCCTTTGCTTCCGGGCTTAATGAATTCATTTTCGAAAAAATAATATATATATATATATATATACAGCTGAGTTTGACTCAGTGACCAATTAATATATTTTAATTATTCGCATTTTAATCCAGGTACTTCCTCTTCGTACTTGATTTATGAAGAAAACTTTGGAAGGCCTTCCTTTTCAGTTTTAACAGGAACTGAAAAACTGGTTATATATATAGCAACATAACTTCGATCATAACATTTTTTTGTTTATCACACGATCCTTCTCGTCTTATCAAGACTAAATAAATTCGAGTTTCCTATTGTTTATTATAAGTCTAAGGTAGATATATATATATATATATATATGTAACTCTAAGCAGTGAGCACACCCCAACTTTATTAGATTAATACGTACACACCCTAATTTATAATAAATAATTATTATTAAAAATTCAGAAAAAGTAAGAAGAAAATTCAAATTCAAATTCAAATTCAAATTTAGGTGCTTGGCTTCATAAATGAAGTATTTCATTACCAAAAAAAAAGGTGCTTGGCTTGGGCGTGGCTGATTCTGTGTGATGCATAACTGGAAATGTAGATTGGGCCTTGGAAGTCGGGTTATGGGCCTATGCTGACTGGAGAATTGATTTTCCTAAGCAAGTCCGAAAAAGGGCTCCAATATCTTAGAATAAAAATAAATAAAATCAAAAGTCGGAGATAAATGTGCGTGGGGATTCTAGGCTTGCACTTGCAGGATTATGAGCGTGATAATATTTTTTCTGGTCATGAAATAATAATTAACAAGTTAGTAATAGACTAATATAGTCAAGGGAAATTTTCAAGTCTTAACAAAGAAAAAAAAAAAAAAAAAGAAGAAGAAGAAGAAAGGAAATGAAAGTATGAAACATTATATAGATGACAAAGAGGAAGAGCATAAATAGGGACAATTTAATAATAAATTTATGTAGCAACAATCGAAAAACAAAGCAACTAAGGATTAACGGAAAAAACACTCAGGATTTCATAATTAATAGACTAAATAGTACTAGACTTTTAAAATAAGTCATAAATTCAATTTAAACACATAACTATATATGTCATTTCAACAGGGTCTACGAACTTTAAAATATTTTAAATATATACCTGATTTATTATCTAAATTGAAAAATAAACTTCCGTCTATCGATTTGTTGAAAGATCAGTTAAATGTCAGCTTGGCTTTTGCTGACGGGGATTAATTGGCGACGTGGCACCAACTCAGCATACATTTCCCGCCAAATGAGCAACACATGTTCACTTGACATGGGCCCACACACCCATCACCTCTTTCCCGCTTGTCGAACTCTCTTCTAACCATTTAGTCTCTCAAAAATATCATGTTTTCCCCCAAATTTGAATATAAATCTCTCACCTGTGTTCGACGAGCAAGAAATAGATGATGAGTTTATGGGCCCGTGTCAGAGGTTAGGTGGACATGTGTCACCGTGTCGCTCATTTGGCGGGAAAGGTTTGCTGAGATAGTGCCACGTCGCCAAGCAATTTCAGTCAACAAAAACCAAGCTGTCATTTAACTGATCTCTCAATGAATCAATGGACGGAAATTCATTTTTCAATTTAGATAGTAGATCGGATGTATATTTGAAATATTTTAAAATTCGTGGAACCCGTTGAAATGACATATATAGTTATATGTCTAAATTGAATTTACGCCTTAAAATAATAACCATCAAATAAATAACAGCAGAACAAGTCCTTCCTATTACACTTAATAACTTATTTAAATATATTTTATCTAAATCTTAAACCCCAACCCTTTTTTTTTTTTTTTTGGTTAGATCTTAAACCCCAACCTAAAAGGACATCAAATGACAACAAATTCTACTCCTCATTACTCTCGGCCGCAGCTTGCCTTATGCTCGTCGAATTGTCGTTTTGGAACTATTGGGGTTGGGCAATGTTTCTTGTCACAATAAGCAAATTTTTCCTTGGGTTTCGAATTATAGTGAGAAAGTAATCCATTGGGGGCATCAAAAGTTTTTGTGCACAAATTGCAATACAAACAATCATGTCTATTTAAAAGGTGTCTAGCGCGCTCTTGCGAGTCAGGAAAGTGAGTATCACAATGACAACATGTATCCATTGCAAACAAAAGGTCTGCAATGTTAGTTTTTTCTAATGATATTCCAATTTAAGGTGTGATATGTATTTATAAAAAAAAGAAGGTAAAACATAAATGAAAATATGCATGTTATGGATGAAAGCAAATGTGCTATTAATGAAAGCAAAATGTATTATGGATGAAAGACAATGAAGTACCATTTGTGTGAGAGAGGAAGTTTCAATTTTTGCCAAGTCTCCTACCTCAAGAGTCAAGACGGGTTTGTTAATTTCTTATTTTATTGCATCAAAGTGAAATCACGCATGATTAACTTCAAATAATCTATATAATTTGATTCATGAAAAATTAGCATTTTTATAAATTTAAAAATAAAATAAGATAGAAACAATAGTTTCTTTCATAAAACATACCTAAATTCATGATTTCAAACTCAGATGAAGGAAAACCAAAAAAACAGATTGAAGCTTTATGTCCGCTAATCGATCACCTTTGAAACAACACCCGTTATTTATACATAATTCTTACAAAAGGGTCTTCATTAAGAATTAGCAAACTGATTACTTGTTGCTCCAAGATTGAGTTAATTACACTATGCAAGAAAATATTTATATTGAGGTTGGACCTTACACCTTGAGTAATCTTATTAGGTCATTTCACCCCTTATCATATTTTTTTGCATAATTTCTCATCATTTTTCATCTCATATAGGGGGTTATATGCAACAGTTTTGAAACCTCAGGAGGTGTATGTGGAATTATTGAAATCCCAGGAGGTGTATGTGAAAAAACGATAAATCTCAGGGGGTGTGTGTAATTAACTCCTCCAAGATTGGGTTTGTGTTTGTTATATAATTCAGTTTAGATTGTTGTTGAACTCGGGCTCTAATTGCCTCCTGGCAATTGGGATGGGTTCCTACCACTACAAGAAAAAAGGGTTTGGGAGAGGAACGTAATTCGTCGCCCAAAGTAGAGTTTCGTCGCCCAAACGTTTGGGCGACGAAATTGGTTCGTCGAGCAATTGGTCGCCCAAGGTTCGTCGCCCAAGAGTTTGGGCGACGAATCCATAAATTTCGTCGCCCAAAGACACCTGGGGGCGACGAAATTTTTTTGTCTCCCAACACATAAAATTCGTTGCCCAAAGATTTTTAGGCGACGGACAAATTTCGTCGCCCAAAGAGGGTTTGGGCGACGAACACCCTTATTCGTCGCCCAAAGCATGTTTGGGCGACGAAATTATCCGTCGCCTAAACAAGATTTGGGAGAGGAATAACTAATTTCCTCGCTGGAACGTTCTTTGGGCGACGGAATTTTTCGTCGCCCAAAGTGTGTTTGGGCGACGAACAGGTGTATTCGTCGCCCAAAGCATGTTTAGGCGACGAAAAATTACGTCGCCCAAACATGCTTTGGGCGAGGAATATATTTATTCGTCGCCCAAACACCCTTTGGGCGACGAAAAATTTCGTCGCTCAAACATTTTTTTTTTTAAAAAAAAATTATTTTTTTTATTTAAATTATATATTTAAATTTAATATTAAAAAAAAAAAATTCTTTATTCAAAAACTATATAAAACAAAATTCATAAATTTATATATCAAAATATCCATACAAAGTAGTAATTAACCCTAATATATATAGTCAATCTATTCTAAACTAGTAGCATCATCATCATTCATATCTAACGGAGGTTGATGAGAAGATGGTGGCGGGACAAACCCAGGTATCGCCTTGGTCAATGCAGCATACAACGCCTCCTTCTCCGCTCTCTCAGCTCGTAAGTCCTCCTGCAACTTCTTCACTTGAGCGGACAACCCTGCGACGACTGCAGATGGCTGAGACGAAGATGAAGACGAAGACGAGGATCGAACATCACGAATCCGCCCATATCCCATGCCGCGTATTTCCTTACCGGGCCTAACACCCAGTGAGTCTATCATAATACGAAGTCCGACATCGGGATCGGGTACTGGAATTGACTCCAACGGAGTACCCGGAGGGTGCTGCTCGGCCAAGCTCTCCAAATATATTCTCGAGTTGGCCACCATCTCATCCTTCAAAATGTTATATATACAAGTAACCAATTAGAAAAATAAATATAAAAAATTGTGAAAAAAATTAAAATATAAAAAACTAACATGTTTTGCCTTGGCCGCATCACAACCGGGATGAACATAGATATCTCCGAAAGTATCTATCTCCGGAAATTGCGACCCACGCTGAAAAAGAAAATAATTTTGTCAAAGACCCAACCAATATTAAAGAATATATATGTATTAAATTAAATAATGACGTACCCGACGTCGCGACTCCACTCGATATGAGATGGGCGTCGGACCACTATGATGGTTAAACGGCTTCTCTTTCCGGTTTCTGGCGTTGGCGACCGATTTCTTCTGTTAAATATTAAGCAAATTATAAATATGTTAGTGTATGTATACAATAATAGAATAACAAAATAATAATCGATTTTTTAAAGTCTTAAGATAATAAAACGTACCAAAAACGACGGACTCATGAAATGATCGCACAAAAAACGCCACTGGTCAGACCGCTCTACCAACTCCATAGGGGGGTTCGCCAATGCCTCAACTGCCGACGAAAATCCCTTGAAATACACGTGTAGTTCGTGCTTCCACTGCCTGTAAGACTTGATGAGTAAATCTGTCATATACGTGACAGTGAGGGGATCATCCATCTGAATGTCAAAGTTAACCTGAAAAAAATATTAGATTGTTATAAATGATCAAATTTATCATTTTGAATTAATTATTGAGCTATATACTCACTGAGATGGAGCGGATCACTTTGTGTTGAATCTCTGCCGGCAATTTTTTCCAAGTGGTTGCAATCATGGCGCACTCGGCACGAATAATAGCCCCCACATCATGCGAGAACAAACTGTCAACGTTAGGATCTAACGGTCGTCGGCCGTTTTGCACACACATGACTGGAATCCGCGCCCCAGTACTGCGCACGATCCGAGAGGACTTCAACCCACTACATGGTCCCCTCGTCGCAGTGGATGACGTGGCAGTAGATGAAGCGGAAGCGGAAGCAGTGACCTGACTAGAGCGGTGAGATCGACGGGCCCTCCGTGGCATAGAGGGGCTCCCAGTACTCGAGGATGGCTGAACTACATCATTGGGAGCTGACTCCATCGCCTTTCACCTTATAACTAAATTATATATATTTCTCAAACTAATTAATCTACATTTTGTAATTAAACTAAATTTTATATTTAAAAACTAACAAACTAACTAATCCACATCACATGAACCGCTAACCACCGCTAACCACAACACATAATTGTGCACTCCCAAACTGTCCATGCGCGCTCCAATAGACTCTCGAACGGGTCTAAGGTATCGATTGAAATTTAGTGTACAAAGTTATCCACTGATAACTTCGCACGACTAGTTAAATGTACAAGTTATCGATTGATAACTTCGCACAAGCGCTTCGTGCCACATGACCTCACCCAGTACTCGAGGAGTGCTGGACTACGTCATCGGAAATTTTGCAATTACAACTAAACTAAATGTAACATACAAACTAAATTATAATTAATCTAACAATATACATATAAGCATACAAACAATTTTAATCTAACAATATACATATAAGCATACATATACATATAAGCATACAAATTAATTAATCAATTTTATAATTAATTTTAACATACAAACTAATTCACTCAAAAATTTAATACAATTATATATGAAACATTAAATACTAAATCATACAAAAACTTAACTAAAAGATAGATTAAACACATACCTTACCAAAAATGCAATTATCCTTCACAACAAATGCAACAATATCCTTCCTTCACCAAAAAAATAAATCATTGTCAAATATGAGCCCAACATCAATCTAAATTCAGATTTCACAACCAAACCACTAAATTAAAAAAACCCACAACATTAACTAATTACCACTAAAATCAGAAATTTCACAATCAATTTATGCAAAATCCACAACAAGTACAAAATCCACAATATTAGAAAACATAAAAAACAGAAAATACCATAAAAAAACAGAAAATACCAATAAAAAACAGAAAATACCAATAAAAAACAGAAAATACCATAAAATACCAGAAAATACCATAAAATACCAGAAAATACCATAAAATATCAGAAAATACCATAAATTCAAAAAAAAAAAAAAAAAAAACCTGTGAGCTGCTGCTTTCGGCTTCGAGGTGGGGGGGGGGGTTTTTGGGTGACTGGTTTCGGCTGTGGGGGGGGGGGGGATGGGTTTCGGTGGGGGTGGGTTTCGGGTGGGGGGTGGGTTTCGGCGGGGGTGGGTATTCGCGGGGGTGGGTTTCGGCGGGGGGGGGGGGGGGGGTATTTTCGGGGGTGGGTCTCGGCGAGGGTGGGGAGGGGCGGGTGGGTCTCCGATGGGGGGGGTGGGTTTCGGTAGGGGGGTGGGTTTTCGCGGGGGGTGGGATGCCGATGGGGGGGGGGGCGGTTTTGGGTTTCGGGGAGGAGGGAGGAGGAGGAGGAGGCGGAGGGAGGAAGGAGGAGGCGCTGCGAGGCGAGGGTGAGGGACAAGGAGGAGGCGCTGCGAGGCGAGGGTGGGTTGAGGGATCGAGTGAGCTGACTGAAGTGAACCCAGAAACGGGTTTAAATTTAAAGACTTTGGGCGACGAAAATAAATTCGTCGCCCAAAGTGACTTTA